>NW_026861019.1:0-569683 GCF_026571515.1 Ruditapes philippinarum
ACTCTAGCCTTTGTAAATTTAGAGAAGATGATTTTTTAAGTTATTACTATATACATGTAAGGAAAACTATGGCCCCCGGGCGGGGCTAATTTTGACACTAGAGGCAAAATTTGAACAACTTTGGTAGAGTACCTATAGATGATATCATTTAACAAATATTAAAGCTCTAAGCCTTGTACCTTCAGACAATAAGATTTTTTTACTATATGTATATATTGAAAATCAATGACCCCCGTGGCGGGAACAATTTTGACCCAGGGCTATAATTTTGAACAATCTTGCTAGAAGTTCACTTCACAAAGTTTCATTTAAAATATCTAACCTCTAGCATTTTGTCAATTGCTAGAAGAATTTTTTTTTTACTATATACATATAAGGAAAAAAAACAATGACCCACGGGGCGGGCCAATTTTGACCCCAGGGCTATAATTTGAACAATCTGGGTGGAGATCTACCAGACAATGCCTTATGCGAAATATCTAAGCTCTAGGCCTTTTGGGTCTTTACAAGAAGGTATTTTATGTTTTTACTATATGTACATATTATAGTGAAAATCAATGACCCCCGGGGCGGGGCCAATTTTGACCCCAGGGCTATAATTTGAACAATCTTGTTAGAGGTCTAACAGACAATGCCTTATGCAAAATATCTAAGCTCTAGGCCTTTTGGGTCTTTACAAGAAGATTTTTTAAATTTATTCTTATAATTCCTTTTGGTTGCCATGGCAACCAGATTTCTGCATGGAATGAAATTCTTTGAACAACTTTGGAAGCCCTTCACCCAAGGATCAATCCTGCCAAGTTTGGTTGAAATTGGACTAGTGGTTTTTCACAAGAAGTTTTTTAAGTTTCACTATATAATCTATATAACACACACACACACAAACAAACACACACACAGGTGAATCGCTATATGCCACCGCATCGCAGATGCTGCGGTGGCATAAAAAACAAAACAACAACAACATTTCAGTTAGACACAAAATGAATTTCGACCTTATAGAATGACATTGAGTCTGCGCAGTAGAAGCATGTCTTTTGCAAACTGACTTGTTGAGGTGAACATGTAAGTTTGAAGGATTTTTAGGGCAGACAAAAAAATTTCTGATATTTGACCCTCAAGGGAGATCTTTAACTTGAGCGGCCTCAGCTGTAGCATGAATTCTGCACATTGCCTTGTCGACATGAATAATATCTGAGAGCCATGTTAGATGAAAATTTATCAGAGCTGACACAAAATTGTCTCATATTTGATCTTTGACATTCAAAGGTGACCTTGACCTTAAGCTGGCACAACAGTGTCATGGTCTGCACATGAACGTTTGTGGTAAGTTTGCAAATCCTTCAAGAGGTATTATCAAGTAGATAGGATGGAGATGGATGGAGCAAATGCGTGACGTTCAAGTCCAACCATCCTTAAAGCTCATCAAAATAATAATAATTATACCACTTTCCATGTCATATCTAAATAAAACCTGTTTACATAACTATATCTATCTAGCCTCAAATATTATTCAAATAAATACGCCCTTTCAAACAGAAAGGAAACCAGTATCATAAAAAGTTCCATAACCTATACATAAAATTCATATGTTAAACCATATCCTCTTGTTGTAGTTGTAAATGAGACCAATGTTTTAAAGGTCTCAAAATCACAATCAAAACTATAAATGTCAGATGAAGATACATTAATAAATATTTCACTTGAAAACCTCTTTTTTGATAGTTTTATAAGACATGGATAAAGGTAGGTGATATATCATATAAAACTAATGAATTATTAAGACCTTTAAAGTAAAGGTTACACAAAGATGATAAAAAATATTAATAACAGCCAATTCAAGTATGTAAAAAATCATAGTCTGTCAGCAAAAACCAAATAACTGCAGCTGCCTGTTACAAGACAGAACATTCCTCTTTTCTACACCTTTGTTATCGGCAAAAAATGCATCAATGGCCTGCATAATAACCGGAACACAAAATAATTCCCCCATATAACATGTACAATAAAAAATACTTCTAATATAACCTGTACAAGAAATAATACCCCTCGTATAACCTGTATAAGCAATAATACCCCTCATATAACATGCACAAGCAATAATACCCCTCATATAGCATGTACAAACAATAATTCCCCTCATATAAAATGTACAAACTATGATACCCCAATATAACCGGTATAAGCAACAATACCCTCATGTAGCCCATACAAGCAATAATACTTCTCATATATTCAGTACAAGCAATAATACCCCTCATATAGCACAATGCAATAAATCACCAATTAAAACCTATATATCCTATTATACTAATCATATAACATGTACTATCAATATAACCCTATCATAATTGCATGTTTGTGCCTAGTGGCTTAGGTAATATATAAAAAATTCATTTATAGGGCCATATAACCTGTCAAAAATGACTTCTTTTCAAACTCAAACTTAGTAACTAATAACATGCTAGCATGAATAAACGCTAAATACATCAGCTAGCAATGCAACCCAAGCTATTAGACCACTAATATATCCTTTGCTAGCAATAAAATCACTAACATAACCTGTGATAGAAATAAAACCACTAATAAAATCAGTACTAGCAATATTAACCCTCACATAATCTATTTCAGTACAACTCCTTACATTAACTGTTCTACAACAAATCCAATTATATAACTTGTACTTCCAATAAAACCTCTAATAAAAAAATAACCTAATAAATGCCTTCCATATTATTATCCAGTTCTAACTCCTGAACATCACCTGCAACAAATGTTCTTACAATAAAATCCCTATTACAACATGTACTAGTAATAGACCCATAATATAATATGAACTAGCAACAAAACACCTTATATAATCTGTACTAACAATAAAATCCCTTTGATATTCTGCACATGAAATTAAAGGTGTAATATAGCCTATATAATTATTAGCAATAAAATGTTTACCTTCCTGTGCCTCTGCTGTACACTGATTAATGTAAGCATCTAACACACGAGAATCTGTATCTGTAGCATTCTCTGTATTGTCTGTCAGCTTAGGTACCAACTCAGTCTAAAATTAGAAACAAATTTGCATATCATTCCCAATTAATGTTACGATGACAAAGTCATCAACTTGCCAATATAGGTTCATCAAATATATATAAACACATAAAGTACATTAAGGGGAGATAAATGGGAACAAGAGTGCCATTTCATCAAAAAATTGGCTGTTACAAACACTCAGTGTCATAAAAATGAACATTTTACGTGAAAACCCAACAATTCATGATGATAAAATGATCAGTACACACATTTTTATTTTCTAATATGACCTTTACCTTAATTGGCCATAGGGACCTCAATTTGTTGCACAACACTATGCCTCACATTTTTTAATATTCCTGACCTTTCACCTCTAAGTATGACCTTGACCTTTGCCACAGGTACCTGAATTTTGCATGTGACACAACAACCCACACTGGTGGACATTTATTCCAAATTATATTAAAATCTCTCCATGCATGCAGAAGTATTTCTTTGACCCTGACCTTTGACAAAGAGACCTACTTTATTTAACAACAACATGTCTCATGGTGATGACCATTTCTATCAAGTACAATGTATATTCTAAAATCCATCCCTGAATTATGCAGACAATACTCAGTCTCATGACTGTGAACATGTTTGATATAATCCCCTAAATCAAGATAAAATTGTACATAAACACATTATCATATCTTTACTGATCTTTGACATTTATGTGTGATCTTGACCTTAGCCACATTTTGTTTTATTGTGGTGAATATTTGTATCCAGTAATACCTAAATCCCTCTAGGCATGCAAGTGATAATGCTTTGGACAACACTAGATGCCACCAGCCCGACAGGGGCAATCTCACTTTACATCTTATTTCACTTCAAACAAACTTATAAAGATAAATTCCTAAGGTGAACATGCCAAAATGATAACCTTTATACTGTGCTTAGTGCATATAGTTTGGAGCCATTGTTATAGATAAAACTTAAAATATATCCAACTTGCCAGAATAGGTTAATCAAATAATTTCTTACTTTCAAAATTATAAACAGGGAAAAACTAAATAGATGCTACATTAATGTAAGTTGCCAAGACCATGTATATTGTAATAATAAGTGTGTATAGTATAAAGTACTTCAGACAGGTATCACCATGACAGACTTAACCTGTCCATGATTGAGTGCAGAGCATATTGACCAGACATCAAAAATAGATTACAAATATTGAAAATGCACAAATGTAGCAATAATTACTTATAATTTCCTGTCTAAAATTCACTTTCTTACCAGTTCAAATTACTTCAGTAAAATGAATGTTCTCTACCTACATGTTTATAAATGCCCATTGCATGATTTTTTTCTGAATATTTTTTGTCATCACTGCTATGAAATATGTCCAATATGTAAAGACGGAAGTTTTAGACATGAACACCTGCTTCTGTGTATGTTTTGGGTGAATTTATATCATTTCTAAAATTCATAATTTCCAGACATTTAATAAATTAGTCAAAATTATCTCCTTTTTTTTCTAATGTGTTTCTATTATTGATGGACAGAAAAATCCTGACCATTTATCAGTATTATTTTTATCGACAGATCTAAGCCAGATCAGCTTAGCCATATCTAGTTCAAAGTGCAAAATAACCAGTTAAATTTGAGGCTACAGTTACGTTATTTGCCAAGATCATGGACTTGGGTGCATGATGGTGAACAATGTGCAAAGTTTCAAAGACATATATCAATGCACTTTAAAAATATTTGAGGTGGTACACAAACTTTAACATTAGTGGTTATGCGGACACCAATGCTAGGGTGACTAGGATAGCTCTACTTATTCTTAATCAATAGTCAAGCTAAAAAGGATACTTAGTTGGCTTCTCTACTGTTCTTCCTCATTGTTCTTTGAGCTATATGAAACTATTTTAATATTTGCCCAGGGACAAAAAAAGAAAAAAGTAAATAAATTGATTATTCTAGGAATTTACCTTGACATAATTAAAAATGCCACCTGCTGTACGTAAACATTTGTGAACTTCTTTAGCTTCCTCCATATCTACCCTGAAATAATATAACCTATATGTTACAGCAGTCAAAATATATAATACAAGTTGAATTTATCAAAGCTATAGTAACATCTTAAAATGGGAAGACGGACAAACCCCACACTTCAAAACCCCACAACTTAAAATCTTATAGTGGACAAAACCCCACAGATGAATTTTATTGAGTGGACAAAACACCACACCTTTGTTAATATAGAACGATCAAGACTTAGATTTTAACATGCTGATAAACACACAAAAAGAAATGGAAATACAGGTATGATCAGTTACAATCAGCACTGATGTAATTGTTTTCATACCTTAATGTAAGGAGCAGTGATCACTTCGAACAAACACAAAAATATCACAACAATACAAAAGCAACAGTACACATTTTATTCTATGATTGACTTAATTTTCAATTATGTCTGGTACATAATATAAATGCTATAATACTGTATGTCCCAAGTTATGTTAAATAACTTCGTATCTAAAATATATATATGATTACTTGTCAATGTAACTTCCTTTAAATAGAATTAATTTATAAAAATATTTCGAAAGTTGAACAAATAATTGATTTCAGATAAATCATCTTCTTCCTGGAATTTATCCCGCCTTCTGTGAACTACAACAACTGGTGAAATATAGATTGACTTACTCATCTTTAGCAGCCCATTTAGCCGAATGTTTGGTGTACCATAATGCCACGTTCACAGCCATTGATGCAAGCTCAAATACAGCATCTTGTTTTTCTCTGAAGTTAAAATAGTTCATAAAGCAGTGTAAACAAAAGGTATATTCTTCAGGATAGGTTCCATGAAAAAAGCATTGAATTCTGTAAGACAGCATCTCTGTGACATCTTAATACCAATACTGTATATAGTTGAAACTCTGAAAACCAGACCCTGCTTGGACTCGACTACAAGTTTGGTTGTCAGAGGATTCCAGTTTTTAGAGGTTTTACACATTTATTGATCATTATGATGTGTTTGTACATTGACTTTGTTGAAATCCTTCAACCCTTTTGTCTTAGTCAAACTTTAATTTCTTTTTGCCATGAATGTCTTGTGTAATTTTGTTCTGCCAATTCTTAATAGAATTCAGAAAATTAGAATTAAAACAACACCTTACAGTATCTGAAGTAGAACTTTTTTATTGGCAAATGAGTGAATATTTGTATCATATAAAAATTTCATATCCATTTTTATGCCAATAATCTTTCATTACAAAATAAATTCATTTTCTCTATTCTGGCAAAATTGATTAGGTGGCAATGAATATCAAATCATTTAATTCAATCAACAAAAATGTGGTTCAAATTATTATCTGAAAAAAAAATTCTACATACATTTCATTTTGTATAGAAAAAAAAACATACAATAACTCTCAAAATGTATAAAATAATAATACATACATAGGTGTGTTTCCAAGTAATGTGTTGGTCCATCGAAATTTTACTGCAGTCCTGAGTTTATTTTCTGTTTCACCTTCCTCAAATGGTCTGACAAGTCCAATTAACAATGAGAAATAATCATTGGCAGTCTTTTCAAGAGTTCCTTTGTCATGGTTTGGATCTGTTAGTAGTTCCAGTAGTTTGTTTCTGTGTATTCTCATATCACTTCAAGCAAAAGAGAAAAAATATATATAAATGGATGGCATATACATGTGATTCAGTTTTAAAATTAAATTATTTTGCTTTCTCCACTTACAAATTTATGGATTTATGTTTTATCACATTATTTAAACCATTTGAATCTGGGACATAATATGATGGTTCAATTGGAAACTAGCGTTGCATTATCTTTCATCAATCAGGTGCATATGCCCCCATTTTATCATGATATGCCAAATTCCAATCTAAGAGTAAATGGGGATTGGTCAGTTAAAATTAAAATAATTTTATATTTTGTCATATTTGTTTTCAATTTTATAATAAACATAACCTGAGTAATCATGCAATAACCCCACTGACCCACATAAATACCTATAAAATCCTTCGAAAAATATTGATAATGTTCAATTGATAAAAAGAATGGAGCAGTCTTTTTATATTATATAGGCAGTTTTTATGTTTTATTGTTCAGAATTATTGTTCAGTCGACTATAGAATACAGTAAATATAGAAAATGTTCAATAAGGATCGAGCCTATTAGTCCTTTTTTTAAACTTAAACACCTCATTCGAAAAATTCTTTAAGATATCTGTGCCTAATTTAAAGGTGGGTTATTCATTAATTAACTTATAAGCCTCACATCCTCACTCATCCATTTTCAGCATAAATAAACCTGGGACAAAAAAATATCTTGTCCCAAAAAATACAAAGAAACATAATTCATAAATGATTCATGAGCATGTGATACAAGTTAAGATTAACATGTCCTATAATTTCCACAACCTGATCATTTAATAATTCAGTAACAATTTCAACATATAAAATCTAAGTCAAATAATATACTGAATAAAGAATATTTCAACAATTGCCCTTTTTTTTTAAGAAAAAAAAATCCTTAAATCAGAAATCAAATGGTGATTTTGAAATGGGTTTACCAAGTTCAATTATAAACCCGTCTACAGAAGTTTTGTGTGATATATATGATTTAAGATAATAAACCTGAATATTTTCCTTGTGGCTTCATTCGTTGATACACCAGCAAGCTCGAATGTTACTGGCGAAGTTGCTTTTAAGGGGTTTCTGTGAAACCAGTACGCCATTTTCTCTTGTTGACATACAATCCAAGGGAGACTACTCGACAAAAAGTAAAATGTTTCAGGTCAATAATTTAAAGGGGAACTATATTTTCAATTGATGTCTGACTGGCATAGTAGCCTACTTTTCATGTTTTAAGCATTATGCTGTCTTTGATTAACCTATCTTATCTTATCTTATTATCTTAGATTATCTTATCTTATATTCATTCATTCATTGATTCATTCATTGATTCATTCATTGATTGATTCATTCATTCATTCATTCATTCATTCATTCATTCATTCATTCATTCATTCATTCATTCATTCATTCATTCATTCATTCATTCATTCATTCATTCAAATCAATTCAAATCAATTCAATCATTGATGCAAGCTAACAAATTGTGCGCTTGAGTGCTCTTTATTATATTCAATCATAAACGATGGTCGCCCGTTAAGGCCCCCACGGTTACTGTACAGTACTGTACACCTTTTTGTTTTGATTTTCAGTTGTAAACGTTTACAATACAGTAAATTTTACAGTTTAATTGAAATGACCATATTGTCTTACAAAATATCTTAATCATTGCCTGTAATCATGAATTCTATCAATTGTAATTGGTTTATTCCAAATTAAAATACGGAATAGGCCTACTGTATAGGTACAGTAGATCTTATTTACAACCCTCCACACAGCATTTCCCGTGAGTCGTGACATAATACATTTTTTGGTAAAGTTGATTTTCATTTGATCTTTACAACAAAGAAAACCCAAAAACAATTTTACTGTACAGTACATATATTTATAATATTTAAAGAATTATAGCCGTGGAAATATATATATATAGCCTCGCTATATGTATCGTCAACCACAACTTTCCTTGATCTTTGCACGTGAATCACTACCCCTTTAACTACCGGATGTCACGTGGTACATTACATCATTCAACGATATTTTGTTACAGTACACATTTTGACAAATAAATTGGTAACGTATGGGTTCGTTTTCTTTGAATCATATTTAACTATTTGCAGTGCATTTGTTTTGCCATTTCTTTCCATAATTTTATCAATTTACAGTTGAAATAAGAGAGATTCTCAAATGGCATTGGTTTTCGCGACCAATTACTTTTTTAGTTTGAAATATTCAGACTTCATTTACATGTATAAAGCAGGTTATATGGAACCTGGTTATTATGGTTTAAATAGTAAAACACATTTCAAAGTAAAATGTTTGTGTCTGACAGAAAAAATCTTTCGAAGTTACTTTTATAATTTTTGCATTCAGTAAGAGCAGTACAAACTACAACCCAATAAGATATGTAGATTTGGTAGATCTTTCCTTACATTAGCATTGGTACGCAAATAATTTGTTAGGCATGGAGGAGCACTTGACCTGTTTTCATGAAGGAGCATATGATCTGTAAACTGTACATGATTTGTTAATCAACGCTGTAAAGTTTGTTTATTAAATAAACTGGTAATCTATACTTAAAAATGCAGGATCACCTTACGCACATATGGTAGTTGCAAATGGGTATATGAAAGAAGTGCAATAAGAAAAATAATTGAATGTAAACATGAAAACATTATTGTAGTCTGTATCATAAAGACATGAATTTGAAAAACAAATTTCAAACGTTTTGATGAAACAGACAGGTGAGTGACCTACTTATCAACACTCTCTGGTCCTCGACGGTCTCAAAAGACGTTCGTCACTTATATTCTCAATTCAAACGTTTTTGAAAACAGTTAAATGAAATATCTAGAATTAGAAGCTGTTAAATATAACTTGATTTATCAGTGGTGATGGTGATGATGGTGACTATAGACACACCTTGTTTAATTCCTGACCAGTAGCGGTTGCATAATCTGTATAGTGTATTCATTAGTCACATGATCTGTAATGGTTCCGCATCCTTGGTGTCCAATATACAATAGCTTCTAATTACACTGACTTAACATATTGTTAACATAACTGGTAATTAACTACCTTTTGACAGACAGTCAATTCCGGGACCTCTCTATGTTTAATACGATCCTGGCTTTTCTGAATATGATACGGTAGTGGCAGATCAGAGCGTAATACCCATCCCCTATCAAAATTAATTGGATATTAGTATTTAAAATTTTCTCTTCAGTATTGATGTAATTTTTACCAAGTGAACCTGAGAAAATTGTCTTTCTGATTTATATTAACCTCTAATCCACACATTAGTCAAAGTTTCAGTTTTTGACCCCTGATGTACAAATCTTATGTCAGTCTTCTACTTTGATTAAAGCATGCTACCAAGGGAACTGTATCATTTACAATATCCGTAATAAATGCTACTTTGAAATTAGATAAGAGTTACTTCTAGATTTTTTCTTTTGCCAAAATGTTCAAGTGTTAACTGGGACATAAAATAACAACATACTTTGTCCAAGGTTTTACTTACTTAGTCCTCTTCGTGCTGGAAGCACATAAGGCCTTGAGGTTTTAATCACTTTAATAAATGTATGATGTTATTATGTTTTTGATATTGGACTTCAATGGTTGTGCCATAATTTGATACTATCGACTATAAATTGATTGATTGGAATGAATCACTGCATCAACCTTTTACTTGATGCAGATGCAATAAAGTACCAAATGAAAATGACGTAAAATTAACGAAAATGTTGAATCTATTCGGGTCACTCATTTAGCTAACTTTAAACCAGAAGTTTTGTTTTCAATAATGACTAGAATCTGTCATGCCCTTTTGCATAAGTATAAGTCCAATATGCAGTTTGATAAAATTGAATTCGGTCATTTATAGAAACAATTGATTTGTTGTACACTGAGATTTTAATTTATTTGTTGAGTAAATGGGCAATTTTTATTGAGTTCTTACGCAAATACACAGCTTATCTAGAGGCTGAGCTCTGTTCATATAAACATAATATATTTTTTACAATAACTCAAGAAACAGAATGATATTAAGTTCAATGAACAAAAGTTGAACTCGAAAGTAGCAAATTTGCTTTTACCTGTTTTCACCCTAGAGATGCTATTGTTAGCAGTTTAACATGTAGTGTTGCAGCCAACTTGCAAAGTCTCTTGTTTATCAATAAGGGAGACTAGAGTATGCACCTGACAGATACTAACTGTTAGTATCTGCTGATGTTAAACATCATATTGTTTTATTCTGTTATAAATACCATTTAACAGTACTAGGGAGTAAAAATTATTCTTAAGAAGAATGCTTTGTTCGTTATATTCAATATTCATCAGATTTATTCACAAATGTAATTTGTATTGTGATGTGGAAAATATGTACAATATAAGCTTTAGTGATTTGGAAACAGAATCATCACTTTCTATTCAAAAGACAGTGATGTGCACATGTGTGAAATAATTATATGGTACACCTGTTGCATTATGACTATAAACTGTAAAGTTGCTGATATACATGTCTTGATATTTTCCATGTATTTTATTCAGGTATGTCAGATGGGCTGAAAATGTACATTATAGCAGTGTTGATGTTGTTTGGGATTTGCCAAACATGTATGGCAGGGAAGTGTAATGACAATGAATTCTTTGACGAGATAGCAAGTGTTTGTAAGACATGCTCCGAATGTCCGGATCAACTGCAGAGCAGAACTTGTAGTGAGTTTAGTGACACTGTATGCGGTCTCCAAATTAAATTTTCCTTCTTGGATTCCCAAAGCTCAGGTAAAGAAGATGAAAGAGACATGGAAGCACCGACTGTTTTACAATCTGATGAGGAAGAAAGGTATTGGAAGAGTCTTGCGTTTGCTTTGATAGCTGTATTGAGTGTGCTGGTCATTCTGACAACCATTGTAGTGATTATCACATGTCATCGTGTCCGCAGCTATACCTCACTATGTAAGGGCGTCGCACAAGATCAAGGTATAAAATTATAAGTATAATTTGTTCATTATACTGAATTCAAACATAGTTTGTTTTGTGTTATTTTAGCTCTCCAGAGCTCAATGTGAGCTATTGTCATTACTCAATGTCCACCTTCTGTCCGTGACCGACCGACTGAAATGCAATAGGGGGCTGTCTAACTGTAAACAGAACAAAAGAGATCATTGTATAACAATAGATGAAAGGGCCAATGTCACTCTATTGAACAGAAATTGAAATAAAAGAAAATAACAAAAGAGATGGCCCCTTATTCCATTTCTTTAAACAACATCTCTATCGAAACCAGTAGGTCAATAATTAAGGTTTCTGAACCTATAATGTTTGGATGAAACTAAAAGTGACATTGTTAACACAGACTAGCTTAATTAATTTTACAATAAATAAAATTGGTAAAAAAAAATTAGAAAATACATGTCAAGGCCAAAATAATGTGCTTTAAATATGTTCTGAAAGAAACATTGTTTAATTACTGACATTACATGTATGAATATTTCTGTTTTTTAGAAGATGCAGAAAGTGGGTATGTTATCATCCACAGATTTATACCACCATCTGTCAGCTCATCACCTGAAGGAGATAACGCCCAAAACACGGCTGAAACACACCCATTCATCTCATACCAGCGTAGAAATTCAAGGTAGTTTATATAGCTGCCTATAACATCTGACCTAGTGAGAGTATATAAACAGGCTTCAAAACTTGGAGCATGAACTTCAGCGTTTCAAATTTTATTGGTCTGCTATCTTTATGTAAAAAATATTAAATTATAATTGAACCAAAGTTTTGATTAGGGAATATATCTTGATTTTGAGTGAATTGTGGTATAATTATATAAGATAGCATGAAGTTAAGCTGTACAGTGTCATAATCACATAGGCTTTGGTGATTAATTACAACATACTGTGCAATATCATACCATAAAGCAGTCAAATTTCAGATACATTTTAATTCTAACATGTGATTTGAAAGGGAAGGAACACCGTTTTAGAGTCTATTCTATTCCAATTTGTTTTTCTTATAAGTATATAGTAAAAACTGAAACAATTTTTGATTCAGCAAATAGATACATCTGCATATAGTCTTCCATTTGACATGCTGAAATTTGACAAGACACTTATTATCACAAGTTCAGTGGTATGGAAACATAAAAGAAAATTCTTCTGATCCAACTATATCATGTGTAATGCAGTGACATTGCATTTTTGCAAATCTTGTTTTAATCTGCTTTTGTGATTTGGTCATTTTAAACTGTAAAAACTGTCTAATCATTATTTACATAAATATTTTTGTTATAATTACAGTTAAACTTCGTTCGCTCGAACTCGGATAGCTCGAATACCTCCCTTCGCTTGAACTCATCGCCCAGTCCCGGCAAAATTCCTATATAATATATATTGTTCTACCCCGGATCGCTCGAACTCTCGAACCTGATCTCTGGTCCCACCGGCAGATATATAGTGAAAATCACACCTTTTCGGTCGAACACAAAAAGACAAGTCGACATGTCCTAAATAAATGACAGTCGGCGACACATGTTTTTAACACCTCGTGATTATGACAAAGGCAATTAAGGTTAATTGATACAAAATAAGAGTTGTTGTAACCAATTTGTTTGTTACAATAATATTGTTTATTTGCCGTTTATGGTAACGATAGAAAGAAAAGAACTTGTGAAATAAGTGAAATATGCAAACGTCAATAAAGAATGACGCTTATACGGACGGCTTTAATTACAACCGCAGTTCATGTAACGTGAATTGTAATAGTGTTATGTATTTATAGAATGATACTTGTACGTGTGTTTATTTAAGTAAATGACTACAAATAATTGGTGTTGTAAAACTTTTTCTTAAATATTTCATTAATTTATTTTTTCAAAATTAAAAAAAATCCCATTATAAACATATAAATATATTTTGAACATTGTTCAACAAGTTTGGTCTGATTGCCCAATCGAACTTAGTCCTTTATTGAAAGACATCGCATTTTTTTTTTTTTTTACAGTTTGACGTTTATCGGAAAATGCGGATTTGACCCATGTAAAAAATAGCTTCAAATCCGCGGTTACGTCTAAATATTTGGACTAAATCGAACTCAACCAATTACAAGATGCATGAATATAGATTAACACAACATACCGTTTATACTTAATTGAAAACACTGGGATAATAATTCTGAATATTCGACGAGCAAATGTACTAACAAACAATTATATTTACGTATTTATCATTCGACCAATGTATGCTATAAACCTTTAGGCATATGATATTCGACCTCGGTTGGCTCGAACTACCGATCTCTCGAACAAATTTGCACAGGCCCTTCGAGTTCGAGCGAACGAAGTTGGACTGTATGATGTAAGAGGTTTTGTTTCTCTATACAACTACTGTATATTTCTTCATTAATGAACATAACTGATTTGATATATCTTTTCTATAGAAATGGTGCATACAGACCTAAGAGAAGGATGATGAATGAATACGTAGATGATGTGTTTGAGAGTGATGACAGTGGTGGTTCACGAACACTCCGGTTACCCCTGGCAACAATACCAGAGAAGTCGGACTCAGACAGTCCCGAAACTCCTAACAGCCCCATCAGTCCAAAAAGTTGAACATCTTCATAATGAGAAAATTGATGTGGAGGTTTTTTTTGCAGCGATGTTTTGTGATTCATGTAAAAGTATTACATATTTTTATAACTATAAGTGGTACAGTGCTGTTAAGCATATTATAAACTGTATTAGCTTTGCCAAAATTTATTTATATATAAATGGTAAAATCAAAATTTGTAATTAATGACATAAATAAGATTATAACTTTAGTGCTTTAGATGTTATAAAAGCAAGGTAGTAATGTTCTACTCATTAACTATTTATATGTAAACAAAACTCATTATACATGTACCATAGTGAGATTTGGTTGATATTATGGCCATTATTGCATAAAGAAAATTTAAGTACAACTTGCCATTGAAGGTCCTTCTAATATATGTGCTTTATCATGTTGAATGGTTGTACAATAATTACATATTTTTTTACAGAAATGTCTTATTATTTTATTTCTGTATGAAGGATGCAGTTTTAAGATAAATTGAGTATCGAAGGGTTAAATTATACTTATTAACTTGTGCATCATTCTGGTATACTGTTCTTTAAGCTCGTCTGGTATTGACGTAAAGTTATCAAACATAACTTCTAGTTTTACTAGATTCATTCAGTGATTTATATAAAAGTAAAACTTAACTACTGTATATCTGATATATTATTAATCATATATACCACCATGACATAACTGCAGGGTACTTAAACAAGGACCTATATATACATGTGCTTGTCATATAATGTTTCCACAAGCTAAATAACCTTTAATCTTACTGTGTGAAACATTTACAATGTTCCTATAATAAATAAATGATTAAATAGATTCCTATGATACTTGTACTTGATTTTGTAACAGTGTAAATTGTTGGGGATTTTCATTTCAAATAAACCAAATTTGTTGTATTGGCAAGTAGCAATATGACAGTTTTAAAATGATATTTTTTTAGTGTGTTTAATAAGAACTACTCGTGTCAGAAGGCAGTTATCAGGGCGTTTTTTTCACTGGCTTGGGAGCAGCCTTAACATTAATTTTGAAGGGGGGGAGGGGTTATACATTATATTTGCATAAGGGGAAGAAAAAACTTTTTGTAACTTCAATTTTTGGGGAAAACTGCAAGATGTTTGGGGAGGTTGCCCTAAAACCTGCTATAGAAGGAAAATAAGCCCTGGCTATTGTTTTAGGACATTTCAATATTACAGAGTCTCTTTCATTTGATATAAATAATCTTGTTGCTCCTGTTTTTATATCGTAATTTTTACCTGTATCATTGAAGGTATCATGTGTTACAGTTTTATCCTATTTTACATTGTGCCATAAGAGTCGGAACATGGACTCACTCATTGTGTACATCTTTTATGTGAATAGTAATTTGGTTGTGTTCCGGAGTTTTTAGTTGTGCTATATACATGTGTTATATGTTGCTATTTTTAGATGTGTTCAGTCTGGAGAAGAGAAAATCATTTTTATAATGTGTTCATTGTACTCGCCATGTGTTCAGCATAATATCTTTTATTATGTACATTATAAGGACTTATACCTGTAAACAAAACCTCTAACCATTATTATATAGTAGACAAAAGTATAAAACAGAGAATTTTATCAGAAAAATAATAAACTCTGCAACTAAACTCCAGGGTA
This sequence comes from Ruditapes philippinarum, assembly GCF_026571515.1. Taxonomy (NCBI): domain Eukaryota; kingdom Metazoa; phylum Mollusca; class Bivalvia; order Venerida; family Veneridae; genus Ruditapes; species Ruditapes philippinarum. The sequence continues at coordinate 15,921 of NW_026861019.1, forward strand.
AATGAGAAGTCAATGTAAATGCTTGTAAACATAATTTAATTGATTTTTAAATTTTAATACCTTATCATTGTTTATTCATTTCATGTCAAATATTTGTATAATATTAGGAGATTATAGATTTTCAAACCATTTTAACTACTTTCCCTCTTAGATCACACTTTTAAGTTTATTTGTTCTAGTAATAAAATAAAATGTTGTTTTTGTAACTACAAATGAGCTGTGTCACAACAAAACCAACATAATGGGTGTGCGACCAGCATAGATCCAGACCAGCCTGCGCATCCGCGCAGTCTGATCAGGATCCATGCTGTTCGCTATCAGTTTCTTGACTTGTAAAAGGGTTGGAAAGCAAACAGCATGGATCCTGATCAGACTGCGCGGATGCGCAGGCTGGTCTGGATCCATGCTGGTCACAAACCCATTATGTTGGTTTTGTCGTGACACGGCTCAAATTATCTTTTTAACATCTGTTCTGTTTTTTTATTATACATATTCTGGAAACAAAAACAAAATTTTCTATCTCACAAAAAATATTTATTCTCCATTGTTCAACGATTTAAAATGTGGACAAATAAATAAATGTGAAATTTACCGTTTATCATAGAAAGGGTGTGGTACAATCTTTATTACCAGATGTGTAGGTTTAATAAAAAATACATACAGGTTATGAGAAACTTGATGTGCAAGACACATTTTTTTTATTCATACTTGTATTATTTATTGTTCATTGTGAAAAAATATGATTTCTTATTTCTTTTAAAAATCATGCTGTAACATGGATAACTGCTTGCAGTGTTATTATTTTGTTATTATGAACACATAAGTAGGAAAAAGTAAAAATTATGTAGAGATTAGCGGAATCTTGTTATTATTGAAAATTTCAGCTTTCATGAATATATCTTCTGATATACATGTACATTCATATATTGAGATGTTTATATTTTCAAATGTTGAATCTTTTCAATATCATGTTTTCTTTTTTCATATTTCTTCTTTTCTCTGTTTTGTCTCTTTTTTTTTTAGAGTGGATCTGATTTTATGTAATCTTATGTATCATTATCATCATTTGCATATAATGCTTCATTTATTTGTTCATCATCTGACTGTCCTCTACTGGTATATAAGCATTTTCATGGACAAACATGCATCATAAAATGTGAAAATCTGGCCTAGTTTGTCCGAAACTCTGGTTTCACTACATAGTCACGAATAAATCTTTCGCCTTTTACTAAAGATTTCCGTGCAGTGTCATTTGCTATGTTTTTATGATTTATAGGTGGTAAAATGTCAATGTGACAAACAACAACAGATATTCTGCCACATACATTTTATTAAAGGAATTCCACTGAGATACAAAAGCCTTAAAAAAACATAAAATTTGAATTTCTCACATATTTATGATGCGCTTAAACAATAGGAAATTCAAAAGATAATTAAGAAATATACGCAGAAATAAATTTAAATTTGTGTGAAAAACATTTTAATAACTTTTAATTTAAAAAAAAAAATATTTCTAGTCCAGTCATGTTAAAAAAACTCAGTGTAGTCCCTTTAAGGAATTTTAGAAAGGCTTACAAATCAATAGAGGACATAGTATTGCATGGCAATACTTCATTTCTTTTATTTATAATTCTTTTTCATCATAATTTACATTATTAGGATCTTAGTGTAATCCATCCAGTTTTAGTTATAATCAATATAAAGTTATCACAGATTTAAATGTTATTTGTGTTTATTATTCATCATACAGTTTACATTTTATATGTGCTAACTGTTCATCAGACAGTCAAATGAAGATATAGAGCATTTGAGTTAAACAGCAAGTTGAATGTTGGTCATACACAGGTCACCAAAAATTTTACACCATTGAAATGCATATATTATATGACAAATCATACAGTTGGATGAAAAAATACTCCCCCATCAGTGTTAAAGTGTGTAAAGCTATAACTGAAGAACTGTATTGAAAACTTTCAAGAAGTTAAAAAAAGCCAGAAATTTAAAGTGTCTCTGATATGTTACACAAAAAGGTCATACCTGAAAGTAGAAAAAACAACAACTTGCAAAATATTCTCTCTTTTTTTTTTTTTTTGAAGAAATATTCAATCTTTTGCTATAGTCACTTCATTAGTTCCTGTTGTCGTCTGAAAACTTTAACGTAAGCTATTTTATAATTTGCTGTAACTTTGTTGTTAATGTTGGGATTATCTTCTGCTTGTTGAACAAGACCTTTTAGTAGACCAAATTGATTTTGACCTTCATTTATCAATGACCTTGACTTTAAAGGTCAAATTATTATAATTCTTCATCCAATGATGTTTGACTTTGGAAATAAGAAGAAGTCAAGTGTGGCCCCCCTCTAGGGGATGGCTCTTGTTTTAGTTGATTCAGACATGCATATGCCATCTGCTTTGTAATGCATTTATAGAAATAGTTTTTCAATTTAGGTATTAAATATTTATGTATGATTTATATCAAGATACAAATATTCTTCCAGTTACATACCAAAAAAGCTTTAAAAGTCTCTTCTTTTTTGTTGTATGATAAATTGTAATTCTAACGGTTTTTAGAAAAGTTTTAAAACATTTATGATGTCCCCACATTAAAAGTGGGAAGCATACTGTTTAGGGATCGTTTGTCCATACCTCCAGCTATCTTTATCTGATCATCATCAATAACTTGATTGGGAAAAAGCTTAAGTTTGTGAAACTTTGTAGGGGCATTGGCCATTGCCAATAATTGACTTCTTTTAATTTAGAGGTTAATCAGGTCAAGGTCACAGTTAAACTTTATGTAAAATCCTTTTTCCAATGATTCACTCGCGGAGAAAAAAAATAGGCCAAAATCTGTTAAACTTGGAAAGGGCATTGTACATGGCATGTACATGACCCCTTTTGATTTTTAGGTCAAGGCCACTGTGACACTTGAAATCCTTGTATAATAAATAACAAGTTTCCTCTGTTTTAGTTTTGTAAAACTTATAAGACTATTTAATTATAAGTATTTTACTTATTAATATAACACTACCTTTTAAGAAATATGCATAACTACATGTATGTAAATATGCCATTTTGGCAGGCAAATGAAGTGAGAACATTGTCCTGTGGACTCATTTTAAGGTATTTCAACTATCATCTGAAAGAATAGTTTATCTTAACCTTTTACCCCATGAGCATATTGCGAAAAATGGCCGTTTTCATTGAAAAGCCTCCTGTAACAAGTTCAAACTGCTATGAAACTATGAAAAATGCTTCAATACTAATGAAACTTGGCACAAATGTTGACTATACCATAGCCTCTGTAACAGCATGCTCAATGGTAAATTTCCTGTTACCATGGCAACGGGGGGACGTCTCAAAATTGCCAAAAATCACTATTTTGCATTGTTTTTTTCCATCAAAACTGATTTCAAAGTGCTGCAACTTCTCAATGAATTGAGATAGAGTAAAAGGCTTTTCAGCGTTGGTTACTATTTACCCTAAGATCGACCTGAGGCCATTTTTAGCATGTCCCATGTCCAAAATTTTCTTGGCGATGAGGGGGACTCCCCCTTCAAACCCCCCAAACAGAAGGGGGCACCTCCCCCTTCTGGCAACCCCCTGATGTAATATTTGGATGGGGAATGGGGCTGAAAAAGAGGTCACTTTTTTAACAACATTTCTCAAACCAAAAACAGTGTTTGGGGTCTAAATAGGGCATTTTTTCACTGTTTGAGGCCTCAAAAAGGGGGGGGGAAGCCGTCGAAACACGCTTATATAAGGGAAAAGGTTAAAATCATCAGTTAAATATTTTTGTTGTTCTGTCTGTTCCCTACAATAAATTTGTCTGCATTATTGATCATTTCTTAAGGTGCTTTATAGTGTGTAAATGATTATAAATACATTGTTAGATCTGACTTTGTATATTATTTTTGAGTAAACATTAAGAGGCTATCATAGTTGTTTTAAATACTTTTTATAACCCTTTACAACATAGTTATACTTGAATCACCTTGTCCATACGTGGTCGTCATTTGCTATTGAAGGTAAAATATGGAATGCCGTGACTGTCTTATGCTATCAATGTTTTTGCTATCTTGTGAAATGATGATATTATTTTGTCATTTAAGCATATAAACATGTGCAATTTACATCATATCTTGTCTAAAGACAATGCTGACTTGTTCAAACAGCATGTTAACTTGTCAAATAATCATTATGACATGTGCAGACAACATGTTAACTTGTCAAAGTATCATGATGACTTGTGCAAACGACATGTTAACTTGTCAAAATATCATAATGACTTGTGCAAACGACATGTTAACTTGTCAATATTTCATGATGACATGTGCAAACAGCATGTTAACTTGTCAAATTATCGTGATGACATGCTCATAATACCTTAACAAGTTAACATGTGTTTTGCACAAGTCATTACGATTCTTTGACAAATTAACATGTTGTCTGCACAAGTCATCATGATACATTGACAAGTTAACATGGCATTTGCACAAGTCATCATGATACATTGACAAGTTAGAATGTAGTTTGCACAAGTCATCACTACGGAAGCTTGTATGTACCCCCGCTATGAAGACATGAAGTCGTCTTTCTTGACTTGTAGAACACAACAAGTCGTCAAAATAACGACGACAAGTTTATATATACAATGTCATTTTGACAAAATATATGTCATCATGTCGAGATACGGCATTCCGACTTTCATACATAAATATACTTGTCGGCTTGAAGTAACATGTATGTCGACCTCCATGTTACTTCTAGGAGACAAATGTATTAATGTATGAAAGTCGGGACGCCGTATCGCGACATCATGACCTATATTTTGTCAAATGACATGGTATATATAAACTTGTCGTCGTAATTTTGACGACTTGTGTTATATAAGTCGAGGGAGACGACTTCATGTCTTCGTAGCGGGGGTACATACAAGCTTCCATACATCACGATACCTTGACAAGTTAACATGCTGTTCGCACATGTCATCATGAAATTTGGACAAGTTAACATGTTGCTTTCACAAGTCATCATGATACTAGGACAAGTTAGCATGTTGTTTGCACATGTTATCACGATGATCTGACAAGTTAACATACTGTTTGCACATGTCATCATGAAATTTTGACAAGTTAGCATGGCATTTGCACAAGTCATCATTATACTTGGACAAGTTAACATGTCGTTTGCACAAGTCATCATGATACTTGGACAAGTTAACATGCTGTATGCACATGTCATAACGATAATTCGACAAGTTAACATGCTGTTTACACATGTCATCATTGAATTTTGACATGTTAGCATGGTATTTGCACAAGTCAGCATGATACTTTGACAAGTTAACAGTGCTTTTTGACATGTCAGCATGATACAAGATAACATGTCATTTGCACAAGTCATCACGATTCTTTGACAAGTTCACATGTTGTCTTCACAAGTCATCATGGTTATTTGACATGTTAACATGCTGTTTGCACAAGTCATCATTATACTTTGACAAGTTAACGTGGTGTTTGCACATGCCATCACGATAGTTCGACAAGTTAACATGTCCTATTCACAAGTCATCATTATACTTTGACAAGTTAACATGCTGTTTGCACATGTCATCACAATAATTTGACAAGTTCACATGAGGGTTGCACAAGTCATCATTACATTTTGACAAGTTACCATGTCATTTGCACAAGTCATTATTATACTTTGACAAGTTAATATGTTGTTTGCACAAGTCATCACGATACTTTGACAAGATAGCATGTTGTCTGCACATGTCATCATAATAGTTTGACAAGTTAACATGCTGTTTGTACAAGTCAGCATGTTCATTTGACAAGACATGATGTAAATTGCACATTTTAACATGCTCAAACGACAAAATAATATCATCGTTTCACAAGATATAGAGGATATTTGTTTAGTTCAGTGTAAGATCGGAATATATTTCACCGAGTGAGCACCAAAAGGAATAGTTCACGAGTGGCGCAGCCACGAGTGAAATATGAACTTTTGGTGTTCACAAGGTGAAATATATTTCAATCTTACACTAAACTAAACAAATTTTCTTTTTATAACATGCAAAGAAATGTTTTAAAAAGACATTTAACCTAATACTGAATGAAAAGCGCGCCAAATAATAATACAACGTGGCGTCATTTACGACGTCACGTCATTAAGTTGGTACCCAGTACTGTGCACGCTGGTATTTCACTGAAACTACGTAAGGGGCTTAAATTCAAAACATTGAAATTATCAAAGTGGTAATTTCACTGTTTCAAACAGTGAAATTACCAATTTTATATCACTGTTATATTTTTATAAACCACCGAAAAGCATGTAATAAAACAAAAACATTGATTACATAAGACAGTCACGGCGTTCCATAGTAAAACGTGTTAGAGGTATCATATTGAATGTGACATGCACTGCTCAAAAGCAAGAGTTATTGCCCTTCGAAATTTTCATATTTAGTGTTTATGGGCATGATAACTTTGACATGAAATTACCAAACGACAACTTTGACAAAGCACTGTGCTGTATAGTTTCCTAGCTAGGGCAATAGCAATCTTGCTGACATAGTTATGTGTTTTAACCTATATCCATACAGTAAAGGATTCAGGATGTACATACTGGATCTTTAAGATACTACTGCTTCTTACATTGATATTTAGTAATGAGGCTATCAATAATTATCCTTTAAATGGTTTTGTGTGCAAGTGCATATTCTATAAGACACCAGAAACTTTATGTAACATACTGTAGTACACACTCATCTTGTAAAGCAATAATTATATTATCAATAGAACAAAGCAAGCGTACATTTTGGTTTTGCCAAATTTGCTTATACTCGGAACTTTTACAATCATTTAGCACTTTTATTTTTTTTTTGTAAAACCCATGTACATGACGAGCACAAATTGTATTGAACTACAAGACTGACATTGCTCGAATTATCCAGTAAAAATCCTATATTTATATGGATTTAAGTACGACCTATAATTATGACTCAAAAGACGTAAGACGGTGGGGGTTGTCTAATAAATACTTTCACATAAATTGCAAGGTAAAAGTTCACAGACACTGTCCAAGTTCCATGTAATTCAATAAAAAATACAATCTGTAATTGGCCTTGTACAGCGGACTTAAATTATGAACTGAAATACATCTAAACGTATACTCGTATATCAAAGAAAAAAACCTGCCATTGTAATGCCGTATACTAGTAGTTCCTGCTGCTTTGATTCGACAAGGTAATAATTTGAAGAGTATTCTTCATTAATTCTGAACTAAAAGTTAGTGTCATTTTTAGCTCACCTGTCACAAAGTGACAGGGTGAGCTTTTGTGATCGCTTTTCGTCCGGCGTCCGTCCGTCGTCCGTCTGTCCGTAAACTTTTACTTTAAATGACATCTCCTCATAAACCACTCAGCCAATTTCATCCAAACTTCACAGGAATGTTCCTTTGGTGGTCACCTTTAAAAATTGTTCAAAGAATTTAATTCCATGCAGAACTCCGGTTGCCATGGCAACCGAAAGAAAAAACTTTAAATATCTTCTTTTAAAAAACCATAAGAGCTATAGCTTAGATATTTGGCATGAAACATCTTCTAGTGAGTGTCTACCAAGTTTGTTCAAATAAAAGCCCTGGGGTCAAAATTGGCCCCGCCCCAGGTGGTCATTGATTTTCCCTATATGCATATAGTAAAAACTTAAAAAATCTTCTTTTAAAGAACCCTAAGAACTAGAGCTAAGATATTTAGGATGAAGCATGTTCTAATGGGTGTCTACCAAGTTTGTTCAAATAAAAGCCCTGGGGTCAAAATTGGCCCCGCCCCTGGGGGTCATTGATTTTCCCTATATGCATATAGTAAAAACTTAAAAAATCTTCTTTTAAAGAACTCAAAGACCTATGGCTAAGATATTGAGCATCAAACATGTTCTAATAGGTGTCTACCAAGTTTGTTCAAATAAAAGCCCTGGGGTCAAAATTGGCCCCGCCCCAGGGGGTCATTGATTTTCCCTATATGCATATAGTAAAAACTTAAAAAATCTTCTTATAAAGAACCCTAGGAGTTAGAGCTAAGATATTTAGCATGAAACATGTTCTAATAAGTGTCTACCAAGTTTGTTCAAATAAAAGCCCTGGGGTCAAAATTGGCCCTGCCCCGGGGGGTCATTGATTTTCCCTATATGCATTTAGTAAAAACTTAAAAAATCTTCTTTTAAAGAACTCAAAGAGCTATGGCTAAGATATTTAGCATCAAACATGTTCTAATAGGTGTCTACCAAGTTTGTTCAAATAAAAGCCCTTCGGTCAAAATTGGCACCGCCCCAGGGGTCATTGATTTTCCTTATATGTGTATAGCAAAAACTTAAAAAATCTTCTTTGAAAAAAACCAAATAGCTAGAGTTAAGATATTAAGCATGAAACATCTTTTAGTGAGTGTCTACAAAGTTTGTTGAAATAAAAGACCTGGGGTCAAAATTGGCCCCGCCCCGGGGGTCATTGATTTTCCTTATATGTGTATAGCAAAAACTTAAAATCTTCTTTGAAAAAACCCAAATAGCTAGAGTTTAGATATTAAGCATGAAACATCTTCTAGTTAGTGTCTACAAAGTTTGTTCAAATAAAAGCCCTGGGGTCAAAATTGGCCCGGCCCCAGGGGTGTCATTGTTTTTAACTATACATGTATGTGTATAGTAAAAACTTTAAAAAAAATCTTCTTTTAAAAAGCCCAATGAGCTAGAGCTTAGATGTTTAGCATGAAACATCTTCTTATGGGTGTCTACCAAGTTTGTGCAAATAAAAGCCCTTGGGTTAAAATTGGCCCTGCAACGTTGGGGTGGGGTGGAGGGCCTATATACAGGTGAGCGACCTCAGGGCCATCATGGCCCTCTTGTTTTACATTATTTTCTGTTTATATTTTTTTATTTCAATTGGTAAAAAGTAATAGAATAGAAAATCGGCTACAATTCCACTCGGGTACCGCTCATACTGAAAGAAAGTATGGGAAAGCTGAAATAAAGATGGGTATCGTATATTTTATATATATTTATTTAACGTATCAATCTCTATAATGACATTGGGTAACGTAAGAACAAAACCAAAACAAGAACACACTGTAGTTTAATTATTCAAGAACTATATGTGAAGCAAAATTAATCCATTCCGATTGAGGTCTTACCAAAAATATATCTAATCATTTATTTTGTAAAAACAGTTATATTTCAACATAAATAAGTTTATTCATATTTATATATATTATGCTGAATTTACTATTACTATTCTATTATGCTGGACTGAGTGTCACTTTTAAACATCTGACCTGTCAACATTCTTTTCTATCAACATTGTGCTGTTTCAAATAAGTAGCGAGTACTAATTAAGCTATAATGGAACAAATAGTAGTTACGTTCTAAAAATTAAGATAGTATATCCATCTGGCGTACACACGGACGGACAGGTCTTTGAAGACGCCGCACAGGTGTTGGTTTACCATAGTTTATAGACCTGTCAGCTGGTTTGTTTTCAAGCTCATTTCGAAGTCTTTTATTAGAGATAATTATTTTTAACTTTCTCTCTTTTGCTGTCATGTTTTCAGGAAAATCTATTGCAGGGAGTGTTATTGTATCTTTTTTCGTTACACATTTTGAATTAGTTTTCTTGTTCTCTGCCAAATTATCACAACTGTTCTTACTTTTACGTACACTCTCATTTGCACCACTTAAAATCCATTCCGGCAGTTGTCTATGAAAGAAATGATAAGAAGTAAAAGTTCTGCACGGGAAATGTAGGCAGCTGTGCTGATTCACGGCAGATTCCCCGATCCAACATGGCCGGGGTTCCCAGTCGGTATTCGATCTTTCCAGAGGAAACCAGATTGTGTTTTTATCCTCATCTCGTTCTTTTTTGTCATAATACGAATTTAAATTAGTCATCCCTCTTCCATAAGACTGAAGTTTTTCTTTCAGTATACAAGACTCCGCCTCTAAAGAACGCAGACGAACGTCTCTCGTGCGCTCCAAGCGCTTAATTTGCTTCATCTGCAGTTGTGCTATTCGTTTCTCTTGGAGAAAACCTTGAATTGATTTCTCTCCAGTTTTATCTCTGAGTTTAAAGTTTCGTGACATTTTCTAAAATCCTTAATCCCGGGAAAATCACACTTTGTTAACTAAAAGCCCAAAGCATGCATGCACACACACTATTCATTATGTGAGAAAATACAGATGTGGAAATCAATTGAAATATTGTTAAAGTAGATTATGATACGAAAGTAAGGTGTTTCATTTCTTATTCTAAATAACGATAAGATATCATTTTCGAATGTCTTTTTATACAGTTGATTTATTTAAACATTCATAATCTATTGTTAATGTAAAACGACACATGTGTAAAGCAGAATCTATTTAACTTTCATTTATTGTCCGTATGTTTTAATTTTCCAAATATACAGCGGCTTTGTATTTCACAAAATCACTTCATTTAACTGACACTGGGGTTTATTAATAAAGACCTCGTTATGGCATAGTGCCTACCCCAGTCACTACTGCCTCTTTAATAAGTTAAATGTCGATTTAATCCAATTTCCATCGCATGTGTTCGCGTGTATCCGGATATTCATACTTTAAATAAGTCCATTAGAATGTCTAGGCTCGTGGTCGGGGTATCCATAGATGAGATTGATTTTCCAACAAATGTAACAATGAACGTTCTACGGCTATACAATAGCGTGCTGCTATCTGACGCTGATATTTTAATATTATATAAACATTTAACACAAAAACATTTCTTAATTTCCTTATAAATGGAAATGTTCAATTTGTTCAGTGTAAATAAAAGGCATCGATCAAATGCTGAACCTAATTTCTCTACAAGTCTATACAATCTTAATAAATAGAAACAACGTTTACTTCTTTTAAATGAATGAATGCCTAGTGAGAATTTTTATATGGAAAGCTAGTTGTGATCAATTAACTAAACATGACATTTACACTCGGGTGTATTTATTATCTCAATAGATTTGATGACACTCCTTGGTATATAAAACGAAATGGCATATGTAAAAAAAAACGCTATATAATGGAAGAAATCTCATACAATATCAGATAATATGTAAAATTGCCTTTTTCGTTTTCCCTTAATCGCTTATAGATACACATCAAAAGATACATTTGAATACAGACAAATAAGGCGCCATATTAAAGTACAGCTCATGTTTTTCTTTTATAGTATGTTGATACTAATTATATTGTCCATTGTACAAATTATCTCTTAAAATATAGGGCTGGCTATAGCGCTGGCTTCCTTTCTTTGAATATTGTTTTCCGCATATTATTGGTGTAACATTAAATTCAGAAAACGGTTAAAAATGACCAAATGGTGTGTGCAGTTCACTTTATTGATATCCAAGGTTTTGTACGTACTCTTACCACATTACTTTTCAAACTTTTTAATAATTGACACGAAACGCCCCGAGGTGGAAAAAACGGAATCTGCCTCCACAGCACTCTTAGACAGTACCATGAACATGTGTCTATTTCAGTACCGGAAACACAATAATAGTGTTATGTTCTTACAGTGCTAGGAATATGTCTCTTGATGTACCATGCAGAAACATCATGTCGCTTACAGTACCTGGAACTTATGTTTCCTACAGAACAAGGAAGAACGAATGTAGTAATCTTAACGCGGATCTTTGTAAAAATCATTTACGAGATAACTCATTTTGTAGCTACTGTTCATCCAGTATTGAAGATGACGAACATTACTTTTTAAATGTCCCAAATATAACGAAATAAGAGTGCAGTTATTCCATTCAACTCGCAGTTTCCTTTGAGCGTAAATTAAGACCCTTTTGTTTAGAAAAAGATCTCTTTCTGTTGAGAATAACTCATTTAATTTTGATAAGGTACAACTGTTTATTAAATCATCGTGTATATTTGAATCTTAACATTTTTATATTATCTATATACAATGTAAATACTACTTGCCACGTTCAATTGATTTACCTACATACTGAACACTATCCTCCTTTTTTTCTTTTCTATTTATCAGGGTCTTTCAAATTCTATTTGAATAGAATTTGAAAGACCCTGTATTTATTTAATTTTTCTTCTTCTTTCTCATTTTGCATATTTCCCTAACTGCTCTATTATCATTCAATTTGGTTTGTAACTGTCTTATTATTATTAGATAATTCCATATATCAGGTAAGAACCGTTTGCTGATGTTGTTTGAACTCGTGGTTCAACACTTTTGCTACTTTTGTGTTTATATAATGATAATATAATGTTAATTATGTGTAAAAAGAGCAATAAAATATGTTTAAATCAAAGGTTTCGTATGTTAAATTTGTACAATAAACAGTAAAAAATACATATTATGTAATTAGAATTAACATCTGTACGCCAATTAATCTTGTATCTTTTACTTGAAACTAGATAAAACTGAATGAAAGATATTGTTTAAACTTAGAACGGGTTGTCTTTGCAGTACATTGTCGTTTGTTGATATTTATCATAATAGCTACCTAGGTTTCACATCTACGTGATGCTGCTTAGCAATCAATTCTGATTATGACTAGCAGGCGATACACATAAGTTCTACGCTGTTTCTGATTATTTTATAACATCCCATGTGTCTTAAACATAAATAAAAATGGATTCCTGAAAGAAAGTCCAAAACAGAAAATGTTCCAAGCTCGGTTTGGTAAGTGCAACCTTATTAGCGCCTTAAGCAGTATCTGGGCATACGATATTTTTTATAAAGCATGTTTCTAAAGGTGGTGTCAAGTAAATTTTATTTACAAGTTCGATTCATATAACAATAAACATAAGCTCAGATGAGCTTTTTACACTTATTTAACTTGCAATATTTTCAAATTTGCCGTTTTGACGTTGTTCCTACTACTTTTTTCCAGAAAATAAGTTGTATTTTTTTGTGGGGGTACGTACACAAAGAGAGAAATTAGTGGCGTGTGACCAACTCTTACCCAGTATTTCCCCTTGAAACGGTCTTCAGATTGAAGTCATATTTAGTCTTGTGTGTCAGTCATCAAACATTTTGACCAATCAGCGCCTTTGAATCCTACACGTAAACTCCTCCCATCGCATGTCTGTATTTCGCTGTTCGTCTGCAAAAGGGAAAATAATTGATAAATTTAAAGGTAATTATTCGTTTTTGGTGGTTACAACTTCACAATTAAATTTCACTATCATTCCTCTTTACAAATATACATTAGTTGAAGAATTTCATGCTGTACTTCAAGAGAAAATCACATATTTCTGTACCCTCACCTTAACAAAATCATGAAAAAAATTATCCACAAAGCCTGACCTCGTTGTTCAATCGGAAAAGCTGACGCTGTGACATTGCCTGTAATGTTTCGAGTTGATTAGAAATAATTCTACCGAAAAATACAAATTTGTTTACAATTTGTAAATCGTTTATCTGTTTAAAGTGAAATATAAATAATTTTATTAGTGTAAGTGTGTTTGTGCTTGTAAAACTTCTTTGTTTTTCCCTCCAAAATTTAAGATGCCACTTTTACGAAGGCAGCCATTTCATCGAGAAAAACCACCACCCGATCTTAAACCAGATGAAGAAGTTTTCCATTGTAAACTTACTAGAGAAGTTTTTAGAGATTATGAGTAAGTTATTAGCTACTTTCATTTCAGTATTTCTACTTTCACTTTACATTGCTTTTGTTATGAGAATTTTGAGAATAGAAGAATAAATATTTTCTTGACACACTGGCTTTAAAGTATTATGTTCTAAATATATCCTGATTCTGAGACAGATAAATTGAAATTGAATAATTTTTATGTGTGATAATCTTTCTTGGCTCTATGATTTTAGTGTTGCATCTAGAATTTCAAAATTATGGGTAGCGCTATTATGGGGAATTGTCCCCTACAGCTGAAAAATGTGGGGGATTTGGAACAATTTTGGGGGAAATAAAATTAGGAGTATTGAAAATAATTCATTAATTTACGTTTCGGCAATTTTGACAGCAATTGTACGTCCCCTCAACAACAGAAATAGAAAAATATAGAATATTGACAATTATTTGTTAAGTGTGCAGATCTTACCGTCGATAGAACTGGATGCTCCATGTGTATAACAGTGTTTAAGTGGGCAGCACGAAATACCCAAATATTGCCTTAATATACCCAAATATTGCCCAATCATATTAAAGAATTAGATAAATGTTTAATACTAAAAAAGTGCTGTTTTAATCATTAATACAATATACACTTTCACTAAGATATAATCAGACATACCCAAATATACAATTTTTCCTATCATTGTGTTTTGAACCAAAATACAGTATATGTACTCCATTAAAGCCGTTTTTTTTTTTTAAATAACATGGACACTTGGATATGATATGAAATTTCAACAAAATTACACCTTAAAAAAGTAAGTGTAGATAACAAATATCATATCTTGATTTAAAATTGCAAGTACATTCATAAAGAACCTATATAGTACTAGCAGATAAGCAAATGTCACAACTTTATTTTCTTACAAGATCTTATCTGCCCATTTCAACGGAATGAATGAAAAGTTATAGCAGGTTAAGTCATATTTTTTATAAATATTTATCTATTTCTCATTATAATCTATATTTTATACAAACAAAAATAAATATTGCTATATTTGGGTATATTTTGGTATTTCGTGCCGCCGGTTTAAGTACTTATTTTAGCCATTTGTAGAAAAAGGTGTTAAATTTGTAGTTTTAAGATTTTTAATTGAAAACAAAAACAATTTTTTTTTTATTTATTGTTTGCTAGATAACATTTTTTCACCTGTACCTGTTCAGCAGAAGAATTTAAGTTGTCTTATCCACTAGAATTATAGTGATTTCCGGAATTAATTAATTATTCATTATGATTTTTTGTGTTATAATTCGCCAAAATTTTATAGGTTGAATTAATATTTTTTTTATTGACGCATACTTTTGGAACTTTTCTTGTAAAACATGAAGTTATACAGTGTTTTGATCTGTTATACAGAAAATTCTTTGAGAGGATTATACTATGCAACAGTCTCGTATGGTCATGTGCAGTTACTGGTAGATCAGGTTTGACCTTTCAAGAAGCAGAGGAAAGTGAAGAGAAGGCATTAAAACAACTAGCATCATTTCCTACATGTTTGCAGAAACCCATTTTGTTCCTTGCCAGCAAAACCCAGAGAAGTCGTTTAGCTGACTTAAATGATGATGTATTTGTATTTGCCAAGGACAGATTCTTTAAAGGAGAAACAGTGGATGTTATTACTGGGCCATCTAAGTATGTTGATAATATCTGACATCAGAATTTAAGTAAATGCACAATTTTATTAATTTTTAATGACAAGCATTAATGTACATACATTTATTAAGTGCATTGATTATTAATCCTCTGCTGCATAGCTGGAGGGGGTTATAGGAATGGCCCTGTCTTTTATCCGTAACATTTTCCTGTCTGTTTTAGAACTTAAAGTGCTGAAAACAACCAGGTTGCTGCCTTCAAGGTCAAACTTCAAGGTCAAATATAAATATCTACATTTCTTGTCTGCCCCAGAAGTGTACTTCTAAAAGGTTTTGAAATCACTTTGCAGGGCTTTTTTTCTTCTATAACAGGGGCCGATATAAGGCCCCTTCACAAATCAAAATTGCACTTTTTTTCACAAAGCGATGGCAAAAATTTCAAAATTCCAAAGAGATTTCACAAAATATTGGGAAATTTATCTTCGAGATACATAGTTTACCTTCCGGTAAAACTTGATTTACGCCAATTGAAATAACACAGAAATAGTTTTAACTAAGTCAAATGTTGTTTTTTTTTTTGCATGTTAACCAGGTTAAAGTACCAACTTGAAGCAGATTTTACACAGGTCAGAAATTATATTCAAGCGTTCATAGCAAACTGTTTCCAGTTTCAAAATGCAGCAGAATGCCAAATAATTTGTCTTTTATTTTCATAATTTTATGAAATGTCCCGCTCTTTTTTCCCAAAATGAACAGGCCCATTTACAATTTTGACAAAAAATGCCTTGCTTTGCACAAAGATCACCAGCCTAGGATGATGTACAGAGTGACCTTCAAGGTCAAGGCAGGCCTATTTCAGATCAAATATAAAAGTATACACAATGAATTGATGTATTGAACAGAGCGCTGAAACCAGGAAGCAATCCTGAAGAGTTACCCCATGATAACATTAAAAATATTTTAAGATCAACTTATTCACAAATGGATAATTTTTATGGGACCATGCACAGAGAAGCTCTAAAACCAGGTTGTAAAAAATCTACTGCAGCAATGATGGGAACATGACCTATACCCATAGAATTGGGGGAAAAATGCATGACTGAATTTTGCAGTGGTAAATTAAATGAATTCAAACAATCACTGTGTAGGATGGTATATTGATTTAATGAATGCAAGCAATCATTGTCTAGGATGGCTTCTTCAAACATTTAAGCGCTATAACAGTGAAGAGGCCCTTATTTTCAAAGATTTTAGAATTTTTTATTCAATATTTTTATTCTGTAACTTTAATATTGAGAATTTTTCATGGGGATTGGAAAAGTAATATACTATTTTCAGTTGGGAATATGTCCAAATATCAGCTATAAAATAAACCCCAAAAAGTACCTGGAAATAGTCGTCCTTCAGGCTGCCTTGTTTATATTCAAATGAATTACATTGACAAACTTATCCTATACTGTAAGTTGTTCCAGTTCAGAAGAGATTTTTTTAAATAGTTATTTTCTTAATCATCTTGATGGAAGAAAATCCTGATGTTATCATTGTTATGTTATCATTATTGTTGTAGGAAAGTGTCTAAAGTAATTGATGTAATTGCACCCAGTATTACATCTTTGTCACCCACCGTAAATGGAGACTCAGGAGAAGAACCAATGGACGTGGATGAGGAGAAAAAGTAAGAATGATTTAAAATTATTTATATACTTGGATGTTATCGCTGCTTGTATTTGTGAGCTCTAACATTTATGTACATTTATTAAATTAATAAATCTTATAACATTGAAAACAGTAGTATTTGAAATTACTTGAAAATGAAAACTATTTCCTTTCAGGGATCATTCTAAGGGGCGATTTCCGCGATTTCTCGCAAAAATATCACCAAAATCTCAGAAAAATTTGTGAAATGAGAGAAAATCTCGCACGGCAATTTGAGCCGGAAAATGTCTAAACACAATCTAAGGAATGCTAAAATTACACAAAAATATGATGAAAAATTCACGATTCCCATCAAGAATTTAATTTCAAATTGTTTATTAACGAAATCGATGTAAAAAACTCCAAAAAGTAGTCCAACACTTTGAATTATTTAGCCTAAAATAATTGCCGATCGGAGACCGCAAATTCACCGTACAGAAATAAGGTATGATGGCTAACCTTTATCTATCTGTAAGTCGAGAATTTACACAAAACACTTTTAATTGATTTTAATAAAAAAATTTAGACACAGACTAACATAAAAATGGACATGTCAAAAATAAATCTACCGGTAAAATTTGTCTTCTAAATGTCACATCAACCACGGTAAATTTTGCCGTAAAGAACAAATTTAAAAATTTTGTTTTACGATTCCTGATGAAATAGCCGATAATAAATGTTCTTTTATTGAACAAAAATATTTAATTTTATATAATTGCAATCAGCAACAGCTAGAATTGTGAATGTTTCAGCGGAAAACAGACAAATATTCATTTGTCACATATTTTCGCGATGTCGTGATTAAAAAAAAATTCTAAAAGGAAGCCGAGTGTTATTTAAAGGTGTTTTATAACACTAAAAATGATGTTTATGAATAAAAATTACTTTAGTTATTGTTTATATTTGTGGATATGGAGATATTTGTCATTATGTATTCAGGTATATTTTTTAATGGAGGGAGGTGTGTGAAGAGAATCATAAAGAAAACAAAATGAAAGGTTATAAAAATATTCTTCAAATCTCAACAATCACTTCTGTACAGTACAGTGTTGTCCATTAGGAACATTGACTGCAAAAATAGTTGTAGTAGATATCCATGTATAATTCTTTTATATTTCAGAATAAAGGTGTTATATTTATTTTCACAATTAGAATTTTATTATGTTTAAAAAATCACAAAAGAAAAGGCATAAGATGTGTTAAAAAAGTGAAAACAAAAATCACTGTAATAAACAGATCTACATCTTCTTATATCCTCATTAGATAAACAATGTTTATATGTACAGTGATTTTTAAAAAGTTAGAAATTTCCATATTTTTAACCTCGCCCATCATGAAAATTAAATCTCTCAAGAAAATCTAATTTCTCTCATCAAAATGTCTCAAATGAGAGAAAATCTCTCACTAAAAATCCTGACCAGGATGATCCCTGCCTTTGAACATTAACCCTTAAGGCTAGAGTAAAGAACAATATGGAGTATTAAAGTCTTGAAAAAAATTGCTGTTATATTTGACCATATGATCATCATTGTAATTTATTTCAGAACCCCAGAGAAAAAGAAAGATGGTTTGAAACCAGAGACTTTCAAGTATGTTGTTAAAGCCAATGAAAAGACTGCTGCAAGCACAGTTTCTTTCAAAATGATCAGGTAAGTGTTCTTGTAACACGTTCCAATCATTGTTGTTTGTTTAGTTAAAGCAATAAACAAAAATCCAAAAAGGAAGCCTGCTTTCCGTCAGTATGCATATGCATGAAAAATAGTTTTGGATAATGCCTTCAAAGAGATAAAAATGTATTCATGATATCCCATGAGGTCATTTAACAACTGTTAGAAAAAAAAATAAGATTGACCTCTTTGTCATGTTATTTGTTTGCTTTCTTTTTTGCAATGAAGGGAACAAGTTATTTTTATTTTTCAGTCGTAAAAAAGGCTTGCTAACCAGAGACAAGTGTAAATTGTTTCTGAAACAGAGCTGTGAAAATGAAGATGGAATGTGGAAAGTCAAGGTATATGTAATCATCAATCTTTCAAATGCTAGTTCTCATTGCTTACTTTCTCATGTAAATGTGAATTTCGTGATATTTAGCCTACTCAAATTTACACAGATCTGTAAATTGCTCCTCCAGTGACTGTAAGTTCTGTCATGTGAGGGAGCTATCCAGCTAGCTTATTGTAAGTGGGTGGCCAGTGCCTGTTCCTGTCTGTAATTATGCGTGGAGGGGCACGCACCTTTTAGCTTCCTCCACCAGAAGAGTATGACAGGCTTGGTGTGATGTTAAATTAAACAAACCATATTATTATGATCAGAATGTAAGTAAATTGGAATGAATAGGCAATAAAAGTAACCAACAATGTGTGTATAACCAAATACAAAAAATTATATGCAAATCTAATAGAATAAATGCAAATGCCAATGATCTTGTATATTCCTAAGTTCAGAATGTTTCAAGTGGACTTAGATATGCTTTATGGTAATCTCATTGTCTCATTTATTAAATGTTTACAGAAAGCAAAAGTGAAGAAGTTCCACTTGGATACTGTGAAGTTTGAGGATATTTTTAGTGGACCAATGCCTCAGTTTGAGTTCTCAGAGATCAAAGTTAAGAAGCCGCCAGCTCCTAAAAAAGAATCAAAGGAACCATCTCCAGCTCCTGCGAAAAAAAGTGTTGACAACGGTATATGTTTATGTTTTTTCTGAGAAATTAGTTTAAAGCCAAAGTCATTTAAAATAATTCTGTTTAGGAAAACAAATATAATGGTATTGAATTTGCCTTCCAGGGCTTTTTTTTCACAGGTTGGGGAAGCAGCCCAGACCTTAATTTTGGGGGGAAATTACACGATACATTTGCAAAAGGGGAAGAAAAAACTTACTGTAAATTCAATTTTTGGGGAAAACTGCATGATTTTAAAGAATTTTTCTTTGGGGAAGCAGCCCTTTACCGGCCCCTATTATAGAAGGAAAAAAGGCCCTGCCTTCATCATTACTAATTTTTATATGAAGTGTACATTTATGGTGGTTGATGAAGCTATAGATACATGTACATGAGAAAAATGTTTCTAATCTGAACAGTTGTAAAAGTATATTATGCATTTCATCCTTAACATAATGCCAGTTAATAGCTGTGCTCATTATGGATGTATATAGGTAAATAGGCCTGTTCACTGATATTGAGATGATAATTTATGAGAAGATATTTCAACAAAGACTTTATATATTGTAGCCTCTAAGAAAGCAGTTAATGCTCCTCAACTTACACTGGAAGAGCTTAAAGCATTGAGAGAACAGGATAGACTTCAAAGAGAAAAAGAGAAAGAAGAAAAACTTGCTCAGAAAATTAAAGAAAGAGAAGAACTTAGACGGAAGTTTGAAGAGGAAAAAGAAAAGAGAAAGCAAGAAAAGGCTATGGTATGATACTGCATTTCAGATAAAAATTTTTTATTATTTTCCTGCATAATAAGTATATTGTTTGATAGAGAATTCTGAGTTTTGTTTGTCTATGCTACAAGAGTTATGTGCCATGGTAACAGAATCTACAGTGTAACAAACTGGCCATGTGATTGAATAATGTGCTTTTTCATATATTGTTGATAACGTTTTGTATTTCATTTTCGCCAAGCTTTTATTAAGCAATAAAATGTACATGTATTATTGTATCATAAGGAAATGGAGAAGAAGCGTGAGGAGAAAAGAATACAAGCTGAGTTATGGAGGGAATGGAGTCGTCATAGAGATGACCTTGAATGTGATGATCTCAAGGTAACCTTCAACGCTCAATAAATGTTCATGTAGTTCAAAGTATTACAGTTTTACCTTTATGGTGCCTGTTTAAACAACAAAAATTATTGAAAAATAGAAGTATGTAAAAAATAGGGGCAAGAAATTTAAGATGGTGTATTAAGTACTTGTGTTTTTAACTATTTTTTTTTGCATATTTTGACCTTTTGATAATTTATATGGATTTAAAATTCTATTTGCAATGTGTAAAATGTTTTTTTTGTTCACTTCACAGTATTTTATTTTTAAATACATTTTCAAAATTTTCATGAAAAATGCATGAATCTGGAGGCATTCTGCTTTAATGCAGGGGGGGTCTCTAGTAGGGTTTCTACTGTATTTTCATTTATTCATTTAAGCAACTTTATGAATGTTTGATATACAGGTATTACCAGAACCAACTGCTGTACAGTGTCGCTTACCTGCAGAATATTTTGGGGATGCTGTTATGGTGGTAGAATTTGTTAACTGCTTTAGCTCAATATTTGATCTCAAAGCCAGCTTTCCTAAAGGTTTTACACTAAGTAAGTCATGATAATGTATTAATAATACAAGGGACTTATTAGATTGAGAAGTAACAGCTGACAGTCCAAAAAGCAGAAAATTCTTTAATGCAATTAAATTTATGTTCTTTTAAAGTGCCTGGTTGTGTCTTGTATTCCTTGACTGTTAATGCTAGGAGTTTTCATTGTGACATTTTGATTGTTTCTTTTAAATTTAGATCAGAAGGCATGGATAACTAAAACTTAATATTTAATCCTTGGCTTGATTTTTATCAGGCACGGACACTGATTAAATATTCTGTTCCCTATTTCGACATACTGACTTTAGTCCTGTAGTTTTACCAGTTTCGATAATTGGTTCTGTTATGTATTTTGATAATTGGATATGTTGTTTATTTTTCAGAGACGTTAAACGAAGCTTTGTTAGAAACTGATGCTGGTGGATTAATGGCTGATCTGTTGTTAATGATGTTGACAGCTGTGTTCAGTCTACAAGAAGAAGAGGAAGAAGAAGAAGCAGAGTTGACTAAAGAAGGCAAACAACAAGGTAGAATAACTCTATATAATCTCAACATCTTAAGATATGTTAGTATGCTTATTTACTTGGATATTGTTTGAAGAATGTTACTGATCTGAGCCTTGTTTATCAGCTCCAGTTTGGAGTTCTAATGCTTAGAACCTTAAACCTAGTCCTGAGTTGATAAGTTATTCACATCAACACCACAAATAGGTGATCAGTAGCCTATGAACATTGTTCATACTGTTTTGACTCTTTCACAACCACAAACAGACAAATAATAGAGTTCACTAAAACTACCTGTGAAATGAAAGTTCTCTATTTTTACCTTTTTTGTTTCGGAGAAAATGTCAAGCTATTATGATTGCTGCAGCAACCGTGGGGTTGTTAGGTTTGTCGTGCAAAAAATTCAATGTAGCACATTCATTTTTCAATGTATATTATTCATTTATCAATGTATACAACAGTAAATTTTGAACTGCTGCAGATATGGCAGAAGAGAATATAGCAGCCTCGGACATGTCTATGAACCAGTTGATAGATGTAGCTACTTCCATGTCGCATCTTCCTCTTATATCACATGGTAAGTGAATAATACATAGTACACTGTTACATACAGCTTCTGTAAATGGTCTTGAGCTGTACTACATATTTGCTTGAGAATGATATTGACCAGGGTTCACAAGTGTTGTAAAATTACTTTTAGAGTCACTAGCCCTGCAGGTTAGTAGCTGATAAATTCTAAAAGTAGGTGTTAGTTTTCTGGTTGCAAACTGCTTGTTAATACTACAAAAGCAGAAATTTTGATTCCTGATTCATTCAATGTTACGTATTAAATGTTTTAGGTGTAACTCCGGCACAATTTTGTTTTCATTATTAATATTACAAATGGGTATACAAATGTTCTACTAATGTGTTTGTGCAAATTCTGTAAATGTTTTAGTTGGGCAAAAAGAAATATAGTTCTGTTTCAGGTCTCCCGACCGACCCTCTTTATTTTTGCCTTTCCGGGTTTAAAAAAATGTTTAAACATCAAACTTAAACTAAATTGGTGATAACACAGTCACTGCTTATAATCAACAGTAATTAATACATTTATGTGACATGATATGCAGCTCCATTGGACATAGTGCCCTCTCTTTTGCCAATGTACATGAACAGCATCATAATAAATTTAGCATAATTTCCACTTTTCAATCAGCGAGTTTAAAAAGTTTACACTCTGAATCAGCTTACCATATTTGACAATAACTACACACAACATCATATTGACCTTGTAAATGTACTTGCATATTAATTAAAACACAACAGAAGCACAAGTAAATGCCTCAATACATGTATGTGTGCATCTAGCTAAAAGCGGCATTGGTGTCTTTGATGTTCTTTGAATAGCAGTTGCACAAAGTTCATTCAGATATAAGAATATTAGAAACTGTATATTAAACATATATTTGTTCTGTTCCTTGAAGTATGACCATTCAGTGTTTAATATAATACACATGTAAGATTTACCTACATACCTACCCTATCTTTTTTGGGGCTGGAGACCAGAAACAGAATTTTAACTCTTTTTTGGCCTCAGGTAAATAATGTTCCCACCTTCAGATTTGATTGTTTAATTAAATTATGAGTCTCTGTTTCTTTATATTCATTCATAGTTCCTTATTATTGAAAAAGTTTTGAAAGTGAATTAAATATATCTATTCTCTATTATGCAGGAGAAATACTGGTAAATTTTAGTATATGATTTGATTTAATGTTGATCACTGATGTAGGTACGACATTGAGAAAACTTCCCTTAGACAACTTTACTTTGACTGAGATTTTGCGTCTACACATACTGGCTTCTGGTGCTCAAGGCAACATGGCTAATGCAAAGTTTAGGTACCAGCAGAGAGGTGGTTACATGCCTATTGATGATGCAGGTCTAGACTTTAAGAAAAGGGAACCAGAAATTGTCAGCAAGTTAGCCATTGAAAACATCTATGATCTTTCACCTGGTAAGAAAATATTGATAAAACTGAAGTATTTGTTATTTATTCATATGTGAAAATAATAACCTGAAGAAAATCTAATGCCTTTTTGTGTACAGTACTGAAAGTTATGCTGTGTATTGATCCATATTTATTGATTGTATGTAATAAACACCAAGAATGACTGTTAAGAGATTAATATTCGAAATTTAAGTAACCTTCAGAGATTGGCACATACACAAAATCATTGCTAATTGGATAAAATCCCACTTTAAATAGCAGAATGATATTTTGTTCCAGAACATTTTATTCTGTATATGTACATGTACAATATTCATGTGCGTTAAATGATAGAGGTATTCTAAGTTAGAACAGTTTCAAAAATCAACAGTAAGATTTTGATTGTTTTATTTCTTGATCAATTTTATCAAAATATTTTATAAGATACAACTTTTACACTTCAACTAAATATTTGTTTGCCTAAGTTCAGCTTTTAGTATCATACTAAAGATTAGGAAAGAAATTGTATGATAAAATGTGTATTTACAGAAGAGAAACTGAAGCTGTTGACTGTGTTAGCTGACCAATTCCTTACATATGCTGCAACAAGAGATATAATAGAAGACAACTTTGACAAGTTGAGACAGTTAAAGAATGACCTGAAACAGTTACAATGGGGGGAACAGAAAAGGGAGAGAGAAGAGGCAGCTAACAGGTATCTCAAATATAACAACTTGTTATTTCCCATCAACATAATGAGGAGGGAGTTGGGCTATATTGGAATCACTTTTGTCCCATTGTCCATCTGTCACAGCTGTGTCTTCTCTGTAAATCTTATATTCAGCAAGGTGCGGTACAGAACCCATGCATTGTTTGCTCAGTCAGGGTCACACTAAAGGTCTAATGTCAGACAATTTATTGTCAGCTCTATAAATTCTATACCCCTTGTAGGAGTTTCTTCAATCTGATTAAAGTCAGCTCTAAATCACGCTTCGCTTTTACATATGAGCGTGACCATATACAAAATTATTTCTGGTGACTTTTCACACAGCCAATCATCGGCAAGCTTTCATAATTTTGAAAGCGATGTTGTTTCTTATTTTAACCCTGGGAAAACCAATACGGAGGAAGTAATATTCACAATTTCATGAACAAACATGGCATTGTCCATATAGCCGACAGGTAAACAGGCGAAGCAATCTTTCCCATTAAAAATTGACTATATTTTTTCAAATAATTTGTTAAAAATTAATTCCAACATTTTCCTTTATAACAAAAATCAACAATTTGTTTAACTTCGACGTATAACAGTATTTTGATACTTCTTCTAATGCCTATGTAAAAACTGGTTTGATTGCATGGCTAAAATAGCTTTCTCGGGGAATCCGAATTATAAAGAAGGTGAAACATATACGGTCGTCATCAGATCTTCATAAAAGAAATAAATAGATCTGAAATTTATTTAGATTGGAGTTTTTTAAAACTGATGAAATGATTGGGTACCTAAGTTTTCAGGGGAAACAAGCTCCAGTATTTAGCTTGACTATTAGAAGAATAGGGAGAGCTATTGTACACACACAGGCATCATCATCACACTTTGGTTAAGTTTTTGTGTGCAAGTTAGTATTTCTAAAACTACTGGAGGGAATGGATTGAAACTTCACTCACTAATTTGAGAGCATGATAAGTCACTGAACATAGAAAATTCTACATTACCAAGGCTCTTGTATTACTAACAAGCACTGAGAATAGTCTAGTTTACTGACCTACTGACAGCTTGTCTTACTTTTATTCCCTTGTTCAATTTAAACGAAGAGAATCTTTAAAAAAAAAATTAAAAATTAATTCAAATTGTTATATCATGTGAATGATGAATTTTTCTGTATAATGTATATCAGGTATAAAGCCAAGTTGGAGGAGAAACAACGTGAGCGAGATATCAATGAAAAGAGGAGAGTTGTGAAATTCAAGAAGAGAGAGGAGATGATAAGAAAGGATGAAGCATTAAAGTAAGTTTTCAGCATAAGTTTCCTGCAATTAATTTTTATGCCCCCACAATGTGGGAGCATATAGCGTTGCACTTGTCCGTTCGTCCGTATGTCCCGAAATCTTGTGAATGCAACTCCTCTTAAACCGGATGGCAGATTTGCTTAAACTTACAGGGATGAACAACCTTAATGTGTAGATGGTAGTAAAGGAAGGAATTTTCCCTGCGACCAAATTTTACAGAATTATGGCCCTTTGTTGATTTTTTCACTATATACTATGTAGAAATTTTGTGAATGCAACTCCTCTTAAACCGGATGGCAGATTTTGCTTAAACTTCCAGGGATGAACAACCTTAATGTGTAGATGGCAGTTAAGGAAGGAATTTTTGCTGCAACCAAATTTAACAGAATTATGGCCCTTTGTTGATTTTTTCGTTATATACTATGTAGAAATTTTGTGAATGCAACTCCTCTTAAACCGGATGGCAGATTTTGCTTAAACTTCCAGGGATGAACAACCTTAATGTGTAGATGGTAGTAAAGGAAGGAATTTTTGCTGCGACCAAATTTAACAGAATTATGGCCCTTTGTTGATTTTTAGTTTTCAACTTGTGGCACATGTAGTCCAAAAAATATTTGACCTAGAGTCATAAGATTGACTGAACAGTGGTGTGTGGGGGCATCCGTGTCCTATGGACACATTTCTAGTTACTTATGTATTTTTTATGCCTTAGGCATACAGTAATGAACCGTTAGTATGAGGTTAATAAAGTTCAGTATTGACTCCACAGTGTACAGAACCTCATATTATTGTATGGTAATTAGTGGATAATTGGTTCTATTTGTGACTTAAAATCTATTTATCTGGCAGAATTTCACTAATAGTGTGAGTGATAAGCTTTGCCAAACTTTTTGTTGGCTAAATATTAACTTGTTTAATTTTGAAAATTTGTAACTTTATAATAAAAGATTATTGATGCTAGTTATTCTTTATGACATGTATCTCGATTCAAATAACATTACTTCACTAAAATAGAAAGTTATATAAGAATGAATTACTTTTGCGTTTGCTTAGCCTTTGAATGTTTGACATCTTGATATGTGCATTTTTTTTATCGCTCTTTAATGAAAACAGTAGAAAGTCAATGGTCTTTACTTAGGAATAAATTATTTTTTAAAAATTGTTTTTCTTGAAAATGTTATATATCTTACATTTTTAATAGCCATATTTTTAGTTTTCTCACTTCTCAGTGTGATATTAACATATTCAGTGAAAACAAAGTTCTTTATGTATCAGTGGCTCTTGTCCTTTTTAAACATATAGCTTTAAAGTCTACATTTAACTTTTATAAGTTGTGTTAGGTACTAAAATAGCTGTCAAAATCCATCATTTTTGCTGTTGTCAGAAAAAAATGTGTTGTATTTTATCTTTATTTTAAAGACCATTTTCTTACAATATATTTTCTTTTCAGGAATGGAGCTGAACCTGGACAAGATTTGCTAGATCTGGCTACAGAAATTGAGGTATGATATTCACATATATTTCACAGAACAAGATAGGACTTCCTTACTAAAAGAATCAGAAGGTATTAAATTAAAAGTGGCTTGACGGCAGTGATTTTTCTCACTTAATAGGGAAGAGGCCTTAACCTCTTGATTTTAGGAAATATTATCGCTAGAATTGCTAATTTGGGAAGTAAAAAAGCAGGTTTAAGATCAGTTTTGGGAAAAGTGCATGATTTTAAAGAACTTTCAATTGGGAAGAGGGCTTTTATCGGAGTCTGTTATTATATATAAGCAGGAAGTTCACTGGTCAAGAATAGCCTGTTAACAATATGATGTACCAGTATTACTGATACTGTTATTATGACAGTATGATAAAATAGTTATTTCATTTGTTATTCAGGTAGCTGAGAAAGAGTTGGCAGAACTAGAGGCTTCTATGCCGTCCGCGGAGGAGACAGAAAAGCTGAGAACAGAGGAAGATGATGCTGAGGCTGATAAGAAGGCTGAATATATGTCCAAGGAGCGAGATTTTGTAGACAGTATACTAGATCTCCAACACGGCAATGCTGTATACCCTATAGGACGTGATAGAATGTACAGGAGGTACTGGATGTTTAAATCTATACCTGGAATCTTTGTAGAAGATGATGAACGTCATGTTGCACCTGAATTACTCAATGTTATACAACAAAATCCACTGGGGAGTACCTTTAATTTGAATGATCCTTTTACAGCTCCACCAAAGCTCAATCAAACTAAGCCTCAGGCATCAGCGGAATCCCCTGCTCCTGCTCTTACTCAGGAAAATAAAGATGGAAGTGATAAAGAAAATGACTCAATGAATGCATCTCTAAACAATAGTGCTGTAGGAGATGGTAATACTAGTCTTGGTGTTCAGTCTGCAAATACTAGTCTAGTGAATAATACAAAAGACGTTGTTGATGAAAGCAGTGCAGAAAATAAAGATGAAAATAAAGCACAGAAAGAGAATGGAAGTGCAATAGTTATAAGTGATGATGAAGACTCTAAACCTCCAATGTTAGAACTTGAACAAAAAATTGAATCACCAATTGTCATTGAAACACCAGCAGTAAAACAGATTAATGAAATTGCTAAACATAAATATAAATGGGCTTTCTATAGGAGCGAAGAAGATCTAGAAGCATTGATACTTTCTCTTAATGGCCGTGGATTTCGTGAACGTGCTCTTAAAAATGCAATTTTAGAACACAAAAGTAAAATTTTGGATAAAATTTCAAAGGTTCCTGTTGATATTTTACATATATCTGAGGAGGGCAAAAACGATGATGAAAATGGTGAAAGTACAAAGTTAATGACAATGGAATGGAAGAGAGGTCGTAGAAATGTAACTGGTATGATGCACAATGATTCAGCACATGAAGGTCTTGAACTGAATTTAAGGGAGATGATCTTAGATTTAGAGGAAAGGATACATGTTGGTACTCTAGGCCATCTAAGAGTAAGTTTGATTGCTTAATTACTTAAACTACAGATTTTATTGTGCAAAACCTTAATTTGAATTTCATTAGGCCTCAAAAATAAAATCAGTCTAGTTGTTTTTATCACTGTACATGTACAATATATACCCCAGTTTTAAAGAGGGACTAGTTGGATCACAGTTCTATAGCAGAGAACTAGTTTAGCTTCATGCTCCATTTTGATGTTTTACCCCTTTATTTGACAGCCAAATAAAAAATGTTGTCCCTAGCTAGAAATTGGTATATTTCCCCTGAATTTGCTATAATTTCCACTGAAATGCTCTCTGCACATTCTCCACCAGAACAATGACTTTACAGCAGCTGACTTGCATCAGCTAGTTGATAAATTCAATTGGCTGAAAGACAGAAAGCTATCCCTATAGATAGTTTTTGCTATGTACCATGCATGTTGAATTGAACTGAAATTGAAATTTTATAAAATGGGTTGTTAAATTCCATTCTCAGAATTTGAAAATTGAAAAAAAGAGAATTACTGTTATATGTTTAAATGATGCAAAAAAGCAACAAATTCAGGTGCAATAAGTTTGATATAATTGTAAAATATGTTTCCTTCATAATGTCAATCAGATTGTGCATGAGATAAACTGCCTGTATTAAATTGTTTTATAGTAATCATAAATTATTATGTTGATTATGTAGGTTTCAGACAGAGGAAAATGGAGAGATTCTATAGAAAATGGAGCTTACGAACCATGTACAGACGATATCTTGTTTAAGAAAGACGTTAAAGAAAACACAGAAGAAAGTTCAAAGTAAGTTTAAGGTCAACAGTAAGTTATAGGGAGGGTATAATATCTAAAATGTAAAGCATCTTTTATTTTGCTTAACTTATTTAGCATTTAAAGCCTAGTTTGTCCTCCAGTCTGTCTTAAGGTTCCACTTATACACAATTGTTAAATTTAATAACTGATATATATATTTGGTGATGCGTACTGCCTTTGATACTAGTTCAAGGTTTATAGGATTACTAAGGCTAAAAAACAGATTTTCTGATAATAAGGCAATGTATTAAGCTGTGTCAAAGCAAGAGTGTTGCATAATTATATTCTTGTTTTAGGAGCTTTATCTGAACTGTACAGGAAATGTTGAATTTATTTTTAAATTGTTTATCTCTTTTAAGTGTTGATGGAGAAGACATGGATATGTCAACAGAGGAGGCAAATTACACCATGGCTATAGCTAAAGATATGGCAAAGGCTGTAGTACAGATTGCTAGAGGAATTGAACCTAAATACATGCAACCACCCTTGGGTTAGTTACTCCTTGTTTGTAGTAAGAGCTGTATCTGTTTCTTGTAGAAATCAAATCTTGTTTGCAGAGTCTCAATTCTAGGACATGTGATTGCAGGATTCACGCTACTTTGTCAAAAAAGCGCATGTTTTAAACATGTGAAATTTCTACATCTGAATTTCTAAACTTATCGAAATTTTCAAGATTTTTATTCATTCATTGGACATTATGATATACATGATATATTTCTTTTGTAAGCCTGTTAAGAAATTCCCTCCGATTTTTGAATTTCTAGAATTAGCACTGTTGTTTGACAACACAAAGTCATTCACAGTTGATTACACTAAGAATGAGTTTTCTGTAGGACATTTTGCCTTGCTTTGGCAGATCAGGTCAAACCTTTAACTTGATAAATGTTGCAAAATGAAAGCTGAAATAAAACCATGGATTAGATTGAAGAATATTTTTTTTACAACTCTGCATTGACATATTTTACTGTTTAAAGTAGTGATTACATATTTTGATATTATGTAAATAAGCATGTTTGGTAAATAATGAAAATATGATTTTTTTGTAAGTTATATCATTGACTAATGGAGGTTCATTTTCCGGCGTATCAAACAATAAAAAATCAACAAGTACAAAATATCTTTTACCTATTAAAGACGTTTTCTGGAGTTTTTTATATAGACATATAGGCAAAATCAAAACTGTTCAATAGAATTTCTTTAAACTTGGCATGTTGTTAGAATATGATAACAGAAACATTTTAAACGGGGAAAAAATGGGGTCACCGTTCTCTATACAGATTAACAGTATAACTTATGTACAAAGTAATTCATTTGACAATTTTTACAGATCTACTCTTCTTTACAATGTGGACAGAAGAACTTATATCCCCTCTGACCACTCTAACATCTGTTCAGAAACAGAGATTGGTCCAATATAAACATTGTCTTCCATTTTTAACACCATCACACTGGGCATTAAAAATTGAGCATGTTACAACAGGGTGGCAGTGTAATTTAAATGATTTTCATATATATATAAACAGGTGATGATGATAAAACTAAACTAGCAAAACAGAAGGCTGACAAAAAAGAAGAGCAGAAGAAAAAGAAGAAAGATGATGATGACAGTGATGGTAATTTAAATTTTTTCCATGGTTGTATTTGTAAAGTTATTTATCACTGCTAAATATGCATCACTAATTAGAAATCTTTCAACAAATGACCATTAGGTTATGAAAAACATCATTATTTTACTGTACATTTGTGTACTTAAATTTTTATAAAATATTTCATCAGTTATATAGCTTTATACACTTTATTTGTACCAAATTTGATTTGTATATTTATATACAAATGTTTGTTAACATGTAGTGTTTTGTGTAGTCTTTGTTTGTTTTCATCTAGTATTTTGTGTAGACTTTATGTATACTTTGCATTTTATGAGCAAAGTTTATTAATCTAGTAATAAAATTAATTACATGTACATACATTTCTTATAATTCAGATGATGATGAAGATTCAATGATGCAGAAAACACCAAAGAAATCAGTGATGGAGCGTTGGGAAGATTCCTGTCTACTTAGTACTAGTCTAGCTCAAGTGTTCTTGCATCTGTCTACCTTAGAGAGATCTGTTACATGGTCTAAATCAATTCTTCATACACGTTGTAGAATCTGTCGGAGGAAATGTGATCCAGAGAAAATCCTCCTGTGTGATCAATGTGATCGTGGACATCACATGTACTGCCTTAAACCACCGCTCAAAGTAAAAATACACATAATTAATGTACATTTTATGCCTGTCTTGGACAACAATGTAATGAAAATCTTTACATCGATTTTTAATTCTTAAAAAAAACTTGACTATCCATTTGATTGATTTTATAATATATTTTTTTTAAGATATAAGATAATAAGTTTGTAAGAAATAATATACTAAATGTACACTTTGGTTATTTTCAAAGAAATATAATATCAATATAAGATGATGGTCACTAACATGGTACATCTATGCCACACTTTAAAAAGTTTCATAAAAAAGAATGTTTGTCTGTGTCACAGTATGAAATTAAATGTTGAAATCACTATTGTTACCAGTATATTTAATATGAGAAACCAGCAACATTGAAAATCATAAATGTTAAACCATGTTGAATATTTGAATTATGTAGTAATGAGAAGACCATTTCAGCATGTACCTCAAGGTGAGTGGTTCTGTCCAGATTGTCGACCAAAGGATGTAAAACGTAGTCCTAGAAAGGGAAGACGACGAACATTCAGTGAGAGAGAAGAAGTGTCAAGTGGTGAGGAGGAGGAATCAGAGGCAGAAATAGAAAGGTTAAAATATAATTATTTATTGAAATATTATATATACTGTAACTCTGTTTTATCGGCGCAACTCTATTACCAACATACTCTCAGTATTTTGTCATGTGCGGTCATGCATATGTTGAAGTTAAAAATATTTGACCTCATTTAATAAAAAATGTAATGATTAGTTGAATTTGTACACAGAATATTGATTATTAAATTCGTGAATGATATTTTATGCAGACATATAGGAAAAGTTAAGTAAGCCGATAATACGGAGTCCCATGCTACACTGCAACAGCATTTCATTCACTGCAGTAGCTAACTTATGATAACAAAGCCCTTTAAAGTTATCCTATTGATATAGTTATGAATGTATAACTTCAGCAGCAGAAAAGTGCCATTTGTTACTACGTTTTTCCTGATTTTGATAAAATTTAGAAAAGAATAATGATAGTTATACCTTATACTGCTATATTGAATTATATTTTGTATGTTAAACTGTGAAGTATTATTTCCAATGATTCCAATATCAAGCATATTACCAATATAGTATCTGTTGACTGAGTGAATACAGAGACTGTCCAGATTGTATCCTCCTGCTGTAAGCAAGCCATATCACAGCTTGCATACAAATTATACACTTCATAGTAATATTATGTTGGATGTAAAGATAAATTTTTTGTCATGATATCCTTAATGGTCGATATTTACAGTGGTGAGGAGGAGGCCGAGGATGAGGCTAGTTCAGATGAGGAGAATGATAGTCTATGTGCTGTATGTAGTAAATCTGGCAAGCTCATCTGCTGTGACAATTGTCCCCTCTCATATCATCTCACATGTGCTAAACCTCAACTTAAGAAGATTCCTAAAGGCAAATGGTTGTGTCAGATTTGCTCTGGTACTGACACTAAGGCTGGAAAAATAAAGATGAACCTCGGAAAAGGTGAGCAACTATTACATCTAAGATAAGTAGTTTGTCACTTGTAGAAAAAATGTTAATTACTGGTTAGTTATCCAGGAAAACTGGTTAAGTGGAACAACTGCAGAAATATGACCAAATATGTGTAAAAATCAGCTAAAAAACCAAATCATCAAGCAAGACAAGTGTCATAATATAACCATTGTGTTTAATGTTTTGTATATTATTTGAAACAGCTGACATTGTAGTTTTTATATCATTAATGCTGATATGCTATTTAATCTAAGGTAAGAAGAAGAAAAGTAGTCCAAAACTGACACCAAACTCGAGTAGACAATCATCAAGACGAGGTAGTCCACGAGATAGTCCTGTCACTGTAAACTCAGGGAGAAAACGAAAAAGGGAAGACTCCCCAATGGTTGAGGAAAAACCTAAAATGAAGAGAAATGCAAAATCAACATCGAAACTTGTACAAGAAGTTAAATCTGGTAATTTTCTATGATTTCATGATTTAATCCAAATTAGATGTTTGAAAAAGAAATTTACAACTACCATGAAAAAGAAATATACAACTACCAGTTAATCCATTATCCATTTGGAGATGAAATTTTAATTTTAATCTTGCAGTGTATGGATAGTGAAACTGATACAACATACATTGTTTAGAATTTATAGCTTTTGAAATTTTGATATGCTTTGCTTGTTTATATGGAATTTTGATGATTGACCACTGTATTTCCGATTAATTTTTCTATGCTTTACATGTTTTATTGTAAATCATTTATATGAATTGTATATAGTTTAAAGTGACTTATAGGCCCAACGTGGCCGGGTGTTGTAATTTGTTATATGTATGTTTATTATATTGTACATAACACAATGTCACTATAATAAAATTTGCTTACTTACTTACTTACATGTACTTGACAGATTGATGTAGAATTCTCTATGTGGGCTTTACCTTCAGTCAAAATCAATATTTTGAATAAAATTTTGGATAAATAAAGTCTGTGGTACTTATTTATAAAATCCATCAAGATATGCTATAAACACTTATTTCAGATGAGCCGAAACATTATGTAAGCAGTTCAAGGGGAAATACAAAGGTACAACAATTAAAGATGTTAGAAGATGTTGTTCTGGGCATGATGGAGGAAGATGAAGCCTGGCCATTCCTCAGACCAGTCAACAAGAAAGATGTGAGTTCTTTACTACCAGTATCTTCTTACCTGATATCTCTCAATCATAGTCTTTTTAAAGAAACAGATAAACAGCCCTTCTTATTCAAAACAACATGTTGACATAGAGGGAACATCTCCTTTCTGTTATAAGTCAAAATATCTGAAACCATTAGTTTTGTGTGGTTGGTTGGTTTAACAGCACACCAACACAAATTAGGTCATATTGCGACAGCAAGCTTTTGCCACAATTATACTTGGTTGTTTGAGATAGAAGTGATGCCTAAAAGTTTGTAATTGTATTGCTGTTAAAAGGCATATGAAAATCCTTGAATATTGGAGAAGGCATTGTCAGTGGCATTTTTCCCGTCTTTTTCAGGCACCTGATTATTATGAAATAATCAAGAAACCAATGGATTTCCAAACAATAAAAAACAAAATCAACAAGTTTATGTATACAGATCCTGCTGAAATAGTAGAAGATACACGACAGATCTTTACTAACTGTATAGAATACAATAAACGTACAACACAGGAGTTCAAGGCTGGTGCTAACATGTCTAAACTGTTTGAGAAGAGAATGAAGAATCTAGAGGAGTCTGCTGCTACAAATGGTCCCTCGGGAAAACGTGCCAGAACTAAATAATCATGACAGAACTGGTTACAACTTGTATAGCTTCATCATTTGGTGCAAAATGGCATAATTTAGTAAAATCTTCCTTTGTGTAGTTCCATAATGGAAATTTAAAATCATATTGGTTATTGTAAAGATGTTTTGGTATGGTTGTGTCATGTAATAAGATAAAGGTGTGCTTTTAATCAACATTCCATTACTTGCATGACATTGTTTTTAAATACATCATGGGGATAATTAGAGGGATCATCTTTATAAACTTGGAATAGTAGAAAGTAGTCCGATATTGTAATGTTTATAGCACATTTCTGTATTCATGTATATAATTATATATATTTATAAGTTACAGATATTTATATTGTGTCACATGCAATACAAGTAGTTAAAAAGCACTAGATTTTGTGTAGATGTGATAGTTTAGTACATTTTGTTCTTTTTCTTCTCAAATACCTCAGTTTTTGTTTAAAGTTTAGAGTTTAATTCACCTGCCTTCCAAAGATATGCATATGTTTTTAAGTGAAATTTTGTTCTTTAGTTTAATATTTTAGTATTATATTTTTGAAATCGTCCTGTTTCTTTTGTAACTTACAAGTAATTATATATATACTGTGCTACATGGAAATAATGTGTGAATCGTTTAATAAAGTATGAAACTTAAAACTCTATGTATATAAGAAGAAAGTCTTCCCTTAACTTAATTGTGAAGAGTGATTGAAGAAAAACATCATTACAAGCTTGTGAAAATTTGGCAAATATTTCAGATTTGTGATGTACTTTTTGAGATGATGATCACACTTATGTACAAGTTCCATAAAAAAAGTAACCTGCAGATATATGTTGAATATTATAAACTAATAACTACAGTTTCTACAGTGTCTCTAATGAACAAATTACATTAGTATCCAAGTTAAGTCATTGCATATAGGACATGTAGGTTTATATTTGTAAGTGATACAATAATTTTCCATGATACTGTACGATTTATAGTTTGTATCTTTTATGTTAAACTTTAAGATTTTCGGCAAGCATAGAAGTGGTATCTATTTGTATATTTGTAATTTGGATGTATTTATTTTTGATGCTGTGTCAATATGTGACTTGACATAATAAATGTCTTCAAAGGTCTGCTTTTGTTATTTTTTACCAGTTAAAAGCACAGAAAGAGTAGCAGCAACATATAGGGATCACTTTTCTGTTGTCTCTCCGTCCTTCACAAAAGTTTTCTAGACTACTCCTCATCCAAACTTTGCAGAAAGGAGTATCAAGTCTAGTTGTGGACCCTTTTAATACACCCATGAACATGTTGCAAGTACGATAGCTTGATGCAGGTATAACTTACTATATAAATGTCAATTTTAAACCGGAACAGTTGAATAAGGGTGACATTGACACAAAATACGCCCGTCGCAAAAGCTTTAGGTGCAGATGTGGACGATACGAAGTGTGGCAGTCAAGTTGGTCCCTATGCATATTTTTGTATATTTAGGTCACCAGAACAGAAGGTTCAGGGTGAGCTATTATTATCAAAGGGGGATACCCTGCGTCTGTCAACATTCATCTAAGAAATTGCTGGGCAAATTGAATTCTAGAGCTAAAAATAGAAAAAACCTTTAAACACCTACTGACTTTATTGATGGATGATCACCAAACTTTGTAGCATTCCCAGGCAGTCTTTTATCAAATTTGCTCTTATTAATTTGATTTGCCCCTATTAGAGGCTGCTAAAGCTGAAAATAGAAAAACCTTTAAACATCTTTTTTCACTGAACTAGTTGATGGATGATCGCCAAACTTTGTAACATTCTTAGGTAGCAAATTTGATTGGCCCCTTTTTAGGGGCCTCTAAAGCTGAAAGTAGATATCTTCTACTGAACTAATTGATGGATGATCACCAAACTGTAGCATTCTTAGGTAGTCTGATAAAAAAGGCTCCAGTATGAAATTAGAAAGTGTGAGTTGACATGCTTTACTTGCCAGATATACAGCAACAATAAACTTGGCTATTTGTGGACGATTGCTTTTTTTTCTTCCTCATTTCCTTTTTTATGAAGAAAAATTCAAGGGCCGTAAGTGATGATGTGTCACCTAATGCTAGCCATAACTCTGCGAAAATCATTCAACCTAAAAATCTGAGTAATATGCACAAGAATTTGAGCTATCAATCAATCCTGTAAAGTTTCATTGAAATTGCATTAGTGATGTAACAGGAGTAGTCAAGACAAAATTAAAATCATTAAAGGGCCAAAACTCTTGACAAAAATCAATGAACCAAAAAATGTTGATGAGATACACAACTAGACATGGTATTGATCATTCCCCTAAAGTTTTGATGAAATTGCACCAGTAGCTTCTGAGTAGTAGTCCAGACAAACTTTTGTGTTATTGGCAACACAAAAAAAAACCACCTCAATATCTCCGCCAAAAATCATTCAACATAAGTCACTAAGTGGTATAAGAGAAGTAATTCTGACAAACTTTATTAACACCCTTTTCAACTGGCCAAAATTAATTAAAGTGGAAAACCCATGTAATATGCATAAGTCCAGATAAACTTTACTTCGACAAAATTCATTAAACCATAAAAAGCCAATGATATGCACAACTCGACTTGCTACTGATCATTCCTGTAAAGTTTGGATGAAATTGCATAGTCACCAGTAGTTAATGAGTAGTCCGGACAAGTTTTGTGAAGGACAAAGACAACGTAGTGATCCCTTTATGTCGCCACTACTCCATAGAGGCGACACAAAAACCAATCAGTGTCATGAAACTATAACTAGAGGGACAAGTTGAGCTGGATTTGCCTTTTGGCAAGTTCATTTGAAATATTATGTCTTACACTGAAAAACAGTAGTTTCTGGCCATCATGTCTTTAACTTTACCCATGTGAGTTTCAAATTGGTTGCAGGGATCTGTATTTAATGTGCGACACTTTGCCTCACAATGATGAAATTTTGTGCCAAGTTTAGTTACTCTGAAATCCCTCAATGCATGAAGTTTTGTTCAGTACAAGCGTTTTTTTAACAGATTAAGTGTGACTGACGAAGAAACCTGGTTGAAACACAGGGCACTATGTCTCGCGGTGAACCATGCTATAAAGTAACATCTAAATTCCTCTATGCATGAGATATCCTCTGGACAATGATGACCAAATAGTCCATATACACATCTAAACTGGCATTTGATAGAAGTTAATAACTCCACCAGAATAGATGTAGAGGGGGTATACTGGTTTGAATCTGTCCTTTTGTAGACACAATCTCGACCTTAATGGTACTTAACTAATCACTAAATAATTTATGTTGAGAAATTCAGATTTGTGCTAAAATTGCCACTTTTACCAATTTGATACTTGTTTGGGCTAACACCTAGGATAAGACAAGAGTCGGTTTGAACCGGGTGATGCTCCCCAAATAGATTTTGGACACACGAAAGTACACCTTTTGCAGTTTCAAAGTTATATTCCTGACAAAGTTCAGTAATTCCGAAATTAGGCAAGGTAGAGTTACTGTTCTTTGCACTGCACTTCTACTAATGAGATATATCTACCAACTTAGTTTCTTGATATCTCTTGTAGTTCGACAGTTATGTCCCGGACAATGTTCAGTGTAAAATTGAAAAAGAGCAGTAACTCCAGGCAAGGCAGTGTTAACATTTCTTTTGTACTGCTCATCTACCCAATGAGATCTATCTACTTGTTCATATCTCATACTTTCAGAGCTATGTCCCGACGTGTAAAAATGAACAAAGGGCAATAACTCCAAAATTAAAAAAGGCAAAATTACGGTTCTTTTGCACTGCACTTCTATTCTACCTACAAAGTTTCTTGTTGATACATGTATGATGTTTAGGTTTCAGAGCCATGTCCTAGACAAAGTTCAGTGAAAAATGAACAAAGGGCAATAAATCCAAATGATGGAAGGCAGTTATGGTTCTTTAGCACTGCCCTATCTACCTTTATTGTATTATAGTTTACGGTGTAAAAATGAACAAAGGGCAATAACTCAAAAATAAGGCAAGGCAGAATTATGGTTCTTTGGCTATGCCCTCCGTCTCGATGCCTTCTGCCACCGTGTTCAGTTTAAACAAATTATATCCAGGGTTATGCTCTCCCTTTAGGGAGCATAAAACTGTTAAGTGGGTAAATTCATGACTGACCTTTTAAAAGTAATATCTCTTTTAATTTTCATACAATTATACCAAAGATAGGATTCATACTTGGACAAAACTGTCTTGTTAGGTTCTTAAGAATTGAAATTTATGCAGATTTGATATTTTGACAAAATGACATGCAAGGCTACATACTGCCTCAAGTGAATATAATTTTCAATACCTTAAAGGTATTTAAAAAAAAAAAATATATGGATCAATTTAATTTCCATAGCTATTGGTGGATTTGGTTTACACAAAGATAAAATGATGTTCAGGACCAAACTTTCATGTTTAGTAATTGAAACTTTCACATATTGAAGTGATCAAGTTTGGTAAATGTGGTCTCTTCTTGTAGCGGCTTGTTTCAGGCATGAAAGCTGTTTATGGTGGGAATTTATCACCTTCTGTGATAGTTCTAGTATCATCTTCAGAAACTAGAAAACATCAAAATGATTTCATCACGTCATTTCTCCAATACATCTTAATGTTAAAATACATGTTGTGTATCATTGCATCAAAAACTGCAAACAATCCTTAGCAAGCTCTTATTGCTAAAGTAAATCTTTAGACAAGAAATTTAGATTGTGCTAACATTTGGGTAGACAAGTACTATACTATGATTATCAACAAGGCTTCATTAACCTTTGGGCATATAAATTTGAACAAAGCATTTACTACAAAAAGATTTCCTTATCTCAAAATCTTTTTTTCTTTAGAAATTCCCAATAAGGCTACATTTCAGACACTGATCAAGAGATCTGTATATTATAAGGTCTTCCTGCTGTGTCAAAAGTCACACTTGTTTTATTTCTTTCATGAAGCAAAATTTATTTATTTCTTCTAGTAACCTTAAAACAGCAACAACTAAGTTTTTTCTCTTTATTTTCTCTTTGCACCAACCATTTCAACGAGCACATTTTCAGCAAAATAAATAACTTGACTGTAGTTATGCACAAAATATGACAGTTTTCACTTGTAAATTTTTCCTTGATTGAATTTTTTGCCACCATAACCATCAAAATCTCCTTCCCATGCAAAGTATTCTTTAACCATCTTTTTAGTTTTTTCATCATCTGGATTCAGTTTTGTCCATTTGTAGGATTCATAGTCTATTTGCCAGTCAGGACTCAACTGTCAAATGATAAACATACGTAAAATTATTTCATGAATTAAAACAAAGTATCTATCGATACTCAAAATTGCAATAAATGTGTGAAATTTTCAAGGCATTTAATTAAGGGCACATTATACCCCAGAATTATTAAAGTTTTCCTCCTTTAGAATGGGCAAACAATGAGTTTTATAATGTTTAAATAATAGTTTAAGAGCACTTTAGATGCTTAAGTAAGTGCTGAAATGAAATTATTTGTCTTAATAGTAGCAAAATGTAAACAAGAAGCGCCGCAATGCGACGAAAACCAGGTTTTCAACAACCAAGTTTTGATGTGACAGCAATGAATAGGTCAAAAAGCACTGAAGTAATTGAGTAGAAGCTGAAAATTCTATTGTAAGCAAATGACCTTGAACTTGCTCCCAGATATCTTAGTGGCAATCCAAAGCTGCCACTCAGCAAGTTTGGTGTCAAAAGGTCAAAGCAAAGTCAAGTTATAACATGAAAACTAAAAACATTAACCTTGATCACAGACACCTGGGTAGCAATCCTAAGCTGCCTCTTGATATAAACTACCCATTCATCAAGTTTAGTGTCAATAGGCCAAAGCAAACTCAAGTTATTGAGCGGAAACTGAATTTCTATTTTTAGTAACAAACAGTGACCTTGACCTTGATCACAGACACCTAGTTAGCAATCCCAAGCTGCCTCTTGATATAACCTATCCATTCCTCAAGTTTGGTGTCAATAGGCCAAAGCAAACTCAAGTTACTGAGCAGAAACTTAATTTCTATTTTTAGAAACAGTGACCTTGATCACAGACACATGGGTAGCAATCCCAAGCTGCCTCTTGATATAAGCTATCCATACACCAAGTTAGGTGTCAATAGGCCAAAGCAAACCCAAGTTATTGAGCGAAACTGAATTTCTATTTTTTAGTAACAGTGACCTTGACCTTGATCACAGACACCTGGATAGCGATCCCAAGCTGCCTCTTGATATAACTTATCCATACACCAAGTTTGGTGTCAATAGGCCAAAGCAAACTAAAGTTATTGAGCGGAAACTGAATTTCTATTTTTAGTAACAAGTGACCTTGACCTTGATCACAGACACCTGGATAGCAATCCCAAGCTGCCTCTTGATATAAGCTATCCATACACCAAGTTAGGTGTCAATAGGCCAAAGCAAACTAAAGTTATTGAACGGAAACTGAATTTCTATTTTTAGTAACAGTGACCTTGATCACAGACATTTGGGCAGCAATCCCAAGCTGCCTCTTGATATAAGCTATCCATACACCAAGTTTGGTGTTAATAGGTCAAAGCAAACTAAAGTTATTGAGTGGAAACTGAATTTCTATTTTTAGTAACAGTGACCTTGACCTTGATCACAGACACATGGGTAGCAATCCCAAGCTGCCTCTTGATATAAGCTATCTATACACCAAGTTTGGTGTCAATAGGCCAAAGCAAACTTAAGTTATTGAGCGGAAACTGAATTTCTATTTTTAGTAACAGTGACCTTGACCTTGATCATAGACATCTGGGTAGCAATCCCAAGCTGCCTCTTGATATAAGCTAGACATACACCATGTTGTGTCATTAGGTCAAAGCAAACTCAAGTTACTGAGCGGAAACTGAATTTCTATTTTTAGTAACAGTGACCTTGACCTTGATCACAGACACCTGGGTAGCAATCCCAAGCAGCCTCTTGATATGAGCTACCTACACACCAAGTTTGGTGTCAATAGGCCAAAGCAAACTAAAGTTATTGAGCGGAAACCAAAAGTTGACGCCCGCCCGCCCGCCGACTTCGGCATTACAATAACCCGGTTTTCGTTGAAAACCTGGTTAACAAAGTAGTATTTTAACTTAATTACAAAATGCTAAGTCATCACTTTAAATGTACTAATTGCCAAAAAGCAACAGAAGCAAAAGATGGTTAAGGTAATTGGCCAATTAGTACTTTTTTTGAAGATTTGAGAAATACACATAAAAGCATTTCTGGAGCATAATTGGCCTTTCAGCAAAATTACCAGCTATCTTTTTTAAACTTAATGTCATAGTAAAAATTTTAAGTAATGTAATGAACTTGTCAAATTTGTTGTAAGAGACTGAATATGTTCACTTATAGTGTAATAGATATAACATATCATTTATTGCTAACACTTCAAGTGATTTCTCTACCTCCATTTCTTACACATCTATCCATTATTGGATAAACATGCCTTTGTTAGAGGAATCTGGATTATTAACAGCAAAATACATTCACAGTAAAGTAGGATTGTCAAGCCTTAGTCTCCTGAGAATGTTATTTCTTTTCTTTATGAACCAATTTAATACAGACTAGACCATTTCAGAGAATAGTAATATGAAATTTCAGTAAATTATGATGGTAGTGACTTTTTTCTGGGTGTAAATTTACACATGTTAATATAAACTGTAGTCTTGTTGCACAGCATATGTGCATTACTTTAACACCTAGCCAGCCAGTATTGCTTATTGCCATGGTAACAACTAATAGGCATTATTTCCTTTATTTAAAAAATCTTACGACCATACCACATTTTTTTCTCAAACAATGAACCAGTTATAAATCCTAAAAACTACAATAAATAACCTACAGGGAATGCTAAATCTTGTCCTCTCCAAAACCATAAACCAGAGATTTGATTGCTATTGTCTTGTCCAAGTATACACATACTTCCAAATGCAAACTTTCTTAATTTTTCCAAACGCTGCATCATTCCTGAAAGTTTAAACAAGAAATGAGTAAACATAATAAACAGTAAAATGAAATTCTTGGTAAACGTTACTTCAGATTAGTATCGTTCTCATGCATACATTAACATAATTCTTGTAATAATCTTGATACTGTTCAAAACAAGATATGTTTCTAAAACATGTATGCCCCCTATCAGCAGCCAATTAGTCATGTGATCAGGTTATTATGCATGATTTCTGACCATGTGAACAAACAATTAATAAGGGTTATCTAGTATCTACTGGTCATGACTTAAGTCACAAGGTAATAATAATTGTGACCCCATAGGTTGAGTGCAGCAATTTAAGTTATTACAAATCTTATCAAATAATATATGCATAAATTTTATGAATTATGTAGGCCTCATTAATGACAGCCAAGTTGTTATATTACATAAGACACCAAAAGCATTTTTAGTTTAATATAAAAATATCAACCAAAGCAACTTGAGTTGTTGAGTTACTGGTCAGAAACCGTCATTAAGTACAAGGTCAATATGACATTGACCCCTTGACCCCAAATTCAAAAGGGGTCATCTACAGGTCATGACCAATCATCATACCAAGTTTGAAGTTCCTAGGCCTAATGGTTCTTTAGTTATCACTCAGAAACCATTTGGTCTACGGACCGACAAGTGCAAAGCAATCTACCCCCTCTTCTTTGAAGTGGGGGCATAATAACATAGAAACTATATTATGATTGCAAAAATTTCTTTCTCCAAGGTGAAGAGATAAAAACCTTAAGAACACACTCGACTTACCTCCTACAAGATTGCAGGTCATGAAGATCATTTTCAATTCATCTGGATACAAGTATTCACAATGCCAGATTGACATGTTTTCTTTATCAAATTTCTCCCAGAAATAAGGTACAGCCACTTCAATAGTGTCATTGTTAGAGTAAGTTCTTTTAAAGGCATCAAAGTCAAATGAACTGAAAACAAAATTTACAAGTTATAACTTTACTCAAGAGTATGCACATATTTATCATGAAAAATGCTGTTTCTTAAAAACTCTACTTTCATTAAATATGTCACAAAACCTTTGTTTGTAATAATGGGCATTTTCATTGTTTAAA
Organism: Ruditapes philippinarum; assembly: GCF_026571515.1. Taxonomy (NCBI): domain Eukaryota; kingdom Metazoa; phylum Mollusca; class Bivalvia; order Venerida; family Veneridae; genus Ruditapes; species Ruditapes philippinarum. Next base: position 60,047 of record NW_026861019.1, read on the forward strand.
GTGTAAAGTTTATTATTTTAAGCCTTTATATAGTTATCACTTTTTACAAATTAAATATTTCCGACATTGCTATATAAGGCAGTATAATTTTCAAGCATTTAAATACTAGCTTCTTTTGCTATGGTAAATTTTTAAACACAGCAGCTTCATATTGATAAGCCAACACGAGAAGTTAATCTGAAAATTGTAATTATTCTACAATCACTAAGATAAACATGCAGTAAGACATTACATACGTTTTGGGTACAGTAGCCCAGGGATCTTTGTCTTCCTTTGGTTTAGGTGGTTCATCATCATCCTCGGGCTCCTTCTACAAAACATCAATCATTGTTTCAATATACTGTCATTTTTCTTTCTCTTCATACGAAAACTGAGAGCACACTATATAATGTAAGAAAGCAAGTCATCTCAGCACTGTTAAGCATAGGTTAATTTTATGACCTTCCGAATTCATTGTAGGAGGACCCAAGTTGCACCCTTCATGTGCTATTTTCAGGAGCAACTTACAATTACAGTGGAAGAACAACTTACTGTAAACTAGCTGGATAGCTTCACAATATGCAACATTCCTGCCAGAATACAAACCTACAGCTTTAAGAGGTGAGCAATTACAAGTCACCATCAGTTGCAGAGAACAGAAATATGTAGAAATACATGTCTACCTAATATCCTGTCACTAAAATCAATACATTTACCAAAGTTTCAACAGTTATGATTAAACTTGTGTACTATTGAATACCTTTTTTTCTTGTTTTGGTTGCTGCTTTGGCTGTTCTTTCTTCTGTTTAGCAGGCTTCTCATCCTTCTTCTTTTTATCTAAGCCATGCAACTCTGAATACTTTTTGGCTGAAAATGAAACAAAAGCTTTCAATTTTTTTTAAGTCACGGTCAACATCATACGCTAGCTTCCCAGATCTTTGTTCACGCAACTCCTTCATCATTTCATACATTGGCAGGCAGTGGATTATCATTCAATGAGCGAGAAAAGCTCTCCCATAATGCAATCAAATTAGAATATGGAACCCTAGCAGGTAAAGGTGATTCTAAGTCAGAAACTTTTAACAACTCTTCCAATTCTATAAATAGCACAAGATTCTTTAACAAAAACAAAGGTATCATTCATATCCGATTTGGATGAAAGAATTTAGTTTGTAGTATCTAAGAGACATTCTTTAAAATATTGTACTGACAAGGGACATATAAAAACATCCAAACCTCCTGAAATTTTATATAAAGACACAGCACTTGAATGACGTAAAATCACAACTTACCATCAAATGTTGCCATCTTATCACAAAGTTTGAAGTCACCAATAACCTTCTTGAAGTTAGGTTGATTAATGAGTGTTGTAAACCATCTGTTGACATTAACATATGATCCACGAACTGATGGGTCAAGTACCTAGATATATTCAAGAAGTTTATTGCAACATTGATTTACAATTTACTACAGAACTCTGAGAACTGCTTATTTTTTTTTTAAAATCATTTTAAACATTATCATAGTTGTCTGGTCATTATATTTCTGTAAATACAACAACGCATGTATTACATTAAAACACCATTTATTCTCTACCTTCCGTTGTTACATATCTACCTACTAACAGATAGACATGCCTTTGTAGAAGGAAAATTAAATACAAGTTTTTTAAAGATAATTTTAATCAATTACAACAAAAGAAGTTCCCTTACATATTGGTAGGCGAGCAGCAGATCACAAGCGACGGCAATATCAGCCTGTGTAATTCTTTCACCAACAAGGTAGGTACGGGTCTTCAGGTGACTATTCAACACACTTAGAGCCTTCTGTATCTGTTCCTTTGCTTTCTCTGTGTCCTGAATAAGAAACACTGAAGTATTTTTATTTCACACTTTATAAACCATTACAAATAACAATATCGGTAACATCTAAAGAATGCATTGCTTCATCACAACTCCAAAAACATTCCTAATGAGAAAAAGTAGAAACAAGCAACAGGAAATGTCGTTTTTTGCCAATAAAAATTTTATCAATACAATTTGTCAAACAAGCCGTAAGAAGGACATCATGCTAACCTTTTCTGAGTGTTTGATAGTAAAAAAAGGCCAGGATAGTGTAGAATTTTCTTAGTTAAAAAGGGGCCATACTTGGTCAAAATCCATATTAGAGTTATGACCTTATGGGCCATGGACAGTAGGCTCCTATTATGCTCTCAAATAAGTGTGTGAAGCTTCAACCCATTCCCTGTATAAGTTTTTGAGATACCAACATGCACGCAAAAAAACTCACAGAAATGTGACAACAACGGCTGGTGTAAGTACAATAGCTCTCCCTATTTTTCGAAAAGTCAAAACTAAAAATCAATCATGTTCAGAGAAAAGTTTTCCATGCCCTATAAAGAACATAAATGCAAATTGTCTCTGAATTTATATACCTTCATCTCTTACACGCTTGTTCCTTAAATCATACAAACGTGCCTTATATTGAAGGACTTGTATTATAATAACAATTACCTATTGCACAACTAAAAACTTGTGCATCTTAAATTAAACAGAACTAAAGAAAATATGAATTTTAAATACTATAATATATGCTTATATCATGCCTTTAACAAAGTACTTATAACAAAGCAGTTTTCCCTTCTTTTTTAAATTCTTGAAAAACATTTTGTAAACATTATTTTCAAAATTATTGGAGTCAAATAAAAATTTCCTCAATTTGTCTGGTTACACCACCATTCCTAAAGTTGGGGAAAGGTAAGGTATGTATAAATAGGGGGCAAACTAAACACACTGATGAGCATTTTAATACCTGTTTATTGAACTGTGTGATTCCCAGGCAGGGAAAGACCCATGTGCATGACGCTGGAAGAATCTCATTGTCACCAAAGTTAATCCATTGTTGTATACGTGCAGCATCTGCTTGTGTCTTGCCCAACAGCTGGTCATTTCCAACTAAATAGAGATAAAAATACTTTGCATCATGCATCAATCAAATAAAACATAAACACAAGCTGAAGTAATATCCCTCTGTTACAAACAGGACTATTTAGCGTACTAAAACTCTATATCAATGGTAAATTTAACCTTTTCCCTTATATAAGCGTGTTTCGGCGGCTTTTTGCCTCCCCTTTTTGAGGCCTCAAACAGTGAAAAAAATGCCCTATTTAGGCCCCAAAAACTGTTTATCGTTTGAGAAATGTTGTTAACAAAAGTGACCACTTTTTCAGCGCCGTCCCCCATCCAAATATTACATCAGGATTGGCAATGTTCATTATTTATGTCAGGTGTGAAATGAAACCAAATGTAGAAATTCATGTCAATCAATTTAACTTTTAATGCAACAGGGCTATTTTTCCTTCTGCAGCAGGGACAGTCAAAGGGCAGCTTCCCCTATGGAAAATTCTTAAAAAGCATGTAATTTTCCCCTTAAATGAACATCCAAGTTTTTTCTTCTTTTTTCCCCCCGTCATATTTATAGAAAAGGCCTCTTCTCTTACCTGTGAAAAGGCCCTGAGCAAGACTAAAACCCAAAGGTGATGTGTACAATGATGACAAGAGCTTTGAAGTTTACAAAATTGGTAATTTGGGAAAATAAAATTGGTGCTAGGTATGATTTTTTCCGGAAATCTGCATGAAAATTCAACTGAAAAGACTGTCTAGTCCTGCATTTAGCAAAAAAAAAAATATTAGTAAAGATTTACCATAGTGAGCTATTGCATTGCTTTCAAAAATACAGTCACCATTGCTTGCTTCAAATGCAGGTACCTAAAGTGGAAGGACATGCAGGTATGAATTAACATTTGATTATGGAATCATAATAAATTTAATAAACATTGGTTCCTAAAAGTATTCCATCTTAAATATATTTCAATATTTTGTCAATTTACAAACTTTCTTAATTCATGTTAAGTGTAAATAAAAATATTTTAACTGGCTTTGAAATATACCAAGGTTGTGTGTAGGAGGTTGAGAAAATGTGCAGCCTGATCGGCATCCGGACACTCGAACAGGGACCCTCAGCCTCAGGATACCGACTGTGTTATCCAGCTGCTTACTTCTCTACCTTATTAAACAAGAGCTGTCGGTAGGACAGCAACGCTCGACTATTCTTAGTGCTTGATAGTAAAAAAAATGCTTGATAGAGTTACCTCCTCCTGTTTACAGGTTGGGGTCATGATGATGAACAAGTGTGCAAAATTTCAAAGCCATATGTCAATGGACTTTGAAAATATTTGAACTATTACAAAAACTTTAACGTAAATTCTAAGTCGAAAAAGGGGCATAATTCTGTCAAAATGCTTGATAGAGTTACCTCCCACTGTTTACAGGTTGGGGTCATGATGGTGAACAAGTGTGCAAAGTTTCAAAGCCATATGTCAATGGACTTTGAAAATATTTGAACTATTACAAAAACTTTAACGTAAATTCTAAGTCGAAAAAGGGGCATAATTCTGTCAAAATGCTTGATAGAGTTACCTCCTCCTGTTTACAGGTTGGGGTCATGGTGGTGAACAAGTGTGTAAAGTTTCAAAGCCATATGTCAATGGACTTTGAAAATATTTGAACTATTACAAAAACTTTAACGTAAATTCTAAGTCGAAAAAGGGGCATAATTCTGTCAAAATGCTTGATAGAGTTACCTCCTCCTGTCTACAGGTTGGGGTCATGATGGTGAACAAGTGTGCAAAGTTTCAAAGCCATATGTATGGACTTTGAAAATATTTGAACTATTACAAAACTTTAACATAAGTGGTTACGCCGACGCCGACGCTCGGGTGACTGCAATAGCTCTACTTATTCTTATCGAATAGTCGAGCTAAAAAGTGAACAATTCTAAAGCATCACACACGCCAACCTTGGTTAAAAAACAAGCCCTGAATATACCATTTTGGTGTTATTTTAAAGTACCCAAGTACAAATAAGAATGTTCAAAGATTTTAAACAAAAATTTCAAGACATTGCATCATTCTAAGCTTGAAAATACAAAATATATACCTTTCCGAGAGGGAACTTTGACAAGAAAGCACTAGATTTATTGGTGTCACCAAACTTAAAACTTGTGTCCACTGACACTTTGGCACCACTGTATTCGGCAGCAATTAGAGCCTTGAACGCTCTAAAATTGCCTGGATATGTGAACAATTTCTGAAAAAAATGTGAAAATTAATTAAAAATTAGATATCGTAATTATATCTCTACAAGAGTTATATATTAATGTGTAAATAACCATCATAACGAAACAGATTCATGTCGATTTATCATATTTGCCACGCAAACTTACCCCAGACGCCATTACACCGGCTCAAAAAGGAAGTTGGTAGTATTTACATTTCCGTACATGCGTACATCTGTCAAATTATCGGAAGCGCCCGGATGTTTTTGCAGCAACTGGAGTAACTTATCAGCATCTAATTTACGTTATAAAAATGGTAAGCATTTATCAAATGAAATCAAACTGATGCTCGTTTATTTTAAGCATTTCTTATCGATGATTTTAAATGACATTCAAGGATGGGAGTGCAACAGAAATGTTAAACTATCGGAATAAATTTCTGTGTTGACATTTTTACATGTTGAAATAGTGGGTGGGGAAAATTATTTATTGCTTAAAGTACTTTTTCATGAAAATAGTCTTTCAGATGAATTTAAGTAATATAGTTGAATAATTTGAAACAAATTATGTCATTTTGAGCAATAATTGTAAATTTTTAGTTACTGTATATGAATTAATAAATTGAAATTTAATGCTTGGATTTTGGAACTATTGGTATCAAAGATATGATTTCGAGTCATTTTGGCCCAAAGACGTATCAGCCCCAAAATACCCAAGACATTTCAGCCCTTTACCAAATCGGCCCCATATTTAGTTAGGAATAAGTCTTACCTTAAAGCTACATTAAATAAATATGTAAAAATATTTTTGCCGTCGGCCTAACAACCAAGCATTCTACAGTTTGAACTTTCATTAACCTTTTTTACAGTATCGTTGTAAATATCATCAAAAAGTGTTCATAAATAAGGATTTTAAATGGAAAACTCCACAGTAACACTAAAGTTGGTATACGAATTTTAACTTGCAAATGAAGACTATAATCAGCTTGTGTATGCGCTACGTCACGATGTTATCATTGCTATCCGGAACACAGCAAATATAAGATTTTCATGTGCAACGGTGCACTAGGCTCAGTAAAAATAATCATCTTATAAAAAAGATTAAATTTGTATGAAAATATCCGTTACAATGTGGAAATATACTGTTAAATTAGGCAGGGCTCTCGATTGACACGGGGATCCGGGTTTTGACTCGTGAAAATCAGGAAATGCACAAATTTGACACGTGATAAAATTTGCACAAGAGTCAATTTGCCACATGGGATTTTAAGCTATGCAATAATAATTACCTTAAACCCACACCTAATGACCTATCAAATCATACATGTGTTCAAATCGCACTCAATAAAAATGTCAACAGGCAGTATAAGTCGTGTATAAAGGGCTTTACACACAGCATGTGCACTGAAGCGCAAAATCAGTGGCTGCAATTTGACAGTGTTAAAAATAGCTCCACACAACTGATAAGAATTACATACTTGAGGTGTCAATTATTGATTGCTATTAAAGGTTAACAATACAATACGTCTTTGATTTACCTGGAGTACCTGTACATTTTTTATCAAAATAAACAACATTTTGATATTTAAAATTAATATGATATAGCATACCAGTAAAAATAATTTTTTATACTTTACTGCAGTATACATTTAATCAGAAAAGCTGCTGCTTTTTTATTCTTTCACAGTAAAGATGTAATTCATTTTGTTTGTTTGTTTTTTGGGGTTTTTTTGTTATTTTTTTTTGGGGGGGGGGGGGTTATATGGACATTTATAACTCCAATACAGTAAAATTTTGTAAAAATGATTCATGTAGTCAAATGACACTATAAAAGAATGATTTGACTCATGAAAATTTTGGCCAAAGAGTCTTTGACTCGTGAAATTCTGACCCTACTGAGAGCCCTGTTAGGACTGCTACTTATAGTCATGTTTGTTGATTTAACATTGATGTACGGATGATCAGAAGGCGAAGTTTCTTATGCAAACAGAAATTTTACTTCCGAATTCACCACAATGAGGTTGCACATTTGTATGCCAATAAAACTCCTTTTGGTTGTCTGGACACCAAAATAAGATCTGGATTCGATATGAAACCCAATTTATTAATGAAATGTCGTTATTTCTCAAATTTTCTGTTTTTATGAAATTTATTAAATGTAACTTTAACGTGTTTTATACCAGAATTTTAATAGCATATAAATAATGAAATAATAAAAGGAATGAGAGAATAAATTGAATAATTTAATTATGATTTTTAATTGAATGAGGCTAAAATAGTAGTAAAACAAACAGAACAGAACATTATAATAACTTTGTTAAACAAAACATAGTACACAAACACTGAAACATATTTTATCTGCTTATTATCAATAAGTTTTTTTTTCAAATTTGAATGATTAAAAAGCAAGACACAGCACAGTACAAACATTTATTATCAAAACTATTAAAGTAATAGTAAGAGACTAGTTTTAGCAATACAATACAACACATGACAGTTAAAAAATTATAAGATAAAACAAACAATACTTTGTAAACAGTCATTTTTTAAATTAAAAAAAAACTAAAACATTTTTTACAATAAAAATGATAGATTTTCAATCAGAGCTTATATTATCAAGAAATTATATCAAATCAAAAGTTAAAAAATCCTTGATATTACTAACGGCTAATTAGCTAATTAATTTGTTAAACCTTGAAAAAAAAACATATATCTAAAGTGTTAGCTAAATGATTAATAGAGATCAAAAGATAATGATTTTTGAAGTATATATGTAATTAATTTTGTTAATCAAAAAGTTTTTGCATAAATTTGTCAACTGTTTTTATAAAATAACAATTAAGTGTCTTTAGTTGTATTTATTGTTACACATTGAAAAAAGCATTTATCTAAATAGCGATGATAGATCTATAATGGATTATCAATCAAGGATTAAAATGTCATAATTGTGTGTCATCAATCAATCAATGTACTACAATTTTTAACGATTTTAAGTATGAAAATTCCTTTTAAACTTAAATAAAACTGTAATAAAAAAAAAATAAAACTGTAATGGAAAAAGGCCGAAACGTCTCGCGGAAAAGGGCGGAAACGTCTAGGGGCCGATTTTTGCATAGGGGCTGATTTGGTTTGGGGCCGAAACGTGCTGTTTGCAAAGATATATCGTGGGGTGCCCTAAATTCTTCCCTGTCTTAGAGTCAACACCTGTCATGTGCATGTCAGAAAGTCGTAACAAATTGTTGTTAAGAGATCAAACAGTTGGATATTTTTAAACATCAAAGTAAATTTAATGTATCTGCCAAATTTCTTCAACATAGAATGCTTGATCAATAGAAATTAGAAATAGAAAAAGTAGCACTGTAAAATGCTAAGGGTGACGAACCATGGCCACCCGAGGATATATACAACGAATAGGAAGCTCCGAAAATATATGATAGTCTGATTCAGACCCACAATGCTTTGCGCGCTTCGGTGATAATAAAGTTTTCTTGCTAGTCTTCGATTTTAGTGCTCTTGTTAAACTTCGGCGTTATCTGTGAATTATTGTTTACATTGCCGACAAGGATTTTCATGTGTGTTTGAAATGGAAATTTTAAACAGAAATGTTGTTTAATTACATAAGGGACACAACTAAAGCCGGGATATTTTACGGCAACTGTGATGGCTGTGTTCACATTTATCTTTTCTTGAAAGCGGTTTCAGCTTTTCCGTTATATATGCTTTTTATGCCCCCACAGAGTGGGAGCATATAGCGTTGCACTTGTCCGTCTGTCTGTCCCGAAATCTTGTGAACGCAACTCCTCTTAAACGGGATGGCAGATTTTGCTTAAACTTCCAGGGATGAACAACGTAATGTGTAGATGGTAGTAAAGGGAGGAATTTTTGCTGCGACCAAATTTAACAGAATTATGGCCCTTTGTTGATTTTTTCACTGTATACTATGTAGAAATTTTGTGAACGCAACTCCTCTAAAACCGGATGGCAGATTTTGCTTAAACTTCCAGGGATGAACAACGTAATGTGTAGATGGTAGTATAGGAAGGAATTTTTGCTGGGACCAAATTTAACAGAATTATGGCCCTTTGTTGATTTTTTCACTGTATACTATGTAGAAATTTTGTGAACGCAACTCCTCTAAAACCGGATAGCAGATTTTGCTTAAACTTCCAGGGATGAACAACGTAATGTGTAGATGGTAGTAAAGGGAGGAATTTTTGCTGAGACCAAATTTAACAGAATTGGCCCTATGTTGATTTTTTCACTGTATACTATGTAGAAATTTTGTGAACGCAACTCCTCTTAAACCGGATGGCAGATTTTGCTTAAACTTCCAGGGATGAACAACCTTAATGTGTAGATGGTAGTATAGGAAGGAAGTTTTGCTGAGACCAAATTTAACAGAATTATGGCCCTTTGTTGATTTTCTCACTATATACTATGTAGAAATTTTGTGAACGCAACTCCTCTAAAACCGGATAGCAGATTTTGCTTAAACTTCCAGGGATGAACAACGTAATGTGTAGATGGTAGTAAAGGGAGGAATTTTTGCTGAGACCAAATTTAACAGAATTATGGCCCTTTGTTGATTATTTCACTGTATACTATGTAGAAATTTTGTGAACGCAACTCCTCTTAAACCGGATGGCAGATTTTGCTTAAACTTCCAGGGATGAACAACCTTAATGTGTAGATGGTAGTATAGGAAGGAAGTTTTGCTGAGACCAAATTTAACAGAATTATGGCCCTTTGTTGATTTTTTCACTATATACTATGTAGAAATTTTGTGAACACAACTCCTCTTAAACCGGATGGCAGATTTTGCTTAAACTTCCAGGGATGAACAACCTTAATGTGTAGATGGTAGTAAAGGAAGGAATTTTTGCTGGGACCAAATTTAACAGAATTATGGCCCTTTGTTGATTTTTAGTTTTCAACTTGTGGCACATGTAGTCCAAAAAATATTTGACCTAGAGTCATAAGATTGACAGAACAGTATAATAATAAAGGTGGAAAATGAAATTTACCTTTGTTAAAATGCATAAACAATAAGAAAACCCCTCAATACCTATAATCTACCGGTTTGCTCTCTATATGTAAATAAGTATTAAAGTGGACAATTTGTTTTCCAAATTTCCATTTTTAGAAACAAATGTTACTGGCTCTCGGAATGCTGTGTTGTGAACAGGGCTTAATACTAACAGTGATATGATGCACTTTAACAAGATAAAGTTACTGAAATACTTAGTTTAAAACAACACAGAATTGTTTTTCCAATAAAAAATAAATTCTGAAGGCAGCTTTAAACATAATTAGTAACATTTTACCAAATGATGTATGGTATGTTATTTAATTGATTTTCTCGAGAGAAAAAAATCAACATTCATAAATTGGTCAGTAAAAAATCTTTAGCGTTATATGTATCAGTGGTTGGTTGGGTGTTGGGGTAATTTCATGACATAAGTTATACATCAGATCATCTTAACAATTGGGTGTTGAGACCTTAGATCCCAACATGAACGTTATGATGGGGTTGTAATGTACAGTAAAAACCTGCTTTGCAACCACCCAGATTTTTGGACAAACCCACTAATGAGTGATATTTATGAGACCAAACATTTAATTCTTCCTTATTTCTGTGGTTGCTAACTTTGATATTGAGACTATCCCATGATTAGTTATCCAATAACACAACTAGTAAATTCAGTCCAGTTTTATTATTACTGAACCTTTTCCCCCTAAAACATGTACATTTGGGGCTGTCTTAGGGTGTCTTATTCAAAGAAAAAATTCTTTAAAATTGTGCAGTTTTCCCCAGAAATTGAATTTAAGTTTTTTCTTCCTCTTTTGCAAAAATACAGTAGTCAGTATAATTTTCCCCTAAAATTAAGGTTGGGGCTGCTTCCCCAACCTGTAAAACAAGCCCTGATGTACATATGGAAACACTTATACTAGCACAGGCACTTTTCTCCTGCATGTAGTATGCTCTACTCTTAAGGAGACAGTCAAGTACTTTAAGGTAACCAGTTATTATGCTATTTATTCAAATTTCTGTATATTAATTTTTGTTAATGTTACCAACTTTATTCTTTCAGGGGAATGAAAACTCTCTTCCTATGGAACTATGTTCCAATTGTAAGTAACATTTTTCTTTAATTATTCACCAAAACTTTTTAAAAATTTGTATGGAAGTTTTTAAAACAACATTTCTGATCAATGTATCATTGGATAATATAATTATGATGTTTTTATACATCATACCTTGCTTCAGTAGTACTTTAAAGGCTTTACATTCTAGTTCAACTAAAGAACTTTTACTTTTGTCTCCCAGACTAATAGGTTAGTCAGAAAACCTTTTAAATTAATTTTTAAAATTCTGTATAATTATACTTGATGTAACAGGAAAGATAAATGTTGTCAAAATAATGAAGAACTGGATTATTAAACAGCACTAAAGTTATAGTTAGCTTATGGTTCTAGTCAGCTATTAGTCAAACAAGCCTTGACCAATGTCCATTCTTCAGGGCAGATATTTAGGAAATTTACTTTATAATTATATGAATATTTCAAAAGGAAAATCATTCAAGATATGTTCGACATTATGACTGTTGTACAATGATAAAAGAAGTTCAGAAAATCGCTATGCATTTAAAAAAATTTATCGTTTGGAGGTTGCTAAAAATTTTATTGTTAATATTTCAGTTGATGCAGATGAAATTAAAAGACTTGGAAAAAGATTCAGAAAGTTGGATTTAGATAATTCTGGAGCTCTCAGTGTTGAGGAATTTATGTCACTTCCTGAATTACAACAGAATCCCCTTGTTCAACGAGTTATAGACATTTTTGATACAGATGGTAATGGAGAAGTAGATTTTAAAGGTAATTATTATTATATGTTGTACAGAAGTGTTATACATTTAACTCTAATTGATATATCTGGATATTTTTAAATTAAAATTTGTTCCATGCAGTTACTGCTACTCACAAGGCTCCTAAGTTTACACAATTCTTCAAACAAGAAACAACAATGTCCAGTTTTGTACAGTTTAAGTTGCATATATTGTACTTCCTACTCAAGGTGTCACTGATGCTAAATAGATGTTGTTGTTTATGCATTTATTTATACTGGCTACCAGGACGAACCAATATGGGCCAGAATATCTGTGCACTGGTCATTTTACTCATAATATAAACATGAGAGTCGACTTTTCATGCAGATCTTCTTAAGCCTATTCTTCACACAGTTGTGGTCAAAAGAAGACAGTACTATGCAAGGCATCATGTCTAACAAAAACGGCTCTTTTTTGTGCCACCCTCCTAAGTCACAACAGGTCAGCCAAATGTCCCTGTTACCTAGGTTGACTTGACCTTGACATGTTGTGTGCCTAAAAACAGATTTTTCTTCTGCTGTTTATGGAGGAGAGATCACTCTTCTGGTCATCATTTGCAATAAGATTTTGTCCAACATAAAATGGCCATTAAATAACCACTAACAAGCAGCAGTCAACATAGGAAGCTATGTTTTGTTTAAATTGTAGAGTAAATTAATCAAAAGCATATTTTCTATTCTAATTTGATGTGAATATACCATGCATGGATCTGTATCGGTATTTTGAGGTTGCTAGGCTCATGGTCAAAGATATAGAATTTTTTTATTTCATACACAGTTTATCTCTTAACTGTTTCAAATCATCATAAGAACATCTTTGTCTCAATATTGAAAATGTTTACATGTTATTAATTTGAATCATTCATGTTCACAATATTGCTACATTTAGCAGCAATTAAGTAAAAAAATCATTTATTGACACAAAAAAGATATAAATATTTACTGATTGAAAACAAAAATGCATTTAAGGTGTATTGAAAAAAAGTTACACATGGGAGCCTTTTGGATACAGTGTAAGATAGGCAAAAGTGTTGTATTTGCTTTTTATTGATGATTTTGCATAATGATAATAAGATTTAATATTCTGATATATTTTAAGATTGTACGTGTCATCAACTGTCAGAACTTTATATGTGATGTTCTATGAGATTTTACATATAAATGTTCCAGACAAAGTCAAATTTCTATGTTTTAAGAAAACTTTACAACAAAATACTGAAGCTGTGTATACAGAGTCTCTGAGACCTGTCAGCTTCAGTATTAGTCTACTAACTGGAATACTTTTGTTTTAGTAAATGGTAAAATTTAAAACCTTATTTTATGGTTTTTCTTGTTGTTGTTGTTGTTATTGTAAATTGTTGTTTATAAATAAATAAATAAGAGACAAAATCTATGTACAGTACATGTAATTTAAAATTAGTCATATATATATTAGTATAACTATATTACAAAATATTTCAATAAGTTATAATCATTTCCTTTACAGATTTGTTTTAAATGTGAATTTACTTTATAATATTCCTGAAAATACATTCTGCCTACAATTTCAAAATAATATAAAACTATTTCCAATTAAAGCAGCATGCCTTCAGAAAAAATGCTAATTTTTATGAAAATTTTGAAAATGATTTTTAAGGTAAAATATTGTGAGCTAATCAAAGAAAGTAATTTACAGTTTGCCTTAGGCTTTTACTATCCGCACAAATTACCATAAATAGGTCAAAATAAGCAAAAATAGTTCTTACTGCTATAATTATGCAGAAGAAATATAGTGATTAATAAATACTGCAAAATGAGTCTTAAAGACTGCCTCCATGGTCGAGGGGTTAGAGTCGATGACTTCTAATCCAGTTACCTCTCTGACGTGGGTTCGATCCACGGGAGATGCTTTGGTAGTTTAGCTCGGAGGAAGGTAGTCTAGTACTGGTGTAACTCTCCAGGAACAATGGTTAGGAAACTACCCGCCTATATGACTGAAATACTGTTGGAAAAAGGTTTACAATGAAACAAACAAACAAACAAATTTCACATAACATGTAAATTATTACTTGAATCTTGAATCTTTTTATAAAAATCCTAGTAAATTTTCACAAGTTTGATTTTCTTGAAATATTATGGCTGGTCTGAAGCTTTAAGAATGTAACAAAAATATATATCCGCTTATTTTCAGTCTTTTCTTTATTTTGGTTTATTTGGTGTAATGATATATTTACTGTGTTGTCCTTTTCATTGTATAAGTTCATTTTATTATTTTATGTTTGTAATCAAAAATATATTACATATTTTCTACATTTAAGAATAGCCATTTAGAAACCAAAATTTAATAACATAATGCATTATTTCAGTGATTCATTTTCACAGTTGCATTTTTTGCTTAACTTGGTGAAGTATTACTTGAAAGAGATGTTCTTCTCAGCATCCAAATCTGTTTTTTTTAAAATGTGCAGTTACATATTTTTTCCTTTTTGAACTGGAAGATTTCTGATGGTTCCTTTAACTCACCAATTGAAAGTATTTGCATAAAACTTTATAATTGTTTAATTTGTGATCATAATTGTAGGCCATAGTCAAGGACACAATACTCAATGATTTTGACTGAATTATACCTTTGAGGTCAAAAAGTCTTAAAACATCAAATTGAAATTTTTTATATAGATCAAATGAAGGAAGTACTTTAAATGGAAATAATCTATGAGTTATAGTCAAGAAATATACTAAAAATAAATTGAAGATCAATTTTTCTGGCAGTTCTGAGACTGATTTCAGCAAAAAGCATTGTAAAGCTTTTCATTTTAGGGTAATTTTTAAAATAAAAATGAGTATTCTGGAAAAAGTCGGGTGAGGGAATGATATGAAAATTAGCATACTGTCAAGTTATTGGCCCAGACCTATATCAAACAGTATACAAGTCTTGCAAAAATGTTTCGTTCAAATATATTTACAGTCCCATCTTGTCAAAAAACCTCAATGAAGTCCCTTTAAAGTGTCCTGGTAAAGATTTTCATTCATATTGCAAGGTTATCTTTAAAAAAACATTTGAAACTTTACTCACATTATTATAGGGATTATAATTGTAGCACACTGTCTATATTCAGTGATTTTTTCCCTGAACTTTACAGCCAAATAAAGGCTGTTTCCCCTAGCCCAAAATAGGTATAATTTCCCCTGAAAATGCTAATATTTCCCCCTAAAATTCCTTGTGCACATTCTTCACCAGAACCACAACTTAACAGCAGCTAGAAGACAGTAAATGCTGTCCCTATAGATAGCCTCTGCTATGTACAATACATGTTAAATTGAATTGAAATTGAAAATTTTATAAAATGTGCGGGTAAATTCATAATTTGATTTCCCCCTTTTCCGATTTATTGCGCTATATTTTCCCCTTCAGAAAGCCACAGGTTATTTTGAAAATTGAAAAAAAAAAACACTGATATTTTTGACAGAAATACATGTAATTATACCCTTTTTCAACATTTCTGAAAAAAATGTATATTAAGATGGTTTTTTAAAGCGGTTTCTTACCGATAAATCACTTGTTTTGTGGACAGCTCTTGTTGAGGATTGTTTTAAGAAAGAGAGAACATTATTTCCCTGCTATATTTATTGTTCCTGAAGGTATAATTGACCTAAATGATGCAGTAATGATGGTGCTGTATGAAATAAGCTTTTGTTTGCTCATATTCTCTGTTATAAATTGTAACCTTCATTGATTTTAGGTCTGATCTTATATTGTAAATTCACTCAATCTCTCCTTGGAGACACAATATATCTAGACAAGTTGTGTGGCAGAGCTGTTACATTTCTAACACATTCCTGTCTTGGGATGCTACTGATAATTTTTTAAACTTTTATGGCTTTTAAGCAATATAAGTGACTAATGTATAAATATCATGTCTGTTACAGGAAATTCAGGTTTTATTCTTTCCCTTTCAGTATTGGTAGAACCTATAATTATTAGATAACAATAGTTTTATAAGTCCAAGATCAAATTCCTTATGTTTTCATCTTAATGTTAGATATTTAAGTATTTGTCTTTGTATCATGAAACATTGATATAAATAAGAACTGTGATTAGAAAATTTTGATAACCAGTTTATTTATTTCAAATTATATGTAAGTCATTATCAATTATATATCTTTTAGTTTGTGTCTGTTTTGATAATTTTTGCTGATAAATATTTGTTATATTATTTTATATAAGTCATGAAGTAATTTTAGAGTTTATCTTGCTATAGCAGACAAGGTACATGTATAGAGAATGTATAATTGACAGTGCAGTGTTTATCTACTATCAGACTCTGGCACATGGTAACAGAAAACGCAGCTTTCCTCATATCTGCTCCACATTGGTAATTCATAATTCACAAAACTTCCACATCCAAAAAACTGTTGAATTTTTTTTAAATTTTTGTAGGTATTGTGAATATGGTTATTCTTAATTTGACCTCATTTTGTGATGGTGTTTCACATTGTAAGATGAATAAAGAACAAGCTAAAAACTTGTAAGATATAAATTGCTTTCTTTTTTTTGACAGGAAGGCATTTAATACAAGATTTTGTTATTTTAACATTTCTGTTTTACACAGTTTACAGTTTGTCTAAACTTAAACCATATGTTAATTATGTTTTTGTCATTGTCTCAAATTTGTTAATTGTCTCTTACAATAGAAATCATACTTTATTAAATATGATTTTATAAATTGTGTATCTGAAAAAATTCAACCAAGTCAACTTTACTATACCTTGATGATATGAAAAGATAAGTGACGTACAATAGCCTAAAGATTTTTATTGTGTATAAAACTGTACCTGGACTTGAGAACAGTCGAAAAAAAGAATAATTAACATACTTAGCTTTGAAGACGGTACCTCTCCTGGCTTTAGAGACAGTTACCATTCTTGGCTTTATCAACATTTTGAACAAAGATTATTTCTGGCCTTATCAAGATTTTTAACAGGGAGTCAACATATAAAATGGTACCTATTCTGGCTTAAAAGACATTTTGAAGAGACTTTTGAAAAGAGGTACCTTTCCTGGTCTTAAAGAGATTTTAAAGAGATTTTGAACACAGAGAGATTTACCATTGCTGGCTTTGAAGTTATTTTGAAGAGAAAGTTACCTTATCTAGCTTTGGAGTCATTTGGTTGGAAGAATAATCTTACCCAAAGAAAATAGTGTAGTACAAGAATCAATTGGATCAGACCTATGGGGACTTGTAGAGAAAATTACTTGACAATGATTTAAAGACATTATGTAAACAACTTGAGTGGACCATCACAGGGAGACATCAGATTGGGTAAAGACAATCAATGTGCCATGCCTCAAAATATACAGTAAATACTATTCCATACAGGGATAATTTTGTTATAAATAAACATAGTTATAAAGTTGTAGTTTTATTCTCTATGTATTTTACTGTAGAGTGATGGCAGGAGCATATTACCTCACTTGGCTGTCACAGTTATGTTGGAAGCAAATATCAATTTTCATTCCTCTATTCATTATTCATGATACTCTGTGAAAAGGTTTGAAATTGCATCCTTGTTCAGGCAATATCAATGCTGTATAATATCATGCTTCAACAACCAAATATTCTCTTACAGTTTGTTTTATGCAATTTGTTTAGTGAAAAAGATATAACAAAACCTCTGATAAATATATTGAAGGTGACTGGTTATCATAGAAAAATAGAAGGAAAATAGTCATTATAAACTAATGGGAATGTTTTGCCACAGTTTGTCAGCAGATCTCATTTTAAACTGCACTAATTAGAAAGTTTGAACTGTCTCAGTGTTTATTGATTTGATACATCAATGATAGGACAGATCATTTCCATGCTTCATGGATGGGTTTATATCATTTTTCATAGATTAAAGCATTAGTGTTACAAGAGCTAGTGTAATGGTGGCATATTTGTTTTGATACAGCTCACTTGGTCCTGTGTATGGGTTATACCTGATGTAAATCAGTAAATATTGATCCTAGTAACAAGAATTTTGCAATATTTCAGCCCAGACTATGGGGGAGTAATTCAATTGTTCCTCACAAAATCAATAGGAATATTATTTAGCTTCTAAGCCTCGTAATACAAGTAGTCTTGATAACAGGAAATTAAGCAAATAGCCCCGAACTTACAGCAATCTGTTGCCTGTTCTATAATATATTATATCTATTTTCCAATACCATACCATACAATACAATCGGCTATGGAACTGAACACTATTTCTATTGTAAAATTGTCACAATAAATTGTTGATGCAAGTGTGCAACTTTATAGGTCACCGTTTGTTAGATTTAATGATTTTCCCCCTTATCTATTCAAAGCAAAATGCCATATACATATGTAGGTAAGCTATGACTGATTTACTAGTAACTGACTATTTAAGAGATAAATTATATATATCAATCGGTTATTTCTTACTGTAGCAAACTAATGCAAACATTTGAATTTGATGTGTACTTACTTAATTAAACTGAAATGCATAAATTTAACAACAACCATGCTTTGAAATGGTGGTGTCATTTCATATACTGTCAGAGGTCAGTGTTTTTCATATCATTGTACATTTGTATTTTGATTTACCCAGGTAAACTCTTTAGCTGGTAATGATGAAATGTTTCGTATGTATGAAGTGTTCAAACATTCTACATGTATATTGGCCATTCATTTCAATGATATGTATATGCAAGTGTTTATGTATTTCAGAATTCATTGAAGGTGTGTCACAATTTAGTGTTAAAGGAGATAAGGAGAGCAAGTTGCGTTGTAAGTATTGGTGCTTATGTTGAGACCATGTTAAAGCATCTATATTCCTGTTGTTCAGTCATGTTACCTTCTTTATTGCAGAATTCATAGACGGTGTATCGCAATTTAGTGTTAAGTGTAACAAAGAGTCAAAACTTAGGTGTAAGTATGAAACACAAAGAGTGATTTAACATTTCTCGCTTGTACAAGCAGCAGCCAGTTAGTCTTTGTAAGAGACAGTCTTCTAACTGCTACATTTTGTCTGTCATATCATTTTGCTAGTTTAGTTTTAACTGCTAATTTTTATCTGCTTATTAATCAGTTACTCTTTTACATGTTTTTTATGTAAATAATTTTAAAATACCACAACAATTCTAAAATTACTCAATTTATAGTGCCTCCTTACACCCTTTCAACAGTAAAATTAATCAAGAAAAATGCTGTAAGCACATAAAAGTGCATAGATATAAGTGAATAAATTATCTCCTGCTAAGGTTGGGCTAGCATAAATATTGGAAGCAAATGCCCCAAAACAAGTTAATGACAAAAAGAAAGAGAGATAGAGTATATGACAAAAAGAAAGAGAGATAAAGTATATGACAAAAAGAAAGAGAGATAATGTATATGACAAAAAGAAAGAGAGATAAAGTATATGACAAAAAGAAAGAGAGATAGAGTATATGACAAAAAGAAAGAGAGATAGAGTATATGACAAAAAGAAAGAGAGATAGAGTATATGACAAAGAAATAGAGATAAAGTATATGACAAAAAGAAAAAGAGATAGAGTATTAAATGACAAAATGAAAGAGAGATACAGTATATGACAAAAAAAAAGAGAGATAGAGTACATGACAAAAAGAAAGAGAGATAAAGTATATCAGAAAGAGAGATAGAGTTTATGACAAAAAGAAAGAGAGATAGAGTAAATGTCAAAAAAAGAAAGAGAGATAGAGTAAATGTCAAAAAAAGAAAGAGAGAGTAAATGTCAAAAAAAAGATAGAGAGATAGAATATATCACAATGAATTGAATATAATTAATAGTTACCTGATATTGGTACAGCATCCATAAAAACTAAATTGATTGACTACCAAATGATTATTTATGTAACCATCAAAGATTTGTGCTTTTAAAACTGAAACTAAAAATAAATATCAAATTAAACATTTTTTCATATGGAGATTTTACTCTTTTTTTTTCAGAAATATCAAAATAATTGAAAAATAGTGCATCTATCAAGTGTATTAAAGTCATTTGATTAGTGATGGATGTTAAGAGCAATTCATTAATATGCTTTACTTAAGGCTGCTTTAACCAAGAAAACAATAAGCTAGTCCGTTTACTAACCTTCAAAAAATATATGTGGCTCTCATGTTATTAACCCGAAAAAATGAAAATTGTTCAATTATTAACAGAATTGAAAATTTACATGCAAGAGCATTTGTTGGAAAAAAAAAAACTGTAAATTATTTAAAATGACCAAACAAGCTTGATTGGAATGATCTATGATGCAGTTAGTTTAAGAGTATGCAGCTTTAGCTTCTGTTGAAAATGATTTTGAGACTTGCACATATATGACAGACAGATTTCAGCAAGGGAGACAACTGGGCTAGAAGCTGTGTTACAAGTGATGAAAACAATGTATCTTTTTTACTCAGGACTAGTCTTTACAGTGTAGCATGCATTTACTTTTACACATCATTACGGTATGAATTACACAAGTAAATCAGGTTCTAACTGGTTATAGATTATCTTGGTAATACTATATACTAACTAGATTAGTTATAATATATGATAATCCATTCATCCCCAAACTTTTATGCTTCCTTATTTTCATTCTAATACTGTGTTACATACAGTTAATGTAAGATTGTTATTTTCATAATTATTATGCCCCCACTTTGAAAAAGTGGTTTCAAAGTGGGGGTATATTGCTTTGCACTTGTCGGTCCGTTGGTCCGTAGACCAAATGGTTTCCGAGTGATAACTAAAGAACCCTTAGGCCTAGGAACTTCAAACTTGGAATAGTGATTGGTCATGACAAGTAGATGACCCTTATTGATTTTGGGGTCAAGGGGTTAAAGGTCAAGGTCACATTGACCTTGTAAGCAAAAACGGTTTCCGATCAATAACTAAAGAACCCTTAGGCCTAGGAACTTCAAACTTAGCATGGTGATTAGTCATGATCAGTAGATGACCCCTATTGATTTTGGGGTCAAGGGGTCAAAGGTCAAGGTCACATTGACCTCTTAGGTAAAAACGGTTTCCGATCAATAACTAAAGAACGCTTAGGCCTAGGAACTTCAAACTTGGTATGGTCATTGGTCATGACCAGCAGATGACCCCTATTGATTTTGGGGTTAAAGGGTCAAAGGTCAAGGTCACATTGACCTTGTAGGTAAAAACGGTTTCCGATCAATAACTAAAGAACCTTTAGGCCTAGGAACTTCAAACTTGGTATGGTGATTGGTCATGACAAGTAGATGACCCCTATTGATTTTGGGGTCAAAGGTCAAGATCACATTGACCTTGTAAGCAAAAACTGTTTCCGATCAATAACTAAAGAACCCTGAGGCCTAGGAACTTCAAACTTGATATGGTGATTGGTTATGACCAGCAGATGACCCCTATTGATTTTGGGGTCAAGGGGTCAAAGGTCAAGGTCACATTGACTTAGTAGGTAAAAACGGTTTCTGATCAATAACTACAGAACCTTAAGGCCTAGGAACTTCAAACTTGGTATGGTGATTGGTCATGACAAGTAGATGACCCCTATTGATTTTGAGGTCAAAGGTCAAGATCACATTGACCTTGTAAGCAAAAACTGTTTCCGATCAATAACTAAAGAACCCTTAGGCCTAGGAACATTAAACTAGGTATGGTGTTTGGTCATGACCAGCAGATGACCCCTATTGATTTTGGGGTTAAGGGGTCAAAGGTCAAGGTCACATTGACCTTGTAGGTAAAAATGGTTTCCAATCAATAACTTAAGAACCCTTAGGCCTAGGAACTTCAAACTTAGCATGGTGATTGGTCATGACCAGCAGATGACCCCTATTGATTTTGGGTCAAGGGGTCAAAGGTCAAGGTCACATTGACCTTGTAGGTAAAAACGGTTTCTGATTAATAACTTAAGAACGCTTAGGCCTAGAAACTTCAAACTTGGTATGATGGTTGGTCATGACCAGCAGATGACCCCTATTGATTTTTGGGTCAAGGGGTCAAAGGTCAAGGTCACATTGACCTTGTAGGTAAAAACGGTTTCCGATCAATAACTAAAGAACGCTTAGGCCTAGAAACTTCAAACTTGGTATGATGATTGGTCATTGCGAGCAGATGACCCCTATTGATTTTGGGGTCAAGGGGTCCAAGGTCAAGGTCACACTGACCTTGTAGGTAAAAACAGTTTCCGATCAATAACTAAAGAAC
This sequence comes from Ruditapes philippinarum, assembly GCF_026571515.1. NCBI lineage: Eukaryota > Metazoa > Mollusca > Bivalvia > Venerida > Veneridae > Ruditapes > Ruditapes philippinarum. The sequence continues at coordinate 82,203 of NW_026861019.1, forward strand.
ACTTAGGCCTAGGAACTTCAAACTTTGTATGATGATTGGTCATGTTCAGCAGATGACCCCTATTGATTTTGGGGTCAAGGGGTCAATGTCATATTGACCTTGTACTTAATGAAGGTTCCTGACCAATAACTCAACAACTCAAGTTGCCTTGGTTGATATTTTGATTTTAAACTAAAAATGCTTTTGGTATACACATTTGAAGGTCTTATGTAATATAACAACTTGGCTGTCATTAATGAGGCCTACATTATTCATGAAATTTATGCATATATTATTTGGTAAGATTTGTAATAACTTAAATTGCTGCACACAACCTATGGGGTCACAATAATTATTACCTTGTGACTAGTCATGACCAGTAGATACTAGATAACCCTTACTAATTTATTGTTCACTGGGTCAGAAGTCATGCATAATAACCTGATCACATGACTTATTGGCTGCCGATAGGGGGCATACATGTTTTACAAACATATCTTGTTGAGAATAAAGTTTTAACCATTATTATTAATATAAGTCATTGGTTGTTTTATGTCTAGAGTACTTGTCAGTATTGAAACTTTAATGAAGAAATTTTCTTGAAAGATTTGTGTGTACCTTCAAAAGTTATTTAGTAACTTATGTGATTAAACATAAACAATAAACCACTGAACATTTTACTTCAATCGAAGGTTTCCAAAAATGTTTGGCAAAGGACATGCTACTAAAAATAAAATCAATGTGATTACATTGCTTACTATAAATGTTCTTTGTAAACTTGGTACCTGGTTACTAGATATTTAAAGTATGTATTAAAAGACGAACAGATGTTTCTAGGGATGAATGGATTCTCATATTTTAACATTATAAGTGCACATCTCTTCCAAAACTATTATACTTATAAGAATTGCTGGTATCTTGGTGGGTAATAAAATCAGCTTGAATGTAATTCATACTTCACTGACCATTTATATTTACAAACATTTGCATACAAACTTTGTAGATTTTTTTACATTATCACATTTTTGTATTTTTGATAATCCAGAGAACATGTTATCAACAAATGTTAGGGTTGCATATTGTTAATACATAGATTATTTTGTTTATGGAAAGCAAAGTATATTTCTATGATGCACATAATATAATATACTGTCTATGCATGATTCTGTAATTTTCAGAATACCAACCTTTATCCCTAATGATTCCCCTGTCCCATTAACATGTTGGTAGTTTTAATCATTTACTAAATTTATCACCCATGAACTACTAAATATTGTTTTACGACATAACCATGATAATATAAAAGGTTACACCATCAGTATATATATATACATGGTGTCAATGTGTCATTCCTCCTTAGTAATTTAAAGAAACCTGATATTATTGTGTCTGTGTAGTTCTAGAGTTATTAAATATTCAATGCTTTATATTCAACTTTTCAAGATAATTATAGAAGTTACAAAACCAAACGAAAGACAAAATTTTGATCTGATCAGCCAAAAATACATGCTAAGAACTTGACTATCAAATTGCAGAATATTTATCTGATACACTAAAGTAAGAAATAGCCTTGGAAAAGGTATCTCGCCTGCATTTTATTGTGATGACAATATTTCCATTGTTTGGGAAAAGTTAATGTATAGGATGAGGTTCTTCCAACTGGCAGCTAGAAAATAATCTAAGGGTTTTCCAGGGGTCCCACTGTTTGCTGATAACATGTCCAATGCTTTTTTAACCCTTTTATCCTCCAAATTTTTATCACAAGATGCAGTGTGCTGTGAATTAATACATTAAAATCAGTTTTGTTAGTTTTATTCTATTTTATGTATTTTACTGAAGAGATTTTCTTGTTTGTGTATTTTTTTTATAAAGAAAGCAAATGTGTGTATGTGTGTGTATGATTTTATATTAACAGCTTCTGTTAATTCTTGTAGTTTTAGAAATCATTTCTCTTTAACATATGTTACAGGGTATCATAAAACAATTGCTGAGAACATAAATTATACAAATATGCAAAAATTTAACAGTCTTGAGTATCAGTCTCTGACTATATTTAATGAAATATTTTATGTTTAATTGATATTTTTTTTTACTAGTTCAATTAACAATGAGAAACAGAAGTTGAGTTATGATTCCCTGTATAAATTATCTTCTCATCGGATTTTATTTAGTATTGATTTTAATATTTACTGCTAGTTTGATAGAATGATTTTAATTGCAGGAACTGAACAGTTTTTACACCAAGAAGTGATTACTTTTCTCTCATTGCTGTTTAATTATACCCCTCAACATCAGTACTGGGGTGGGGGATTTATTGGAAGCACTGCGTTTTGTCTGTCTGTCCATTCCCACTGTGTCTGCTCTGTATACCCTTAGAAGACTTATCTTCAAACTTTGCTGAAATGTTTACCTAAACAAGACGATGTGCAGAACCCATTCCACCCCTGTGACAGCTATGAATTCTTTTTCCCTTAAAGGATTACCTCAGTTTTGACTCCAATGTTTACCTGTACATATTTCAATGTGCCGCTTTGTAGCTGGGTGATCATTGTCAGATTTGAAAGTCAAATGTCTGCTCTACTTTATAAACTCTTTACCCTTGAAGTATTATTCAAATGTTCACATTAACAAGGTAATTTTCAGAACCTATGCACTCAAGGTTCAATAGCAAACAAGTTTGTGTATGTTTTATAAATCCAAGACCCCTTGAAGGATATTTTCCAAACCACATCAACAAAGTGATGTGCTGAACTGTATCATTGTCAGATGATCAAGGTCAAATATAAGACAATTTTATGTAAGCCCTATAATTTCTATGCTCTTTGAAGGGCTTAAGTCAAAGGTCCTCCTTCACATTTATGATTATAACTTAAATAAAATTCTCTTTCATGGAGATGGTAGGGGTTTTCATTACTCCTATGACTAGTTAAAATTTGTGTCAATTTTGAACAGAGTACACTTCCTAGTGAAAGTTATATCACATTTTGGTGGCTTGAAATTCATCATATGAATTTATATGAATTTATGTTTTATTGACTGAGATCTAAAATGATAAAATTATGTCTGTTTAAAGTTATGTTTATGTTGAATTTCCCAATAGCTCCAGTTATATATGATGAATATTGTATAATGTTAGCTTAAAGCCTGGCTCTCAGGGGAATTGGCAATTGCAAAATAAATATATAATTGATCTTAGTTGATGTAATATAAGAACTTTAGTATACGAGGGATGATCCAAAATAATATAAACTTTACTGTTGCTTAGATACAGGTGGTGAAATAAACCATAAATTGAAATTAATTGGAACCATAAAATATTAAAATAAGATAGAACAATAATATTTCATATAAAAATTGCAAGCATGCCTTGTAATTCTATAACTATAGTAATCTGTTTGCGGCACACTACCATTTTGTGACACCTGTTAGGTTATCCAGTGGACAGGAAACATTTTTTTTAAAAGGAAAATTGTTTTTCTAATGGCCTGGGCAGCCAAAGACAGGTAGGTCACGTTAAAAACTTAAAAAAGACAAATTATGACGCCATCAAGATAAAGTGAAATTAATTTGAAAAAAAGCTATGGACAGGTAGTTGTCTGGTACACATGTCACCAATCAAGTTAACAGTGTCTAAAATAAAAATGATATGTTATTTTGGATCATCCCTCGTAATAGCATTTCCCTTGTATGTTGCTCAAATTTATAAACAATCCCTTTAACTACTAACTTGAAGTTCCATGTTTGTAGTATAAGTGCATTTCCCAGATTTAACAGGGCAAAGGTCAAGTTTTTATGTAGTTGCTGTACCAACAGCATTCAGTCATTTATATTTTGATATTACATAGTTTTGACTAAATCTTGAAAAAGAACTTAGTAAAATATTGTCTGTTAAACTGAAGACATATTGCTGTTAATTATATAGCATTTACTCACAAAATCACAAAAATTATTGTAATGTTCACAGTAAAGTTAAGGAAGTAAAAGTTTCCATTGATTTCACAATTAGTCCACTTTGTATGAACTTGTATACATAGTGGAAATGTATTTTTGTGATATGGTTATAGGTACTGTCATAGTGATGACTTTCTTAAAAGGTTTCTTGAACATTCCTACATTAATGATTAAATAAGTTTTATCCTAAAAAAGAACATCTTGGAGCATCCTTTTTATTGACCTTATTTCCTAGTAAGCTGGAACAATCAACATGATGATTGACTTTGTCACTTGTAGGTTGATGCATTTTGGCTTTTGTGTTAAATGTCATAAAAAGACAAGTGTTCAGGCATGTTATAAATTGATATTTATGCCTATAAATTTGAATGTAAAGTATACAAAAATTGTACATACTGGTTGGTCTGTATTTTCCATAATAGACTGGTTACAAACTGGTTATTTCGGTGTTTCCATATTATACTGGTTGGCTAGTATTTTCCATATTAGACTGGTTACATACCAGTTGGTCAATATTTTCCATATTACACTGGTTACATACTGGTTGGTCAGTATTTTCAGTAAAAGACTGGTTACAGACTGGTTAATCAGTCTTTTCCTTGATAGACTGCTTAATCATACTTGTCTTTTTATGATAGTTTTGAATATTTAATTTGTATTTTTAAAAGCATCTTTCTGTCATATTTACAACGTGAAATGAGATTAAGCATTCTTTTAAAACTTTTTTTAAAGATACATTATAAATTGTATTAATTGATTTTGTAATTTGTTAATGTTATTATTCAATTTGTAAAATATTTGACAGCTGCAAGATGTAAGTTTTATTGTTAAATTTTGTTTGTTTAAACATTTCAAATGATTTGTAATTTTTTTTACAATTTTTTTTATGAAAAGAGACATTTACATTTTGGATACTTTATGTTTGTTTGAATGTTAACTGTTTTGTTTTTTAGATTGAAATGTTATAAAAGAAATTGTTTTTTGATAAAGACACTTTAGTCTTCTTAATTATCAGAATAAGTTTCTTATTTCTTTATTTATATGTTTATAACTGACATCTTTTCTTTTAAAAGTTAAATCTTATTGATGAATAAATTACATTTGACATTTAATGTCATGATGCCAAATGCCAGGGTTTATACAAACCTAGTGTTAATATGGACTTGACTAATGAAATATAGTTAGTATAGTACAAGAGGATCTTGTTAAAACAAGATAAATTTTGTTACAACAAAGGTATGAAAACATGCTTGAAAATAGTTTACCATTAGTGTAAGACATTATAAAGACTTGTCTACATCAAGTATTAAATTAGACCAGTCTTTAACATCCATGTAGCCTGACCAGGTCATATACAGGTGGCTACTCCATTTCAGTATTTTGACTCTGAACTCCCCTTTTAATAAAATGGAAATGTGTAAAGTCAAAATATTGGAATTTCATTACCAAAATGATTAAAAAGCTGCAATTAGATTTCGTGATTTTAATTATGCATAAGAAAATATTTCACAAATCTTTTTATTTCATGATAAAATAAACTGTAACTGTATAAAACTCTATAAATCATTGTTTACAACTTTTGATTGACATTTTTCAAGTATTTTCTTAGGAATATGCCATTTACAACATTAGTCTTTCTTGAGTCTAATGAGCATAGGTCATAGTTTACCTTTGATGAAAACATAATGTCAAGACATACACGTATATATCATGAGGAAAAATTGGAATGATTTACAATAGAAGTTAATGTTGTATTTTACAGTTGCATTTAAGATATATGACATGGATAAAGATGGGTACATATCAAATGGTGAGCTGTACCAAGTATTAAAAATGATGGTAGGCAGTAACTTGAAGGATCATCAACTCCAGCAGATAGTGGACAAAACAATAATACATGCAGATAGTGATGGTGATGGAAAAATCTCATTCGAAGAATTTTGTGCAGTAAGATTATTCTATTAATGCTGGTGATATCTTAAATATTAATGGATGAAAGTCAGAGGTTATTTTTACCAAGATTAACTGAGAGTGATGTCATTCAGCTTTTTGCTTGACCTTTTAAGGAAAATAGGCCTATCCTAATCTGGGCATCACTTAACACTTTGGTTAATGTTTATGTACAAATTCTGGTCCAACATCATATGTGAACCTATAAAAAATCCTGGTTAAAAGTTTGCATGTAAATCAAAAATCAAAACTACTAAAGATATTCACTTGAATTTAAATACATGTCTTCATGACCATAACTGAAGGTCTCTTTGTAAGGCCCACAATTCTTGACATGGATTTTTGATTGTGAACTTGCAAAATTCTTGGTATGTAACATGGATCATACTAAAGGTTATGGGTGTCTTTGTGACCATAATTGGATGTCATTATCTAAGCCACATGAGTCTGATGTAGTTAAAGGCTTTTGCTTTTGCTGATCAAGCGCTGAGAATAGTCAAACTTGTTGTCCTACTGACAGCTTTTGTTGTGTAACAGAGATGAAGTTTACCAGTGTAAACACTTGCCTTTCTACCTTTTCTTTAAACAACATTTACTATCACTTTATGAGTATCATCATAATTTCATGAAAATTTTCCTATGATCCTATTGAAAGTTACACTCATGCAGAAAAGTCATTAATATAATCTTGTGATAAAAAACCTTGTTATGCCCACTAGAAGAAAAGATATATATTGTTTTGCAAATGTTGATCCGAAAATTTAGATATTCATTTGTAGAAATATGAATTTGAATTTTTCTATTTCAGGTTGTAGGAGGAATGGATGTCCATAAAAAGATGGTTGTAGAAATATAGGGACAACAGACATTAGCAAATTCCATTTTAGGCATTTCATATACTTTGTTCTTTCAATTTTTATACATAAAAGTAATATGAGTGGCCATAATAAGAAATGGTTATTGTGGTATTTTGGTATTAGACAAGAAAAAATTCCATTTTGTTCATTTTATACATTACATAAACTGTGTTTCCATGACAACTTCACATAAAGCAGCCAATCAGGATTATAGTGGAAGATTTTTGAGCTTTCACTTGGACTATTTTATATATTAACAGAAAAAGAAATTGAAAAGTACAGGAAAAGAAAGGAAGATTTGAATCAGAATTTACTTGTATGTTTAAGAAGAGAACTCGATAGAACAGCTGTGCTCACTCAGTAATGGTAGAATGTAAACTGAACAATTTGTTGAACGAAAAAATTTGTCCATGTAATCTGTTTAATTATTTCTGTTAAGTATTTCAATTTTTAATCAATGCTGACAAGATTATTTTGGTATTAGATACTGTGAACAAAACACATTTATTAGGAAGTGATGGGAGTATAAACATACTTTACAGAACAAACTGTTGGGAGGTTCTTACTCTATATTTTACTCATGTAGCTGGATATCTAGTTAACTATTTGCCTGGTATGTCTAATAAAGCTTTAATATACAGATACCAATAAACAAGTTTATGATCATTTGAATGTTTTTGGTATGATGTGCTGGTATACTGAGACTAACATGAACATAGAATTTATAAGTCTGGTAGAAGATTATAGAATAAATAGAAAAATTCTTTAATTTAATGATAAGTCAAATTATTAATAGTGTTATGCATCTAGGTGTAACTAAGAATAGAAATTAATAACTGTATAGGGGGGGATTGATTTGTGATGTTTATTTTCACTATATTCATATTTCTTGGAGAATCTGGTCGTCGAACTTAACAGTTTGCTGGATTTTTTTTCTCACTAAATCAGGCTAAAGTAAATGACTTTTGATCATTCAATGTGTTTCTAACTTGTTTTCAAAATTATTTATATAAAAAACTTAATAATTTACTAGTTATCATGAAAATCAATAAACTGTATTTATAACCTGTATTATTCAGAATGTGATGATTCAGTATTGGCAGCCTTTCAAACAAGCATACCAATTTTACCAATTTCAACTTAGCAAAAATGATTTTCCACATTTAAGAAATATATGCGGATAAATGAACCTGTGAATCAGGCCACAGGATAGAAAGAACCAGCAAATTTAAAGCCCTATACTGTAATTACAGTTAAGTTAAATTCTTTAAAAAATAAATGATGAATAATTGTTATTATATGCAATATTGATCAGAAAGTATAATTATTAACAGTATAGTAACTGGTATCACTTGATAAATTTTTTTTAAAAGCATTAAATCTCATTATGTATACATTAATTCATGAAATAGAAAAGTAGTTCTGTATATTTTCCAATATACCTTGCACTTTTATAATTTTTTTATCAAGGATATGTCGTGGATTTAAGGAAATACAATTATTTGATTTTCAGCTTGGTCTGATAATTATAAAGCTAGTTTTGAGTCTTATTATTTAATTTGAGTCTCAATTATTTAAATTTTATTTTCTCTATATTTAAACACATGTATGGATATTAAGCTCAGTATATAGACCTGTTTAAATGTCATCCTATAATCTAGAATGTTAATTTCATCTGGTTACTTCAAATGCACTATTATTGTAATATATTCCATGATTTATTGATTCTAGAATTTTATAAATTTTGTAAATATTGTACTTTTTCTTAGAGAAAATCTAGCATTTTTTAAAAATAAATTGAGCCGCGTCACGACAAAACCAACATAGTGCGTTTGCTACCAGCATGGATCCAGACCAGCCTGCGCATCCGCGCAGTCTGATCAGGATCCATGCTGTTCGCTTACCAACTCTATTACCAAGTAGAGAAACTGATAGCGAACAGCATGGATCCTGATCAGACTGCAGGGATGCACAGGCTGGTATGGATCCATGCTGGTCGCAAACGCACTATGTTGGTTTTGTCGAGACACAACTCAATTATCTCCTATATTTACCCTTTTATTGTTTGCTGAAAGTAAGGTGTATGTATATCAGTTGATCATTATTTATAACACACATTTATGAATCATGCACAGCACAATAATGTTGACACTTTAAAGTTCACTTATGTAAGGCTTTATTAATATATTTAAATTTGTATTTAACTATTTGTTTTTTCTAATCAGAAAGTGAAAAAATGTTACTTACTGTACATGTGATGACTAAGCACTAAAATGCCCAATTCAAGATAAGCTTACATATAAAATTAGTTTCAGCTTTGAAGTATCCTATAAGTCAGGAAGACTTTTTGAACATTCTGACCTTGTGCAACAGTGACATAAAATATATAGAAAAACTGTTCATTTGACAAATTCTTTGTTGAATGATACACAATTAAGAAGATATATCATTTTAAAAGTTTATCTCGTTAAGTATATCATGCTATTATAATTAGAATAGAATGGAAGGAAATTGTTAACATAATAATATTGTTATTCTAGGATGTCTTAAGTTCTGTGACAAGGATTTATTTTAACGTTGCTAAATAAGATATATAAGTTCACAAAATGTATATGTACAGGTTCCTTATAACAAAGGTATCTTATGAACATACAAGAGTTATATTTATATGATTATTGTCATTTACATTTCTTTAGAAATAGAACACAATTTATTTTATTGCAGAACAGGCAAAACATTTATCAATAATTATCTAATTATCTCCCTTTGTAGAAATTGTTGAATTTTACCTTATCTATGTTAGATATTCTTTCTAACTTATAATATTGGTAATTCTTCATTTGAACAACATGTTAATCATATAAGAGCATAAAATTTTTCAGGAACAGGGACATTTATATTGTATCTGATAGACTACAGATTCTATAAATTTATTGAAAGGTTCTTCAGAAATATTTAAATAAATTGAGTGACATGGTTTTATTATTTTTCTACTTGATTGTTTACAAGCAATTATCATTTTACAAGCATCAATATGATAGTTTACATACTGGGTGTTAGAGTGTAAGCAAACCAACATTTGAATGTTTCTAAATATAAGTGATTTAATAAATTTCGCCTCATGAATTTTTACATATATATGTACATGTATTTATATACTTATATGTTTCCAAAGCTACTTAAATCATCATATATTAAATGTTACATTTTTATTGTTTATTTCATTTATGTCATGATTTTTCTATACTCTATTTTCTTATTTTCCAAAACTTTTAATTGTGACATAGTCTTAAAGAATCTCATTAAGTAGAATTATGTTGAGGGTGTGAGTATTTAGAGAGAACTGTCTGTACATATAGTATAGAAATAGAAGTCCTATTATAATACCTGGTTCGAAGGTTACAATGAAAATCTCAATAGCTTATTCTCAGGTCATAAGAATTTGATTGTTCAGAAACTGCCACAGAATGTACACTGCCCCATGAAAACCCCAAAATTTGAGACAGTACTCAGATAAACCACAAGGCTAGTATTGTTTAGTTCCATGAAGCAGAATCAACAATGGTTCAAATACATTTGAAAGTTTCATCCCCATTGAGATAAATTAAATTATAGAAGTAGGGAAGTTAGTGAGGGGCTCCTAGGTGCCTGTGATTGATTAAACTCCTGAAAAGTATTGGTCTTGCTTGATAAAACAAGTGACAAGTACAAGGAAATAAAAGCGACAGAAGTCTTTAATCACTCATGTCCTCTACATATTTCTTCATTACTCATACCAATCTTCTAAGATAATACTATATGATAACTGTTCAAGATAAAACGAGAAAACTAGAATTGATAGTGTACAGGATACAGAATCATGCTCAAGTGTTAATCACATATAAATAGCTAGGGCCATAAGCATAAAAAGTTTCTATGATAAAGATAAAAACTGATTATTTACAGAGAACCATGTACGGATTTTGTATTGTGACGAAAAACATCAAATATCTGTTCACATAATTTGTAAGTTAAACTTTAATCAAGAATGAAATAATGCTGAAATGTAAAGTTTGTCATATAAATGATTCAGGCAGTAATACATACAATGTTTCATGTTGCGAATGATGATAAACATTTATTGAAATGAGGAACATTTGTCATCTGTTGGTTATAAAACTTGTATGTACGGATTTGTAAATTCATTATTTATATGATTTCAACCTGTGCTGGATTGTTACAATTTATAGCCTTTATTTATTGCCCTATTTCATTTTATATTGTAGAGATATATCTATATTTTTGAATAGTTAAATGCTTTTGTGTTCTTTTATTATTTTCTTCTTGTTTCGTGGGTGTTATGTTATTTGTTATTGTACATGACATATATTTATATACTAACAACATCTATTTTTAAATGCTGTGAAATAGTCTAAACAGATGCCCTATACCTCTATGAAATACCTGTTCCCTTTTTTCTTCTTTCATTCATATATTAAAGTAGGTACAACAAAGTTTGTTATTAGAAATCTTCCTTATATATATCTGAACAATACTACAAGTGAGATAGAAAAAAACATGATTCAAATATTTCATCACATGACATTAATTTTTATCTTCAACTCTATAGAAGTTCATGAAATTAGGACAATGTTGAACATACTATAAACAGCAATAAATGGTGTGTGTTTATTTCAAGAACAAGATCCAATCACAATTTCTACCTCAAATCAGTTGTAGAAAAGCATTGAACAAACTTTTTTCATTTTACCTGTATAAATAATACATGTGTTGATTGAACTAGTTACTAAAAGGAAAGTTACTCACTGTGTGTGTAGAGGTTAGAATATCTCCGGGACATATAATTTCTGAATTATAAAATCAAGAGTTTGTAGTTAATTACCTAATTAAATAATAGTTTCTTCTTCCTTTCACATTTTCGTTTTATACCAGTTTTTAATGGGTGAATAGTGCAAACACATAAGGATCCATATCAAGTTTTGTTCATTCCATCGTAGTTTTTTAATTATAAAATATTGAGCTTGCATTGTTTTGTGATAGACATGCTTTTTCCCTTTTTTGTCCAGTAAATTTTATATCTCTTAACTGAGTATGTTTTACCCTTTTTTCTTCATATTTAAATATTCTTTAAAGTTTAGGGCACCTTTGTATGTGTTAACGATACATTTCAGAAATGACAAGAATTAGTACCCTTAATTATATATTAATATAGTTTGCCAGTAACTTACAAAAATCCAGTTTAGAAGAATATATGATATGGGGAGATTTTTATGCCACCGCAGCATCTGCGATGCGGTGGCATATAGCGATTCACCTGTGTGTGTGTGCGTGTGTGTGTGTGTTTGTTTGTTTGTTTGTGTGTGTGTGTGTTATATAGATTATATAGTGAACTTAAAAAATCTTCTTGTGAAAAACCACTAGTCCAAATTTCAACCAAACTTGGCAGGATTGATCCTTGGGTGAAGCGCTTCCAAAGTTGTTCAAAGAATTTCATTCCATGCAGAAATCTGGTTGCCATGGCAACCAAAAGGAATTATAAGAATAAATTAAAAAAATCTTCTTGTAAAGACCCAAAAGGCCTAGAGCTTAGATATTTTGCATAAGGCATTGTCTGGTAGACCTCTACCAAGATTGTTCAAATTATAGCCCTGGGGTCAAAATCGGCCCCGCCCCGGGGTCATTGATTTTCACTATATATAGATATAGTAAAAAACTTAAAATACCTTCTTGTAAATACCCAAAAGGCCTAGAGCTTAGATATTTTTGCATAAGGCATTGTCTGGTAGACCCTTACCAAGATTGTTCAAATTATAGCCCTGGGGTCAAAATTGGCCCCGCCCCGGGGGTCTTTGATTTTCACATATATGTACATATAGTAAAAAACTTAAAATACCTTCTTGTAAAGACTCAAAAGCCTAGAGCTTAGATATTTTGCATAAGGGCATTGTCTGGTAGACCTCTACCAAGATTGTTCAAATTATAACCCTGGGATCAAAATCGGGCCCCGCCCCGGAGGTCATTGGTTTTCCTAAAAATGTATATAGTAAAAACTTATAGTAAAAACTTTTAAAACAATTTCTTCTAGCAATTGACAAATGCTAGAGATTAGATATTTGGCATGAAACATTGTGAAGTGAACTTCTAGCAAGATTGTTCAAATTATAGCCCTGGGGTCAAAATTGCCCCCGCCCCGGGGGTCATTGATTTTCAATATATACATATAGTAAATAAAAAAAATCTTATTGTCTGAAGGTACAAGGCTTAGAGCTTTAATATTTGTTAAATGATATCATCTATAGGTACTCTACCAAAGTTGTTCAAATTTTGCCTCTAGTGTCAAAATTAGCCCCGCCCCAGGGGCCATAGGTTTTCCTTATATGTATATAGTAAAAACTTAAAAAAATCATCTTCTCTAGATTTACAAAGGCTAGAGTTAAGATATTTTGCATGAAACATTATGTAGTGAACCTCTAGCAGGATTGTAAAAATTATAGCCCTGGGGTCAAAATTGGCCCCATCCCCAGGGGTCATTGATTTTCACTATGTACATATAGTAAAAAATTAAAAAATCTTCCTTATATGTATAAAGTAAAAACTTGAAAAATCCTCTTCTCAGAATTGAAAAATCCTCTTCTCTGAATTGACAAAGGCTAGAGGTTAAATATATGGTATGAGACTTTGCGAAGTGAACCTTTACCAAGATTGTTCAAATTATAGCCCGGGGGTCATTAACTTTCATTATGTACATATAGTAAAAAAATGAAAAATATTTTTGTCTGAAGGTACAAGGCATAGAGCTTTGATGTTTGCTATATTATATATATCATCTATAGGTCCTCTACCAAAGTTGTTCAAATTTTTCCCCTGGTGTTAAAATTGGCCGTGCCCGGGGGCAGTGATTCTCATTATGTACACATAGTAAAAACAGAAAATAAAACAAATGTTTTCTAAATGGGAGAAAGCTACAGCTTAGATATTTGACTTGAAATGTTGTTTGGTGGACCTGTATCAAGATTGTTTTGAATTAAACCCTTGGGTCCAAAATTTTGCCTTGCCCAAGGGGACAGTGACCTACTTTCTTGTCCTTTGATGTACAGCAATGAAATTTTGACCATGTGCACAGTTTTAGTTGTAAAATTGAATTTTGATATCAGGTGACCTAGATTTTGATGATGTGACCTACTTTCTTGTCCTTTGATGTACAGCTATGAAATTTGAACCATGTGCACAGATTAAGATGTAAAGTGAACTTTGATATCAGCTGACCTAGATTTTGACAAAGTGTCTTACTGTGTTGTCCTTTGATGTAGTCATGAAATTTAGGCTGTTTGAAATATGACCTTCACCACCAAATTCACTAGACTTGAGTGCATTGATATATTCCTACTCTGATCTTTTATTGAGTTAACAACAGATTTAACCACTAATCAGATAAGAATTAGATAGGTCAGGGATCTATGCATTATGACAATCTACAAAATTGAATAGAAAAAAAAAATCTGTTCCTACACTACTATTTAGTGTTGTATTTATGCGGTGGCATAGCATTTTTCTCAAATGCAATCTTGTTTTTTATCAGAGAGCAAAATGTTTGATATAAAGTGATTGCATATTTCAAATTATAGAATATTAAATTTTTTGTAGCCCATTGAAATACAAAATATAGCTTTGAATACTACTGAATCTTTTTTTAAGGGGAAATTTTCTTTTTCAAATCTACGAAAGCTGAATGTTAAAGTGAACTTACTCTATACCGTTGACATATAAATCTTAGTAAAGTTGTAAACCTTTAGACCACTTTAAACATGTAAAGGCATAATACTCTAGTGACACAAAGTAATAAACAAGTCCTTTTAGTAAATTTTTTGTTAGTAGAAGTGTTTAAAAGATTACACTGTAAATAACATTTATATGATAATGTGGACATTATGTAATTTATTCTCATACATACAGCACCTCCTCTGTTTTTAAGATTATTCTCCTTTTTTCCAGTTGTGAATATTGATATTGTAACTTACTTTTTGATCTTTGTAAAATATGCCCAAATTATCTCCTTTGTTTCCCTATATATTAAATCTTTTTAAATAATATCACTCTGGTTTGTTATTTCTTGTAGTGACTGATACACTTACCCTTTGAAATAATTGTAAACAGTTACCAGTATCCAACTACCAATATCTAACTTCTTGGAATTGGTTAACCATACAGTTTCCTTTTCTTTTATTAAGTGCCAAAAAGGGAAATAACTTGAAAAAAAGAAAAAACACTACAGATATGTAACTTGGTGACCTATATTCGATCTTGGCTTAGAAATTATCAAAACAAAATTTCAGACCAATTTCCATCATATTTGGATCAAAACAGAAGCCACTAGACTGTAAACAATATTTTTAGCTCCTGTGATCTAGTTTTTCATCCGAAATGAACTTGTCCGAGCAATTACCTAGACAAGCATCCTGACCAAGTTTGATGATGATTGAGGCAAAAATGTGACCACTAGAGTGTTAACAAAGTTTTTCCATATTTGGGCTGTGTGACCTAGTTTTTGACCCGAGGTGACCCGTATTCAAATTTGACCTAGAAAAAATCCAAATAAACTTTCAGACCAATTTCCAGGATATTTGGATCAATACAGTAGCCACTAGAGTATTCAAGGGATACTCGGGCAAATTAATGACAAAAATATCAAAATTAACTTTTATACTCGAATCATGCTAAAATGACATTTGTAAAAGTCCCAGTATGAATTTCTGTATAAATTCTATATATTTTGGGTTTGAAGCATAGATATATCTACATATGTTGAACGAAACTTAGACGACGGCAGAATCACAGAGTAGTTTTAAAACTAGTCATGTGACTTGAACAAACCCTGGAATTACAATAACAGATATTGTGGATATAGTATGATTGAAACAAAAATCTAAATCATTCATTTGACATGTTCTTTAACATTCACTGTGACAACTTTTGTGAAATCTTAACACAAGAACCTGACCAGCGTGGTAAGTTAGGAAACCACCATTTATTCTTTACGAGGAGAAAAGGCTTTGTTCCTGTGACTGCCTATTGTTTCATTTTGAGGACATTTACAGGTAATGAATGAAAAATTCAAAACTAAGAAATGAAAATTTTGTCTGGATCTCTGTTCAACAAGATTTTTCTATTTTTAGCTCCTGTGACCAAGTTTTTCATCCGAGATGACCCATGGTTGAACTTATCCAAGCAATTACCTAGACAAGCATCCTGACCAAGTTTGATGACAAATGAGTGTTAACAAGGTTTTCCCATATTTGGGCGGTGTGACCTAGTTTTTGACCCCAGGTGACCCATATTGGAATTTGACCATTTTCCAGGGTATTTGCATCAATACAGTAGTCACTAGAGTGTTAACTAGGTTTTTCTTTTTTAGCTCCTATGACCTAGTTTTTCAGCCAGTATTACCCATGTTCGAAGTCATCCGAGCAATTACCTAGGCAAGGATCCTGACCAAGTTTGATGATGATTGAGGCAAAAATGTGACCACTAGAGTGTTAACGATCAAATATGGACCCAACAAGACAGACATTCAACGATCCTGCTCAGGGAGCTATAAAATTTTACAGGAAAGTATAATCACAAACATAATTATACAAGTCTGTAAAACCTTTGAGTTTTGTAGTGACCTACTACATGTATAGTGATTCAAAAGACCAGTGTGATTTTAAGTGAATACCTGAAATATAAACCTGTACTTTATTAAAACCTGAACCAAGTGTTAACCTAATGGGAAGCTGTGGTGAGTAATTCTGTAATTCCAAAACAACAACACTCGATCTTTTAATTCAAGTTAATTTTTATTTTACATTGGTGATTATATGCAAATACATTGGTATGATAATTAACAATAAGAGTTTCAAAAAATAAATTGGCACAATTATCATATTACTACAAACTATGTATTAATTGAGAGGATGTGAAGCTATAACTGGTGTATACATACTACATGTATCAACTAATGTTGCAAACATGAACCTAGTCTAGGAACCAACACCTTTGACTTACAATATGGTAACTATAAAAATAGTGTAACAAGAATAAAGAAACATAAGCAAACACTATTATATATTTTCAATATGTCCAAATAAATTATTGACAAAGATATGACCAGATACGATCATCAACTTACTACTTTGGCCTCGCCCTTTTCAGCTGTTGACCCGGCATCTGTACATGATAAGTCTACTTATTGTGCCAAAAATTTATGCCTGATATTTCAAATGACAGAATTGTTGTTCAGCCATGAACAGCTCAATGCACTTTCATAAAAACAGGACTTGATGTACAAGTGCAGCACTTGTACATCAAAAGTCATGTTTTTATGAAAGTGCTACCTTAACCTTAGAGGGCTGTAGTCCTGTTTGAATGGGGGGGGGGGGAAGCAGGGGGGTGTGCGTGCCACATATCATCATCATGTCCAGCACATTTATGCACTGTTATTTTAAATTCCATGACTGTTGTTGCACTTTAACCCATTACTTCATGAGCATTTTGCGAAAAATGGCTGTTTTCATTGAAAAGTCTCCCGTTACAAGTTCAAATTGCTATAAAACTATAACAAGAGGGCCATGATGGCCCTGAGGTCGCTCACCTGTATATAGGCCCCCCTAACCCCCACCCCCCCCCCAAAGGTTGCAGGGCCAATTTAACCCAAGGGCTTTTATTTGCACAAACTTGGTAGACACCCATAAGAAGATGTTTCATGCTAAACATCTAAGCTCTAGCTCATTGGGCTTTTTAAAAGAAGTTTTTTTAAAGTTTTTACTATACACATATAGTTAAAAACAATGACATCCCTGGGGCCGGGCCAGTTTTGACCCCAGGGCTTTTATTTGAACAAACTTTGTAGACACTTACTAGAAGATGTTTCATGCTTAATATCTAAACTCTAGCTATTTGGGTTTTTTCAAAGAAGATTTTTAGTTTTTGCTATACACATATAAAGAAAATTAATGACCCCCGGGGCGGGGCCAATTTTGACCCTAGGTCTTTTATTTGAACAAACTTTGTAGACACTCACTAAAAGATGTTTCATGCTTAATATCTTAACTCTAGCTATTTGGGTTTTTTCAAAGAAGATTTTTTAAGTTTTTGCTATACACATATAAGGAAAATCAATGACCCCCAGGGGCTGGGCCAATTTTGACCCCAGGGCTTTTATTTGAACAAACTTGGTAGACACTTATTAGAACATGTTTCATGCTAAATATCTTAGCTCTAACTCTTTTGGTTCTTTAAAAGAAGGTTTTTTAAGTTTTTACTATATGCATATAGGGAAAATCAATGACCCCCTGGGGCGGGGCAAATTTTGAACCCAGGGCTTTTATTTGAACAAACTTGGTAGACACCTATTAGAACATGTTTCATGCTAAATATCTTAGCTCTAACTCTTTTGGTTCTTTAAAAGAAGGTTTTTTAAGTTTTTACTATATGCATATAGGGAAAATCAATGACCCCCGGGGCGGGGCCAATTTTGACCCCAGGGCTTTTATTTGAACAAACTTGGTAGACACTCACTAGAAGATGTTTCATGCCAAATATCTAAGCTCTAGCTCTTATGGTTTTTTAAAAGAAGACATTTAAAGTTTTTTCTTTCGGTTCCCATGGCAACCAGAGTTCTAAATGGAATTAAATTCTTTGAACAATTTTTAAAGGTGACCACCAAAGGAACATTCCTGTGAAGTTTGGATGAAATTGGCTTAGTGGTTTATGAGGAGATGTCATTTAAAGTAAAAGTTTACGGACCGACGGACGCCGGACGAAAAGCGATCACAAAAGCTCACCCTGTCACTTTGTGACAGGTGAGCTCAAAACTACTTCAATACTAATCAAACTTGGCACAAATGTTGACTGGACTATTGCCTTTGCAACAACATGCTCAGGCTTAAATTTTCTGTTACCATGGTAACGAGGGGACATCTCAAAATTGCCAAAAATCACTAGTTTGAGTTGATTTTTTCCATCAAAATTGATTTCAAAGTACTGCAACTTCTCAATGGATTGAGATAGAGTCAAATGCTTTTCAGCATTGGTTACACGTTACCTTATATCGATCTGGGGTCATTTTTAGCCTCTCAAAAGTCCAAAATTTTCTTGGCGGGACTGCTGCCCCCTTCAAACCCCCCAAACAGAAGGGGGCACATCCCCCTTCTGGCAACCCCCTGATGTATCTTTTGGTTAGGGGGCTGCACCGAAAAAGTGGTCACTTTTTTAACAACATTTCTCAAACAAAAACAAGTGTTGGTGGCCTAAATAAGCCATTTTTTCACTATATGAGACAACAAAAAAGGGGAGGGTGAAAAAGGCGTTAAAAGGCGTGTATATCGAGTAATGGGTTAATGAAAAATTCCATTTAAATCTATGTGTTACCTTGACCTACAAACCTATGTCTTTTATAACATTGTCTTAATGTGCAACTTCAAAATTTAGAACTGAGCAATTACATTGTTTTATATTGTTTTGGTCCTATCTGGAGAGAGCTTTAACAAAAGGTGTCTGTTTCATTCAACATAGATTACAATATCTGTGAAAGGAATTTAAGATTTCACAAACAATATATTCAATATAATGAATATATATATATTTTTTTTGGGGGGGGGGGGGGGGGGGGGGGTTTAACGTCACACCGACCCAGTATAGGTAGGTCATATGGCGACGTTCCAGCTTTCCTGGTGCAGGAAGATCTCAGATGTCCTCAGATTGCATTTATTGAGGCACGAACGGGGACACCTCATTAGAACCACCAACGTTCCGTAAGCTAGCTGGATAGCTTCCTCACATGATACAGAAATTAAAAACTTCATTCCTTCATTTTAAGGGACTGTATGATTTTATCCTAACAACACAAACAAATATTCCATAAACAGACAACCAGATATAGCTCAATACTTTGAACGTTGCTAACAAAATTAATGTTTCCTATGTGTCTGATTATAGAACTAGAATATAGTATATTACCACAACTCTTCACTTATGTTGAATCATTAGTCACACAATCTAGATTTCAAATAAAAAGAACAATTCTTACCATTAATATACATTATTATCTTACAATTGTAAATTGTATTTGTTTTTTTTCAAGTGGATGAGGAAAATTGGTCCAAGGATGTAAATGTATGCATTTTAATGGTAAACAACAGTATCACAGGTGTTAAAATCCTTTTTACATTTACATCTATAATACTGCTGCAGTCTGATATGTTATATGCTTAGGAGTGAACAATATAAACATATTTGATTCCAACTTAATTTACCATCTCATAAATTTTTTTTAAAGTAAATGTCCTCTCTGAGGGGAACCAGTAACCATACGTTGTTTTTTTTCTGCATGCTGACCAATATTCAGTATGTAAGTTATGTTTTATATCAATTGAAAACAAAATTGCCTTTACAATTCTGGAATTCTGAAATGATTTCAATCTAATTTTCTCATGTAAAATCAAATTTTAAAGCTGTATGCCTCCAGATAATTTAAAATATTTAAAGAAAATCAAACTTGAGAAAAATGTATGATTTTAAGAAAAATAAAGTAATAATTATACCTTTTGTGTGATTAAAAACTTATTTTACAGTGTTTATCACTATATTTCTACTGTGTGACTAATGCAGTAAGGGCTATTTTTGCTCATTTTAACCTCTTTGGTTATTTACGTGGATTAATTGTAAGTGCCATTTGCAATGTGAAAGTTACTGTCTTTGTTCACCTCATAATTATTAATATCTTACTTTTAAATACATTTTCAAAATTTTCATGACATTTAAGATAAATCTGGAGGCATGCTGCTCTAAGATGAAAATAATTTGGCTTTCACTTCAGCTAACCATGTGATATGAATTAGTTTTCAAAGCAACCAATAAAAATCAAATAAAACAGTAAAATTATTGAATAACAGTATAATACTCTCATATAATGACGGTGTGTGTGATACAGACTTCTATCATAGTTATTATTACAATTAACAGCACCGGTAAAAACATAACGATATAACACCATAATCATTATCTCATTTCTTTATATACAGCATACATTATATATAACATACTTCAACCAAATCATCAATGAATAAAATCCTGATTATTTTCAACATAATTTATCAAACACCAATTACACAAATGAACTACAATCACTTGTTACTTGATACTAAATATGGTATGTTAAGTGTTGAGACAAGCAGGTCAATGAAAATATTCTGAAAAGATTTTTCATTTCAATTAAAACTGATTTTATCAGTCACTTGACACTTGAAAATAAGTTTTCAGTCATTGTTACTAGCTGTATTGTTGTCAATGTATGATAAAACAAAGAAAACAAAGACATTATTTCAGATAATCTTGCTTGTTTTCAATGTAATTACTATAATTTACATTATCTTTTTATACGAGATACATGTTAATATAAACAAATCATGATATCATCATCTCTACATGTATATATAGCAAATACATATAATTCATAGGTGAATCACACACAAAATTCCTTTGCCAGGGGTGAGAGGGGAGGGGGAGGTGCACATTTATTTATAAATTGTTATACATCAAATCTTTATTTATTCTTATTTCATATAAACTTCCATTAAAATCATCCATTATAAAATTCGTCACAGGTTTTCCGGAGTTGATTAATAGAAGTCAATATATATAACAAGAGCTGTCGGTAGGACAGCAACGCTCGACTATTCTTAGTGCTTGAAAAAAAAAAAAATGCTTGATACAGTTACCTCCTCCTGCTTACAGGTTGGGGTAATGATGGTGAACAAGTGTGCAAAGTTTCAAAGCCATATGTCAATGAACTTTGAAAATATTTGAGGTATTACAAAAACTTTAACATAAATTCTAAGTCGAAAAAGGGGCATAATTCTGTCAAAATGCTTGA
Source organism: Ruditapes philippinarum (assembly GCF_026571515.1). Taxonomy (NCBI): domain Eukaryota; kingdom Metazoa; phylum Mollusca; class Bivalvia; order Venerida; family Veneridae; genus Ruditapes; species Ruditapes philippinarum. Next base: position 103,851 of record NW_026861019.1, read on the forward strand.
TAGAGTTACCTCCTCCTGTCTACAAGTTGGGGTCATGATGGTGAACAAGTGTGCAAAGTTTCAAAGCCATATGTCAATGGACTTGGAAAATATTTAAGGTATTACAAAAACTTTAACATAAATTCTAAGTCGAAAAAGGGGCATAATTCTGTCAAAATACTTGATAGAGTTACCTCCTCCTGTCTACAGGTTGGGGTCATGATGGTGAACAAGGTGCAAAGTTTCAAAGCCATATGTCAATGGACTTTGAAAATATTTGAACTATTACAAAAACTTTAACATAAGTGGTTACGCCGACGCCGACACTGACGCCGGCGCTCGGGTGACTGCAATAGCTCTACTTATTCTTATCGAATAGTCGAGCTAAAAAGGGACAAGATTTTGTCAAAATGCTTGATAGAGTTACCTCCTCCTGTCTACAGGTTGGGGTCATGATGGTGAACAAGTGTGCAAAGTTTCAAAGCCATATGTCAATGGACTTTGAAAATATTTGAACTATTACAAAAACTTTAACATAAGTGGTTACGCCGACGCAGACGCTGACACTGACGCCGGCGCTCGGGAAATAACTGATGCAAGATCAAGTATGTTTTTATCACATTTACATATTTTATATCAAATTGTTACATATAAATAATAGAAATTTTACAGAAATACAAATTGACATGAAATTTATATGGCAGAAAAATTATTATTCACATTATAAAAAGTCATAATAAGAAAATCAAATGGATCACTTAGACACTTAAAAAATGAGCAATTTCAGTTAATACATGTATTTAAATACTTCTACAACTTATGGATTTCAAAGATTAATCTAGATGTCAGCTTAAAAAGCTTATTAAAATGTAAAGAACATATCAACATAAAAGCACTATTATGTTTTAATGGTTCTATAATACTTCATTTAATTGAATAAAAAGGCAGTTTTCATAAAAAAATGCTAATATTCACAAAATAGTAAAATATTATGACAATCAAAAGATATAATTTCAATCCAAAATAGAATATAAATATTTGTCATTTTCTTAACTGGATTGGGGAAAAATGAAAAAAGATTTATTTACATTAAACATGTTAATAAGCTGACCTGTCAGAGAAAAGAGGGTATAAAAACACACACAAAAATCAAAACTTTTTATCTTCATACAAATTGTTTCAGACAACAAAATGAATGTGTTTCTCAAAAAACTTTCCTATACTTTTATGACATCTTTTTGTTAATTGTTGACATAAAACAAGAACTATATGTATCAAAAAGCTGTTTTACAACACTCGCTTGTTTTAGGTATTTTTTATATCTTTTAAGTAATTGGAAACTTTAAACATTCTAAATATAACAATTAAAGAGGTAAGAAATGACTATGGTAAAATGTTTTCTGAATTTAATAAATAGTATAAAAATAAATGACTTGCTTTTCAAAAAAGATAGATATACATGTACAAAAATTACAAGAATCACATTAAAGCTGTATAAACAATTATTGCCTGTGATCCGATTTTTGGCTTGTCTTCTGTACAAAAGCTGTTATATTTGATAAAGGAGTCCTGCTGATGAGATATTGTCACCACCACCTCCTGTCTGAAGTACCTCCGTACATACAAGTACGGGGGCGAGACAGATATCAAACTCATCCTCTGACCAGCATGACACCGGTCTCTGCTCCTCTAGTGGTATTCTATCCGCTGAATCTTCACTTGTGCTCGTTGAAAATGACTCATCCATCAATAATTTAGCTTTTTCTGTATCAATATAATTGGATCCACAAACATGTCTGTTTGCAGTAAGTGAAGCTTTAGCTGCTGCTGACATTGTGTTCTTCCAGTCTGAACCTTTCTTTGTTAAGATTGCCTGGTAAGCTAGTGTGTGAACATGCAGTCTTGTTAACTTTCTCTTACCATTAGACTCATCAGTGTCTTTTAACAGGTTAAAAACTGTTCTCATTTGATCTAGAACAGTGGCTATCCTTGGACGAGAATCAGATATCAGAGCTATCTCTCCACTGGTTAAAATACTCACCAAGTTAGGTAACTCTTGTTCATTCATACCCAGAGAATCACATTGATAAACTACGCTGTCTACTATCTCCTTCATCAATGTAGCATCACTGAATGATGCCAGTTCAAAATGGGTCTTTGTTGAACGATCAGTCTTTATCAAAAGCTCATTCAGTTTCTTCAGTCTCTCTTCTCTGTAACCTAATAGAATAACAATATCAACTCATAACATTTTGGAACTGAAATTGACTATAGCTTTTGCAAACAGTAAAGAGCCAGGCCAGCCTGCACTACAGTGCAGACTGACCAGTCTCTAAACTGTTGGCTGACCAATATTTTACTTTCTTGATATCCCAAAATTGATAATGAACTGTTCCAAAAATGGTTGAGTCTATTTAAGAAATAAAGCAGGCTAAAGGTTAATAATAAACCTGACTCACTAAGAAGCATTACTAGAAATGTTAAATCATAGAAAAGAAATACAGAGTATTCTATACAAATGATACAAATATAGATATTCATTACTACAATAATCCATGTCTATAGATAAATCATAGACAGATGTTGTGAATATTGTACACTGTATGTAACATATCATCTTATTTTCACATATATACATATTTGTATATCATTGTGATAGGACAGGGTTGTTGATGACTTACCTTCTTTAAATGGGAAGTTATCCATCATCTGTAACCCACCAACAACCAAAACTGAGGGATCAAAACTTGGTAACTCCATTTCTAGATCTTCTAATGTATCCAAAAATGGATTACTTTTATCACTGTGTATTATAAACCTGTAACATTATAAAATGAAATAAAACTAATATATGCAATTAGTTTTTAAATCTTTGGAATGATAGAAAAAAAAAACTTTCAAAACACACTAATTAAAACAAGAATATAAGTAACATCAATGCAGGCTTTTACTATGACAAAGCTTAACTTAAACTAGTTTTAAGGTAAAGTGAAAAATATGTCTTTATACGCTACTGTCCTTGACCCTAATCCTATATAATCCTATCAACAAACCTTTTGTTTTTTGTTAAACAGTGGACATTTTAAATATCTTTAAAAAGTCAATTTTTATCAAAACATCAAAAAGCATTGCCTTGCCAATAGAATTAACTTAATATTAAAGCTGCATGTCTCCAGATAAGCAAACAAATGAATGAGTGACTTGCAGTATTTATCACCACATTTCTACTAACACAGTGACACCTATTTTTGTATATATTTACCTTTATTTGGTAGTTTACCTGGACTGAAAGTGCTGTTTGCAATGTGTAAATTACTTTTTTTGTTCACTTGAAAATGTGTTTTTAATGAAATTGGCTTTAATGTGGAGGCATGCTGCTTTATACATATTGTAACATTCCTTGTTCTTGACAATTTATTTACTTAAATATTATGGGGTTCTATACCCAACAAACATGCAAATTTAAGATGTATTGTTACCTGTTGGCTCTAGAAGCTGTATAGTTACCCCATTTACTACCAGCACTGTATTCTAACACAAGGTGGAGCTCATCAACATCTAAAGGTTTCCCTAAAACTAAATCAAAACAAAAATCTAAAACTGTTACTTCTAGTACAGTACTGAGTAAATAATGTTAAGAAAAGTCAAATAATATTTCTTTATTAATCATCTGGAGGCAATAATCTCGACAGTTATACCTTAATATCTAGGTATGTTTCCTTTTATATTATGAGCAGTGTTTACTTTTACCATACATTTCAGCTAACACTAACAATAAATCATATAGAAAAATGTATACCTCTTATTGACTCTGGAAGCTGTTTCCTAGTTTGCTCTGTGAATCTTGCTGCAAGGAGAATTTCTGCCCCTTCTATAGCAAGCCTTCGTGCCATTGCAGGAGCATTTCCTCCAAGAGCCAAACGAGCAGAAGGAACATCTCTAGCTGCAGCAGCTACCTCAGCAAATAGTGTTGCATTCTCTACATAGCGCCTGGAAAATCAATAAATGCCTTATATCTTTATTTCATTTTACCTTCTGGCATAACAAATGTAGTGATATAATGAACAAGACAAAAAGGTGACCATAAAATATAGATGTTCCAGTTTGTTGCTAAGGAATATAAACTAACAAAACAAATGATAATTACAGATATAACACCTCAGTTAAGCACATTATTAAAAAGTATTTAGTGTTAATAAATACATATTTGGTAAATATGTTTTGACAGTAACAAAACATAATAAATAGACTTACTCTGCTGCAGCACCTTCACCAAAGAAATAGGTAAAAATTCTAACAAAATCTGATGCTGATGTTATATCCTTCACATGTGCAGGATCATCTGGGACGGTATAATCTAATTTTTCAAGAACTTCTTGGACATTTGCAAATATATCTTCACAGCCACCAAAGCCAAGTGCAATTCTTGTGTTCCTTTCTACGCCAACTTTCTTCTCGGCTCTCAGAAGACCATGCAACACCCGTCCCAATTTCTCCTGTAGCAAATCGGCAGATCGCTTTTTGTATAACACAGCGCACAGCACGATCAGAATAGAACAAACAATTAATGATTTTGAGTTCAGAAAAGCCATTATGACAGAAATGTAAATCTTTAACACTGCTGAATGCTTTCCAGTAATTCTTGTTTACGTCTTCACCCGGATGTCTGTATCAATGGACGCTTGTAAATGCTAGTGTCGTGCCTGATTAGTTGTGAATTGCACGTTGATTGATGTTCTCTTTTTCAAAATTTAAAATGCCTGTTAATGTTATTTTTTTATTTTATTTATTTTTGGCCCAGGTATAATGCAAATGGTAGCCAACGTGCAGCAAACTCTATCATGGCATTGTTGACAAAGGTGAAGCGTGAGTTTTGTTCACAGTTAAGTATATTTTACAATTCACAGTCCAACAGATGAAAATGAAGTAGCGATTATGATAATATCGGTCATATTTTGTCTGTATATAGTATATGGGCTACTGATAACCCAGATATTGTTTCAAATAGAAAAAAAATCTATTGGCTTGTGCAAAGAGGTGAAATACCAGTAAAATTAAATTACCTTATTTAAAGAAATGGCAGTACAATGAAAATTACATTTTAAAGTATATATTAAAGATAATTAAAGAGTATATCAGCTTCCTTGACTTTAAAAATAAAGTATGTGTCACGGTTCAGAACTGTTCACTAATTCAGAACTGTTCAACTAATTTCAATCTGTGACATATGTAAATAATACTGATTCTTTGGAATTATATTTTTAGCAAGGAGACAAAAGGTGCATGTTAGGTACGTACGTAGTTTTTTTATGATAAGAAAATAAATATCAGCAAGGGATACTTAATTAACGTCCATGAAACACTGCCAATACAATATAAGATAAGATAAGATAAGTTTTATTTCAAGTCGGCAAATTTTCAACAGTACAACATAAGCTCTAGGAGCTTTTATAACCGACTGTATATAACATAAAGTATAATATCAACAAAGATATAACAGCTACAATAAAAATGATTTGACATGATATATATATATATATATATATATATATATATATATATATATATATATATATATATATATATATATATATATATATATATATATATATATATACATCACATACATAAAATAGACCTTTTTAGATATTTTTATGAAAATGAATCAGATGCTAAAAAACTAAATGATAGTTTACCCAATTCTACATCATTAGCTTGTATAGTAAACTATGCTTACAATGTCTAGTATCTAAAAATTTTACTTAAAATTCAATAATGTACCGATTAAACAATTAAAAATTTAATGAATATTTAAATGAATGAATAAATAAATTAATAAATAAAAATATTAAAAAAAATAAACATACATTTTTTATATATGATTTAAATATGAAAGACTATGGGTTATCAGACTACACAAAGACAGAAGGTATCATACATGTAAGTCAACAGTTGAACTCATTTAACAGCTAGCTTGAGTCATGCTGGAAAGATAAGCAAAAAAAAAAAAAAAAAGGGATCTAGAAACTAAATGCAACATCCTATCTAGAAACTAAATGACAATATTACCATAAACATTTAAAGCAAAAACTGAAGAAACTAAATAATAAATGAGACCAAAAAAAAAATGTTCATACCCAGAAAAATAAATAAAAGTGGAGTAAATAAATAAATAAATAGAAGTTAGCTGCAAGCAATACATTTACACTGTTTACCATTCCAGGATGAAATTAACTTTTTAAACTGAGCAAAATTTGAACATTTTCTAAAATTGTCAGGCAGAGTATTCCATAAAGCAGGTGCAGCATACCTGAAAGATTTTTTACCAGTAGTTGTAGTTCTTACTTGCGGGATCTGCAAAATATTTGAAAATGTAAAATTTATACCAGATGTTTTCTTGGCAATAAGGTCAGACAGAACAGCAGGAGACATATCATGAAAATTTTTAAAAGTTTCAATGGCCATAGCCCTCATTCTTCTTATTTTTAGAGTTTGTATGTTTACTTTTGTTTGCATATCTTCATAACTTGAATTAAAATCATTATAGACAAATCTAAGTGCTCTTTCCTGTAGTTTTTCCATCTTTTTAGTATTATTTTCTGAACAGAAATGCCATGACATAGGACAAAAATTTAAATTGGACAATATAAAAGTATGAAAGATTGTTAACCTATTTGTTTGATTTAAATTGTGAACTATTCTTTTCAGGATACAATATCAAACAACAGCGTGACACAGGGGTTGTTAAGCCTCTGTGATAAAATTATTCTTGAGTTGCACTCATTAAATAAACAATCCACATAGAACAGGTTTATGTAAGATAAAAATAAGATAAAAATGGGACATTTTTTAAGTGTTGAACTTTTCTGGTCCTTCATAATAATGGATGTCGGCATGTTTTGAAGCTTGGATAAGTTAGGGGGTGTAAGAGATGTCACTCTTTATCTTATGAACAGACTCAATGAAACCGAGTCTGCAATTTTCATTATATTATAATAATGTTGTCGTTAAAATTGCTTCTGGTGATTACATTTTATCCTTTCACTTGTATCAATTTCGGCCCGATATAACAAGGTGCCGTATATTTTTACTGATCTACGGCACTTGATCACGTGGTTTGCCGTACTACTTTTCAAGAAAAAATATAATTAGGAAATAGATATCAATTCTGAGTGCATTGTTGTAGAATAATGCACGGTTTGAGTTCAAATGCGTAGTAATATAATCACGAAGGCCGATAGGCCTGATTGATTAATTACAAAGCATTTGAACGAAAAACTAAGAAGAATTAATATCTATTTCCATTCTAACACGTCAAGAAAAAATATAATTATTATTATAAAGTTGGACTTTATGTTTGGTGGTTAAATTTGTTTTCGCCTTAGAGTTTCCATTAGAAACGTTATTTAAAGGCTGTTCCAGTGGGTTAAAAAACTGTCGTTAAATCTACCATGTGTAGAAACATTTTGAGAATAACGAATTTTGGAAACGTTGATAAAACTTTGTTTGTGTATTTTATTTCACTCTATAATTTTTCAAGCGAAATACAAATTATTAAAAGTGAAATAAATGTAAAACTTAACTCGTTTGCGACATTTAAATAGCGTACTTGATTTGATTGTTTTGCACGTGCTGTTTGGCGCTATATTGTGACGTCACGTAAACAACACTTTAAACGTCTGTACAGCGTTAATGACTGAATTAAAGATATTGGTGTTCGGATTCATTTTCTTAGTTAGACCATTTTCTTTCATTCTAGATAGTTTTCACAACAAAATTCGTCAAAAATTGTTTTTATTTATCAGATTTTCAAACAAAATGGCGCCCTCAATGTGAAAATACACAGGGAGATAATAAGAACGGCGAGTGCATTGCTGTACAATAATGCACGCTTCGGGCCTTCTTTGTTTATATAGAAAAAAATCCGATAGTGTTAGAATTATTATTATAATGTTGGACTTTATGTTTGGTGGTTAAATTTGTTTTCGCCTCAAAGTTTCCAACAGAAACGTTCTTTACAGGCCGTTCCAGTGGTATGAAAAAAAATCTTCTATGTGTAGAATAACGAATTTTGGAAACGTTGATAAAACTTTGTTTGCTTATTTTATTTCACTCTATAATTTTTCAAGCGAAATAAAAATTATAAAAAGTGAAATAAATGTAAAACTTAACTCGTTTGCGACATTAAGATAGCGTACTTTATTTGATTGTTTTGCACGTGCTGTTTGGCGCTACATTGTGACGTCACATAAACAATACTTTAAGCGTCTGTACAGCGTTAACGACTGAATAAAAGATATTGGTGTTAGAATTCATTTTATTAGTTAAACCATTTTCTTTCATTCTAGATAGTTTTCTAAAAAAAATTCGACAAAAAATTGTTTTTATTTATCACATTTTTCAAACAAAATGGCGCCTTCAATGTGAAAATACACAGGGAGATAATGATTAAGAACGGCTAGTGCATTGTTGTAGAATAATGCACGCTTCGGGCCTTCCTTGTTTATATAGAAATATTTCCGATAGTGTGATTGGTAAAGGTAGTTTGCCTAATAAAATTCTATAGAAAAAACGGTGACAGGATAAATAGAATAATAGATTGGTGCCGTGGATGGGGAAAGTTTATCTGGCGAGGCGGAGGAATTTATTCGGTGAACCTATTATTTTCTATTTTCCAGATTTATATTTCGCCGTAATAAAAACAATTAATGGAGAACTGAGCTATAGCCACAACTTGGAAGTTTAAGCACTTAAATTGACCTCTTTAAATTTTATCATTCTCTATGTTCTAGTTAAAGTTTTTGATTTTGGAACATAACATTCAATTATGATTGTTACCATCTTGTTTTGGGCATTTAAATAATCTCATATTTTAGAGGTCCACTATTACCCCCCCCCCCAAAAAAAAGAAAAAAAAAGAAAAAAGAAAACAATATCAATATTAGCCGATAATCAGTAAAGTTCTGCAGTACCCAGATTGCATTAAATCAGCATTAATTATATATCAGCAGATTGCTTTGAAATTAAATGAATGGATTTCAAAACACTGGTTCATTATTTTTTTGGTTGCTGTATCGATTTCAAATAATAAAAAAGTTCTTTTTCGTGTTATAAGAATCCGAAAAAGTATTTTACTCTACAAATCGTTAGAGGTCTGACACTGTCCGCCGAAGGCCCCTCTGATCGCTTTCATAATTCTGTCAGATCAAACTGAAATCAAGCACAGCAAAAAGCGCTTAGCGACTCGGACTTCTTAAAAAATATTCTAAGTTAGAAAAAAGAAGGTTTTGTAAATTAAGTTGGACTTATTTGCAAAAAAACTCTGCTGCATATAAGTACTCAACAAGTAATTAATCAAAATGACTTTATATTTGATAAATTATCTGTATGTTAAATATAAATATTTATATTTGTACGTAATGACACATGATTTCGCGACACCGGTAAAAGTAAATGTTTATACATACTAAACTTCCATTATAACAGAACACATTGAGGCCTGTAATAAACATTATTTTAATCCATTTTTAAAGGACATTGGTGTTACTCCCTCGTTAACCTTTATAGAAAGGCCTGCTCTTAAAACCAAGCATTATACTTGGTTCCTATGACCTATGATATCACGGGTTCTATGATATTACCAGGGCCTTTTCACTAGTTTTGGGGAAGGCGCCCTAGCCCTTTTTGTGGGGAAAAAATGCGTGATTTTCACAACTTTGGGTGAAATATCATATTTTCACACATTTCAGAGGAATATCATAATTTATTTGCATATCTTCCTCCAATCACATGTAAGGTTTACTGTAGCAGACTTCCCGAAATACGTCGGTCCGACGGACATGTCCGATAAATTTTGATCAGGTCCGACAATTTTTTATTCCTGATCAGTCCGACTGTCCGGCTTTTATCCAAGCTGCATGTATACAAAATGGCGTCGCTAAAGGTGCCAAACATTGGAAAAACCGAAAATCTACGTCAGAAGAGTGCGCAGAACAGCAATAAAAGGATGAAAATATTAGACCTGAGACAAAATTTAATGAAAAATGGAAGCAGAACCATGAATCATTGGTGTATAACAGGGAGGAGATGAAAATGCGCTGTACGGATTGTGCGAAAAAAATAAAAAACAAAAAGTGTCTTAGAAATACAAACACAAGTTTTTCTTTGATTTTGATCAATTTTATTTGGTCCGACAGATTTTGTTTCGGTCCGACAGATTTTCATGGTTTGTCAGACCGAATGTCTGACAGTTTTTTTCAACTTTCGGGAAGTCTGCTGTAGTGCTAAGCTTTCTGTCCAACAGGAGTAAAAGACATTTTTTACAGATCAATTTTTTGCCCTTTATATTTACTCATATGTCCTATTTATAGTATTTTACATTGGTCATGTGAGGGTTCTTGGTTTGATTCAGAGGGTACATTATTATCAGTTTACACTGTATTGCGTTATTGAATTATTAGCTTTCATTGGACAAAACAATTATCTATTTTTAAACAAGAAAGTTTGTTTACAAGTTTTATTCTTCAGTTAAAGGGGAAATATTTGCCAGAAGGGGTATTTTAGACTGTTTTTTGGGGGAAAAAGATAGTAATTTGGCTTGGGGAAGTAGCCTGATACAGGCTACAGCAAAGAAGGGTAAAAAGGCCCTGATTACAGTATTTACATTTTCTGTGAGGCCATCCTTAAAAAAATGTTTGTTTGCAGTAACCCGACCCAGATTTTTCAAGGTGGGTGGGTAGGTAGGTCGATTTTTTTTTTTTTTTTTTTTTTTTTTTTTTAATTGAACTGTACTCCCAAATAAACATGGATTTTCAAAATGCTGGACAATTTATGCTTTGATAATCTGGTAACAATTAATAAATTGATAAATGAATTCTAATTAAATAATACCACATTTTATTTCTTCTATTAACCTTTAAAAGAACAAAAACAAAGCACAAGGCATAATTTTCTGATTCAAAAAAATTTATTTTATTATCCAGACCATGAAAAAAACTTTTGAGTAGGGGCAAATTTTGTGAGTCGGTTGCGTTACTGCAAACAAACATTTTTTTAAGGATGGCCTGACTGCTAGTTAAAGCAACACTTGCACACAATGATGCTATTATTATTAAAACAGGCACACTAAATTCATTTTCATCTGCCAATAAATTTTATTCTGTGAATAATGACTGTATTGGCGGGAAGAAAACTATTTTATAAAATCTTCATATTTGTCTACTATTTCCCTTGTTTTTACACAGTCAATTAAAATATGTTATAATCCCATATACTGACAAATCATCTGTTCATTTAGTTTGCATTTTTTGCAAGTTAACTGTTGGAAGTTTTTCACAACTTGACTTGAAGATTTTGACCCATCTATCCTTCAATACTTGGATTTTTGGGGATTACCGTGATACCATAGTATTGAAATTGCCCAAATTGGCAGGCATTCGAAATTGTTTTAAAAAAATGACATTTTAATTGGATCTTTTGAAATACTTTTTGACACTCAGTCTTTGAAAAAGTTCACTTATTAAATAGAAGAAAAATCTCATTCCTAATTATCCCCCGCAGAAAGGCGGCGGGGAATATAGAAATAGTCTCTTTCCTTCCGGTGAATATTTTTGTCCGGAGCATATCTAAAAAATAATGTATTTGAGGTATCAACTTGAAACCTCATAGGTGAAAAGATCTCATTGAGGAGTGCAGCACACAAGAATGATAACTCTACCCTGCATAATTTTTCAGTTATTGCCCTTTGTTATTTTTCAAACTTAATTTTTGTCCAGAGTGTAACTCAAAAACCTTTGAAATATCAACATGAAACTTCATAGGTGGATAGATCTCACTCAGGAGGTGTGAAGTGCACAAAAATGATAACTCAACCCTTTATAATTTTTGAGTTATTGCCCTTTGTTATTTTTCATACTTAATTTTTCACATGAGTTGAGCATAACTCAAAAAGTCTTTGAGATGTTAACATGAAACTTCATAGTTGGATAGATCTTATTGAAGAGGAATGCTGTGTGCAAGAATGATAACTCTTCCCTTTATACAAAAATGATAACTCTACCCTTTATAATTTTTGAGTTATTCCCCTTGGTTATTTTTCCTACTTTCTGTTTGGAGATTGTCTCAAAAAGTGTTTGAGTTATCAACTTAAAACCTCTTAGGTGTATAGATCTCATTGAGGAGGAGTGCAGCACACAAGATTGATAACCTACCCTGCATCCTGTTTGAGTTAATTGCCCTTTGTTATTTTCAGCCATCAGTATTCACATAGGTTTCAAATCTGTAATCACTACAGCCATCAGTTTTCATTACAAAAAGACCTCTTAAAATTGAATTATTCTGCTGGACTACATATACATTCTTCCAATGAGCAAACACATTTGGCGGGGATGGCCATGTTAACATGGCTCTTGTTGATATTTACATTTGAATTTTTTTTCCTGTAAACGTTAAGATGTATAAGTAACCTATTTCATGTTTATCCTTCATTAATCTGATATTTTACATTTGAATTTTCATTGTTATGTTAGGTCTTAACAGATGACTGAAAAATTATGTAGCAAATAATTTGACATTAGGCATCCAATTAGATCTAATGCATATAAATGATTTAATTTGTAATGATTTGAAAATAATATATATATAATTTAAAGGTTAAAACAGTCTGAAACAATTGAATTTCCTATGAAAGATTAATGCAAACTAGAGCTTTCATCAATAGAAACAATATCAATGTATCATTGATATTATACTGTCAGTCAATAATCGATACAATTAAAAGATCGATAATTTTGATTAATTATTTAAATGTCTATAAATTATGAAAATTCACCAAAAACATATGATTAAATATTTAAATTCTATAAATTATGAAAATTCACCCAAAACATATGCAAAAGCAGGTGGCCATGTCTGACACTAAGCTGTTGTTACATTATGGACACATTTCATAGCAGTGAAGACTAAAAATGGTTAGGTAAAATCATGCAAAGGACATTTACTTAAATCATTTAAACAGGTATGAAAGTGAAATACATGTATATACAAAAAATAAGAGTATATATTGGTGTATCGCTGATACTTGTCATCTGATATCGATGTATCGTCAATATGCTTTGCTATGAATGAATGACAGCTCTAAGGCAAACTGAAATTAAATTTGTCACTTTATATAGGAGATATGTCCATTTAAATGTCATCACTGCTATGTAATCAAACTAGGAAGCAATGGCTGTGCAATATTCACCAAGGATATCCGAATATGATACAGTTACAGTCTATTTGTAAAATCAAATTTAAACAGAGTTTTTACTAGTTTAATTTTGATAAATGATACTCTTATATTTTGTTTTTCTATACTATCATTGCTGAATAAAAATTATTCTTTTAAACTAAAATGGTAATGCAATTTATTAACATATTTGTATTGGGTGTAAATGTATATCAATGTGATTGAAACATCAGTGTTGAAAATTTAAATCAGTGTTCCAACCAATATAGAAGTGATTTTGAAACTGTTAGTTTGGTGATGAAATAAAAGTATATTTTTCATTGTATTGCACATTCTTTGACATAAAAATCTTTACATTTTTAAATTTGATTTATGCTACGTCTTTTTGTGTCGCCTCTACGGAGTAGTGGCAACATACAGGGATCACCTCTGATGTCTGTCCGTCTGTCCGTCTGTCCGTCTGTCGTCACAAAACTTGTCTGGACTACTCCTCATAAACTACTGGTGCAATTTCATCCCAACTTTACAGGAATGATCAGTACCAAGTCTAGTTGTGCATATTGTCAGCATTTTTACGGTTCAATAATTTTTGTCAGAGTTATGGCCCTTTAATAATTTTTATTTTTAAAGTTTGTCCGGACTACTTCTCTTATACCACTAATGCAATTTCAATGAAACTTTACAGGATTGATCTGTAGCTCAAGTCCTTGCGCATATTGCACGGGTTTTCCGGTTGAATGTTTTTTGGCTGAGTTATGGCCCTTTGATAAAAAGGTGTTTTTTTCTGTGTGTTGCCAGATACACAAAAGCTTGTCCGGAATACACCAAACAAACTACTGGTGCAATTTCATCCAAACTTTACAGGAATGATCAGTACCAAGCCTAGTTGTCGAATTGTCAGCATTTTCCGATTCAATGATTTTTGTCAGAGTCATGACCCTTTAATAATTTTTATTTTTAAAGTTTGTCAGGACTACTTCTCTTATGCCACTAATGCAATTTCAATGAAACTTTACAGGATTGATCTGTAGCTCAAGTCCTTGCGCATATTGCACGGGTTTTCCGGTTGAATGATTTTTAGCCGAGTTATGGCCCTTTGATAAAAAGGTGTTTTTTTCTGTGTGTTGCCAGATACACAAAAGCTTGTCTGGACTACTCCCCACAAACTACTGGTGCAATTTTATCAAAACTTTACAGGAATGATCACTACCAAGTCTTGTTTTGTACTGTCCGTCTGTCTGTCCGTCTGTCACAAAACTTGTCCCAACATGAAATTCGGCCATCATGAGGCGACACATGTGATCACTGATCGCTCTTGTTGATACAATCTGTTTAGATGTTGAAAAAAGCCTTGATATTTAGGCCATATTAATTGATCTTTTAACATTAAGAATGGTAATAGTATACATTTTATGTCCCTGGGATATGGATTATGTTTTGAAAATTTGTGTTTTATTTTACAGATTAAGATATCTACTTTAGGAATGAAATATTTGTAATCTTTCACACTGGATACGGATGAAATGATCACGGCCAGTGACACCCAGGACTTTGTTCCATTCGGCCGAGAATATGTTCAACAGCATCCTGGGAAATTTCAAATACAGGTTGGTAATACATTGTATGTTTTCAGTTATTTTGATTTTGTGCCTGTTGATTTCTATTACAAAGTCTGCCATAAAGGCAGCACATTGTATTCAAAAGAAATAATGTGACTTAAACCTAGATATTAGGTGCATTTTTACAATGACATACTGAGAAGAAAAATTTGTCATGTTATCACTACTTTGAATACTTTCCGTGACCTTTTACTGTTTGATATTACTCTCAAATGTAGGATTGTGTTAGCATTAACATTGAATTGGATAGACATGTAATTTATGTTTAACACTCAAATTATTGATTATGAGTACATTTTTATCATGCTGTTTTAATTGTTCAAACTATAACGCTTTATCACATAAACTGCGGCGCAGGAGTGTAATAAAGCCATTTAATAAAAACGATATTACACTAGTGTAATAACACTTTGTGCTATATATAAACGATATGATTAGCGTTACACTATAGGCGCGTCATAGAAAAATGACTCTTGATAACAGTTTACCGTTCTTATTTTATATATGTGATAGATAGAACATTATGTTCGTGTAGATTCAATACTAAATTTATTGAACTCGTTGAATAAAACAATATTATGCTCGCCAAAGGCTTGCATAATATGATTTTATTCAACTTGTTCGATAAATTTAGTATTAAACCTACACTCATTTAATATTCTCTATTTATGAAATAGGTATTTGTGTAATCTTAACTCAAAAGTGAATATGGAAAATGATGAAAAGATTATGTTTGATTGTGTGGGTTGCTATTTTATGTTTTTTCTTTTGAAAAATGATATTTTTAAATTCAGATTGAAGAAGATTGCAGTTTAATAAAACATCACTATGGCATTATCATATCTTATAATATATGAAAACAAAAAAATAAAGATATTTCATACATGTGACAAATCAAATGGGCCAAATCTGGATTTTCAGCTGGATTTTGAGGCTCAAAACTGGATTTTTTTATCGACTCGAATTTCAATGTGTAATTGGCACATTTGGTTCAAAGAATCTATATTACCCTCAAAATCATTAAATGATTATACTTTTATGATTTTTTGTTGATCAATATTAATTTATTTCACCAAAAAATAAATAAATAATAAATAAGTGTAGTCATACAGGCTATTTCTAAAACAGTCACATTTTATTATTTTCAGTTTGAAGAATATTTATTATATCTGTCTTTTCAGTCATTCAATAATTGGCTACAAGCTATTTGAAAATGTGCAACAACTATTCATGAACATAAGACTCTGACAGTTAAATAACGTAACATAAGAAGAAGACTCAAAATAAATGCAAGAATCGTTCCGTTAATTAAATCCACATTTTTGCCTCGATGATTGTGTAATTCCTAACAAAACAAAAAAATTGCCCACTCACTAAAAATAGGTTAATTAGACATCTCGAACAGGTTTTTGAATGATCCACTTTAAATGATTCTGCTCACCTTTTATCTTTATCAGTGCGGCACTTATCAAAGAAAATCAAAGGTTGAGCCGAATTCATACATGTAAATTTCCAGGGTAGTTTTGATGACGTAGCGTGTAATATCTACTGCCAAATTATAAAAGAGGTCAATTGACTGACACACGACACGTGTTAAGTTAAACATGTGAGAATAACTTTGGGTGATGGAACTGTTTATTACGTCACCTTGCTGTCAATTAGCGACTCAACATTTAATCCGCTATAATTTAGGATATGGACAGATAACAATCAATGCCCGGAGGCACGGTTTACATTTTAGATACAGGTGCTGTGTTTGATTTTTTTATGTTGATTATTTTTTTAAATATCGGGAATTCAAGCTGTAATATCGGGAATCGGGATCAGTGTCGAAATATCGGGATTTTTTTAAATCCCGCCGGGATGTCACATGTATGGTATTTTATTTTTTATTTTCAGGTACAAAATGTGGTTCACACTGATCCTGGACTTCCACTGCTGAAGTCGTTCAGAGATATTTCAATCCAGGATAATGGCAAGGTATTGTATTGTTTTATCAAACTGATTGTTTTATATTATATATTGCTGATATAGTTTGATGATAACACTGAACTTTGTCATTTGAGTGATGGAGATCCTGTCAGAACATTACGCTGGCTTACTATAATCAGCTGCGATACATACAAACATGAACAATATTCTGCAATAAAAAATCCAACTTAAATTGTAATAGTAAGATGATGACAGACTATGGAAATATACCATAACTCACAGATTAAGTAAAATAAAGAACCTATACAATATGTGCAATATTTCCATTATATTGACAGAAGGAGCAGTGGACATTTTACTCGGATCCAGATAAAGATGGTCACCATGGTAACTATGATGAGGAGTTATATGTGAGTGGAAACACTGTGGTGTGGAGTAAAGGAGGCCTAGATGGCTGCAGATCTGTTGTTAAAACATTCACCATGGATACACCAGTACTTCAGGTTAGAAAAATTCACAGATATTATTACTTTGATACTGTACAGTGTACTGTATATCATATAAAATTATTTATTGCTCTTAAATACATTGTATGTGATTTATGTGTTAATTTCTGTTTCTCTTGTATCAGTCCTGTAAACAAAATGATAATTTCAGCCTGAAAACAGATTTTGGAGTCATTCCTTTTAATCATTTTGAATTGTGCTAATGAAAAATTGTTCTTGAAAACAGTCACATTTTCATAAACCACTTCTTTATAACTCGGATATTTTGTTTCTGTGTCCAGCCATTATGACCACATTTCATTTAATAAATTATTAACATGTACATGTATGTTATAAAAAAAATTCTGTTACAAAAAGAGGTACATGAATATTGTTATTTAATCTAATTTTAAATAGAATCAAGACATTAGTTGTTTGGTTGACTTCTATATATTTTATGATTAACTTATTGTATATATTGTATATATTTTTTGCAGGCATTATGGTGTAAATTTGTCATACCGGAAAGTTCCAATCCAGAGGAAATTTGCTCTACTCTAGACACTGAAGGTTGGTTGTGAATTTTCTTCACCTTTAGATGTGATTGAAATAAAAATTGGCAAAATAATTCTATATTTTTATTGATGTAATTGTGTTGCTATCCGGCTAGTTAATGTTTCTGCTCTGCCCTGACTGGACACTGACTTCACTCTTCATGAGTAAAGCTGGAAAGTTATAGTATCTATGCACTAACCTAACTAACAAACTTATTGGACTCATGACTAGGGCCTATATCACTTATAACTGGTCTGACACATGACTAGGGCCTATGTTGCTTACAACTTATCTGACAATCTGAATGACTAGGACCTGTGACACTTAAATTTTGTTCTGACACATGGCTAGGACCTGTGACATATTTGATCTGACACAGACCTTGATACTATGTCACATATAACTGTTCAGACACATGACTAAGACATGTGTTACTTAAAGACTGCCTTGGAAAGTTGGAATGCTTATTGATGAAGAGTAAGTATAACAGGGTTCCCAAATTTTGTTTGACCATGTCTGACAAATTCCAAGCAGATCAGTAATTTGATGAGTGAATTAAAAGAAATTCAGTATGTTTTTTCAAATAATTATAAATAAATATGATTTTCAAAAATGCAAATCATGCAAATCTCTATTTGGTCTGAAATGAAAATCAGTATAGAATATTAGATGTTATAAAACATGAGACATTGACTAGAACATAAGACTTTATATAAAACCTGAATGTTTGGTGGTATAAACAGGTGTGGTACAGTGTGGAGTGTGTGTTGTAGAGTCAAGCTGTGTTAGTTGCTTTATGGAAGATGGCAGTGATTACTTAGCAGCTCTTCCCTTTCAGGTAAACATTTTATATTCTCTAGGTACTTGTAAAATATATAAAAAATATAAATGATATCACCATAATGGTAAAATATAAATAATTTTTAATGGTAACTGTATAAGACTAAATTTTCATAGAAATATATCTTCTAAATATATGTACATACAGTTAGTTCATGTCTGGAATTTTTAATATGATAATAATATGCAGACATATATATAACTTATGGGTTTACAGGAGAATGTATTTCCTTTAACTTTGTTTGTGTGTTTGTATACTAGGTTGCACATGTATGGGTGATCAAGAATGGTCTGTTGTTTGAGAGAACAGTATCTCCAACAGAATACAGATCTCTGAAAAGGTAACTTAGTTATTTGCCCCTACATATGCTATACACAATGTATAAGAAAACTAGGTAACGTTTTGCTGACAACAGGTATTGAGATCCTTCAAAATATCTGGCAAAAGTGTTACAATAAATAATGTGTGTCCCATAGGTAAATTTATTAGAGTCTGGCTCATTACAATCGGTCTTCGTGTACCATTTTTTAGTAGCTTGGCTATTTGAAGAATAATGTTGCTATCTTATTGACTCTGGTATTGGTCTAACATTAGTTAAGATTTTGGGTGCAAATCTATTACTTGTTGACCAATATATTCAACAAACTGAATACATATCTATATGATCAAAATGTTGGCTTCTTACTAAAGCAGATATCTTTATCACAACTATATGACCTTATTCTGTGTTTGTAACGTAAATCTTAACAAAACGAACTCTTGTCTTCAGTTAAATAATGTTTTTTCTGTGAAAATATTATGTATATTCTGAGGATCAAAGTGGTTTTTATTTTTAGAAAGGTGGTGTTACAAATAATTTATGTGTTGAAAATATTGTTGGTAGTTGATAATTTATTGTTACAGAAATGCACCAAACCAGACAACTGTGTTCAGTATGTTACATCCCCTAGATGAGGTAGCTCCTGTCATTACTAAAACTGGTAGGTATATTATCTATGTATATACAAACATAATGAACATTATCTGTATTTATATATTCATGAACATTGTCATTTAGTATACATGTACATCCATGTGTCAAGGATCAAATAATTTGATATCTATCATCTTAAATTGATATTTTGTTATAGATATTAGTATCAAGTCTTATAGTTAAATGTTTTGTCTTAAGGACAATAGAGGCCATTTTAGTCTCAACTTGAATTAACTGAAAACAAACTATTTATAGCCCTTACTATGCTGACATTGTGTAACCAAATCTTGTTAGATTTAGGAACAGTCTGTTAACATTGAAGGCTAAACAGTATAGCAAACTATTAGAAAATTCTACTTTCACTTTGGCATCTAATTAACATCAATGAAATATAAATTTACTTCATTACCTTTGTTCAATCAGACATAAAGAAAATAATGTATAAATTTCTGCTTGTGAGTAGATATGATAACTTTTATTATGCTGAATGATATCATGTTTGTTTATATATTGTAGGTTCTGCGGGAAGTCAGAAAACATCTTATCTTACAGATAATACCCAGCATGTTGTTTTCTCCAGCTTAGATCCATCTATAGTTCTCACGTATGATACAATGGTTGGCGTACACTCAGCATGGAAAGTAAGAAGAGCAAGAACAGAGGTATGTATTTGTCATATTAACATTGTACATGACAGTTGGTGAGTTGGTCAGATGGTTAATGTGTCTGCAATTCAACCCATACGAGAACGTAGAATGTGTGTTTAAGCACTACTTGGGTTACAACCAAGTTTCTTAAAATACCATAAGCACTGGTAAGTTCCAGGGATTGGACAAAAGAATAGTTTAAAGGAGTTCAGGCTTTCCTCATATTTGAGCTGAAATAAATATGTTTTAACTTAACTAATCTTCATACGGATGTGTTTTTCAGTATGTTCTGAATGCTTGTTTGATTTATATTGATTTAAATGTAATACTCTAGGCCTTTTATTAATAACTTATTTGGACATATGATGTAAATGTTTTTTTTTTGTTTTTTGTTTGTTTTTTTTTTATGTAAATTTTGATATATATGTTTGATGAAATTGATGTGTATTTATTTGTCAGATTTATGATATTTAAACAGAAACATTAAACCAGTCCTTATTTTGTATTTTAGGAGTGTAGTGCTGTATGTAACACGTGGGATCAGTCTGCCAGTATATATCAGATGGGTCCATGTACTCCAGCTCAGAACTTTAACCAGTCTAGTAGTAGCATGTCTCGTCACTATGGTAACATCTCAGCTTCACCTCAGGTATCACCACTGAGAAGTTTCTCTGGTCGTATTAGTTCTCCAGCCTTCATGTCTCACTCACAAAGTCCCTTGACAGGCAATCCACCTGGCCTAGACAGGTTTGTAAACACTATTATAGCTGCGTCACGACAAAACCAACATAATGTGTTTGCGACCAGCATGGATCCAGACCAGCCTGCGTATCCGCGCAGTCTGATCATGATCCATGCTGTTCGCTTACAGACCCTATAACAAGTAAAGAAACTGATAGCGAACAGCATGGATCATGATCAGCCTACGTGGATGCACAGGCTGGTCTGGATCCATGCTGGTGGCAAACACATTATGTTGGTTTTGTCATGACGCGGCTCATTTCACCCATTGATTACAGCTATAGTAATGATACATCTATGCTGTCAGTATAAAGTCTCTTGAATAGTCCATCTTAGACTCTAAGTATTGTATATAAAAAATCCATTAAACTGAAAATTGATAATTTAAGATTCAAAGGAGGATAGACCAATTGAAAAATATTCAGTAGTGCATAGATTATTATATTGACTTGATAGAGAAGTTATTACTTAAAAATTTAAATTACATACAAAATTTGGCATTAATGATGCTAAATATATTTTAGAAATAGTAATTTTAAATTTTCAGACGTTCACAAAGCCCGGCTATGTTAGGTAATACATCACTACACAGACTTCATACTCCATCTCCACAAACATCTAAATCTCCGGGAAACTTCTATCGTACCCCAGCTAACATGTCCCTCATCAATGAAAGTATATCAGAATGGATCGAACCAATAACACCTGAGATATGCTTGGAACATATCTGGACAGAAACTGCACCTGCTATAAGGGACGGGTCCCTAGGAAAATCATCAAAAGCATTTCAGACTCGTGACCTGTGTGGTCAGCAGTATTTGTGTTACTTAATCTCATATAGACAGCAGTTACGTTGTGTAAAATTTGAGGAAAGTAACGATCTGAAGAAACTTGTATTTGGTACAGTAAACATTATTCCATGTAAAGATGCTGTCCCTATTGAAAGTAAAGATCTGCTGATTGTACTTGATACAAGTGGTTGTTTGTATGTGTACAGTGGAATAACAAAGATTAATCGTTTACATGTTCCTACACTTCCTGTTGGTGGGAATATGTCTCTCAGTATGTTACGCCAAATGACACCATTACAGAGTCCTGTTAGAGGGGGTGTATTTACTTCCAGTCGACCACCTAGTGCAATGGATGCAAGATTTGATGAAGAGTTTCAGTTGAATCAGATCTCCCCTGTACAAACAGAATTTGATGAGTCAGCAAATTATGATGATTTCCCTGTAGGTTGTGGATATATACAGTGTTTGAGAGACAATATCTCAGACAGGTTCACTTTAGAACTGACCAATGGTCATTTATGTAGATGTACTATACCAGATATGACCAACTCTCCAGGAATAGATCTCAGCTTAAAGGTACGCTGACCATGACATTTTAAATCAATATTTTCTGTAATAAATCTATTCTTTCTATGCTGTGTTAGAAAAGTTTTAAAAGTATTTCAGATAGTTAAATGTCTCCGAAATGAATATTTTAACACCGTAGATTAATTATTCAGTTAAATGTAATACCAAAAGAGATAAATAGAGAAAAATATTTGAAATTTGATAATGAAAATCTACTTTTTCAGGCATTGAAGCACATGTTGCCACGTGACTTGGCGTTACAGATGTTAGGTAAATGGTATACAGTGAGAAATTCACCAGGCGGCATTGGAAGTCAGCCTGAATGGATGATGTTTATACGATGTTTACTAGGCATGATGGGATATGATACAGCTAAACTTCCTCTTACATTTAAGGTACTGACAATTTATATTCTTCATATTTTATAGTCACTTTTCATATTGAGTTTATACTGCTGAACAAGTCAACTTTTAACTACAAAGTATTGTTACAGGTCTTTCTCTTTATTTCTATTCATATATTTATTCAATTAGTGTTGAAACTATTAAATTCTTTAATGATCGATGTTAAACAAGTATCAGCAAAGTTAATAATAAGTAATTCTTTGATATTTATTCTTAGATAAAGATACATGTGTTGTCTTACTTGCTGATTATATTGTTGATGTATAATTTACAGCAAGAAATGGATCTGTCTCTGTCCCCAGTCTCAGCAAAGAGGGCAAAAACATCTGACCAGGGATCTGAGGAGGTAATTTATTGATGAAATAATCTGTATGAGCCGCGTCACAACAAAACCAACATAGTGCGTTTGCGACCAGCATGAATCCAGACCAGCCTGCGCATCCGCGCAGTCTGTTCAGGATCCATGCTGTTCGCTATCAGTTTCTCTACTTGTAAGTAATAGAGTTGGTAAGCGAACAGCATGGATCCTGATCAGACTGTGCGGTTGCGCAGGTTGGTCTGGATCCATGCTGGTCGCAAACGAACTATGTTGGTTTTGTCGTGACTAGGCTCATATATTATGTATCTTATATGATAAAACATTCATATTATGTATGTGTTTTGTAGATCTGTAGTACAAAAATAATTTGTAGAACAATATTTTGTTTCTTTGAAATAACTTAGTTTTATTATCATGTTTATGCAATGTTTAAAATGAAAAACTATTGTGATGTACACATATCTCACTCTTAAATATAAGCATGTAACAACATGTGTAATTATGCTGTATATTAAAACAGGATTGGGAGTGGATGTTAAGTTCAGATCACCACAAGTTTGTTACTGAGAGTCTAGAAGATGTCCTAGGTTTGTCTGTCTGTAATGTGATACCAGAAAGTACCCAGTATCAGCAGG
Source organism: Ruditapes philippinarum (assembly GCF_026571515.1). Lineage (NCBI taxonomy): Eukaryota > Metazoa > Mollusca > Bivalvia > Venerida > Veneridae > Ruditapes > Ruditapes philippinarum. The sequence goes on from NW_026861019.1 coordinate 127,567, forward strand.
CAACAATCAACACAACCGCCATATTGTTTACTCATATCCCAGCATGCTTCATGGCTTTACATCTTGTTTATGAGGTATTTTCATTAAATGATTATTTACAAGGCCTTTTCAGCAATCATAAAAATGATATTAATTATTTTACACAGAAATAGGAAATGTATGTAAAGAGAAGTCCTTCATTAAGAAAAAAGAGTGTCTTAAGATCTTCAGATAAATTTTATTTGTGAAATACAATAACAGAATCAATAGACCTGATTTGTTGTGTTATTTTTTACAGGAATTAAAATTGAACAGTTTGTTAGTGGAGGAAGTGGAACAGCTAGTTGTATTACTACACCAGCTAGCAGTAGATCTGAGGTGTTCTCAGTATACAGATTATTATTGTAGAGACTTCCCTAAACTGTTAGACATCACTAACTGTGCCAGTCAGGTCAAAGATGGTGAGACTTCTTTATGTACTCAGTTATACACCTACAATCTGAACATATTATATATCATGTAGGTTTGATGAAATGTTAAATCTTGGTTTGTCAGAATAATTAACAGTCCTCTGTTGGCAGAGAATTATAAATATATATGATAAAAAAGAAAACATTTATCTCTAAGTGTTGATAGACTGATTGTTCAGAGACATACCTTCAAAATTTTATACCAAGTCAAAGTAAATAATATAATAACAAATTTTTGATAATTCTGAAGTTGTGTTCTTGTTTATAACCTCAATGCTTCAACATGAATGACAATTTTATATTCAGATTTCATACATCCTATATCTGGTTGCTTTGGTGACCTGTTATGTTTTACAGATCATGTTGAGAAAATGCAGTACCCGTCAGTGTTCACAAAGATACCACCATCTGTATATAACTGGATAGTTAGAAACTTTGAAGGTCAAAAGTCCGGACATGTCTTATACATACCATTTGTCTGTAATAACATAGTTAATGTTATTTCTGTAAGTATGATTATAGCATTACAGTTTTAAACTTCTAATTTTAGAAATATTAGTTAATTTTGAAATTTTGAATTAAGTTCCTATATCTTCATTGTCCTACTAACACACTAAATGTCAGTAATTTGTAAGCAGGTGCCCACTATACCTGAAATCATACACAAAGTAGTATTGCAGTCCTTTTCCACTAGTAGAAGCTTGATAAAACTATATTCAGGATTCTTTACTTATATGTACCTCATATTTTTATCGAATGTCCATTTGCAAAACTTTCTTTATATTTTTACTGTAGTTGAACATGTAATACTGATAGTTGAACATGTAATACTGAAATTTAGTGTATAATATTAACATATTACCTTGTATTGTTTCAGTTGTATGCATTGTTGTTAAATAAACATATGGGAACAGAACAAGCTATAGAAAGATGTCTGAAAAAAGTGCCACCTTCAGGTAATGTCTAAAGTTTTGAATAGAAATTTTAATTATCGTATTTGCTGAAGTTTAAAGACAATACCACTTCAATAAATGAAGAACCTTTTCTTTTAAGATCTGTACTGTTCATTATTTTCCATCCGATGATAAGGTTTAAAAAAACTCAATGAATATTGTTATGGTCACCAAGAAAACACAAGGTTGTCTAGAAATTCTGGTATACTTTCTTATAGCTCAACATGTTAGCAGCCATAATAATGGACCTTTAGTTTCAGTAACTCCCTTAAACTATTTATAGGCTGTCCAAAATGAACAAACAGGGAAAGTCCATTTAATAAATTTAGCTGGATTCAATTTTAGTACTATGTTAACTAATGCTAATTGTTCTGATATTTTCATTTAGGTCATAGGCACCAACTTGTGATATTTCTATGTCAAGGAGTTTCTGTAGAGCCAGTCCTACACATAATTATCTAGAAAGAGTGGTACTGTACATGACACAACTTGGTAAGTTTCTATGTAGCATTTCTGAGCATAACTTTATACATTGTAGTGGGGCATCCATGGCCAAGTGGTTAAAGTCTTTGACTATATACTACTTGCCCCCACCCCCACCCCCACCCCACAGCTTTTTGTTTGAGTCCTGCCTTGGACTTGTAAGGAAGCTATCTATGCAAGCTTACAGAATGTCTTTGGTTCTACTTAGATGTCGGCTCATGCATGAAGGTATCTTTATGACCTCTACAGTGATGGTGTAAGCGATTTATGATATTAAATAAGTTTGCAAGAACTTTCAAGCTTGAAAAATATATTAAAATTAGTATGAACATTAATTATTCACAGGTATGACAGAAAGAGATTTAACTTACCTGCCAGTTGGAATAGCTCTTCCAATTAGGGAGGCCATATTTCACTGTAGATGTAACCCTCCATCTGATTGGCCAGAGGAATCCTATGCTCTAATTGGTCGAGAAGACATAAGCAAGTTGATGTCACTACAAGATAGAGAAGATGTGTCCCCACCCCCAGGAATTTTCAAGAGAAAACCTAGCCCTCAATCTCAAGGGACAAAAGAAGAAGATGATGGCATGGAACATCTTGATGATGAGGTTAATATTATTGTGTTGTCAGTTCCACTCTTGTAATTTAGTTGTGTAATGTATGCTCAACATGTGACCTGATTCTTGATATGATGATATTTATGAGTTACGAATCTTGTGATTTAAAGGTGTAATGTACACACAACTTATGGTATGATAATACTAATGTACAAGACTCTAGATACAATATGTACGAAAGTATACATTTGCAGAAGAAAGACATTTACACTTTGTTAATTTCATTACAGTTCCCATTTTGTAAATAGCAGCTAAATGAAACCCTCATCTTGAGATTTTTTTACTTAAAGGCATCTTTATTTTTTATTAGTCTAAAATTACAAACTGTTCCACTTTATACCACTGTTTACTATGACAATTTGCACCTTTATTGTGATTTGCTAAATTAAGACTGCTAAAGTAATATCCATGTTACTTGATTGGCTAACTCGATATTTAAGATAAGGTGTAACATGTAAAGTAGTTTAGTATTATTTAGTTATCATGATTATATATGAACAATATTACAGTATTTGAGGTTGAGATTTAGCGAGGATCTAAGAGTACAAGAAGCTAGGAGATTATTACAGTCCTCAAGACCAGCTAGAATATCTCTAGTACAAAAACCAGAAATAAGGTAAAACTATTTACTTCTGTTACCTCTGTCTGTATGAGTGTGTGTTGTAAAATTTATATACGTGTACTTCTGCATGCATGATGGGATTACAAAATAAATCAGTATACCTGACCACAAGTAGAAGACTAGGTGATTATACAAGACCCCAACTCAAATGTTAAGGTCAACTTGATGTATTTGTCATGTAGTTCAAGGTGCAGTTAGAGTTAGTCATCAGTCTATAGCCTCTGCATTCATGATGAGATCTCAAGATAAGTTTGTTCACATGATCACCATAAATAAACAATGTGTCTCATGCACAACCTAGGTCCCTAGGTCACAGCAGATGTTTTAACTTAGTGTATTTCTGACACTAGTATATTCATTATTCCGTTTTGGGGTCTATGCTTCTACTAATTAGCGCATTTGAAATATATTTTTAAGTACTTATTATCAAACTCATTTCATTACAAATGTATAGAAAAAGATATTTTTTTATTGTTACCAGTATTTGCTAAACATCATAAAAAGTAATTTATTTGTGAATATTGCAAAAACAATTGCTTGTTATAATAAGGAACAATTTTTAGCTCACCTGTCACAAAGTGACAGGGTGAGCTTTTGTGATCGCTTTTCGTCCGTCGTCCGGCCGTCGTCCGTCCGTCGTCCGTAAACTTTTACTTTAAATGACATCTCCTCATAAACCACTAGGCCAATTTCATCCAAACTTCACAGGAATGTTCCTTTGGTGGTCACCTTTAAAAATTGTTCAAAGAATTTAATTCCATGCAGAACTCTGGTTGCCATGGCAACCGAAAGAAAAAACTTTAAATATCTTCTTTTAAAAAACCCTAAGAGCTAGAGCTTAGATATTTGGCATGAAACATCTTCTAGTAAGTGTCTACCAAGTTTGTTCAAATAAAAGCCCTTGGGACAAAATTTGCCCCGCCCCAGGGGGTCATTGATTTTCCATATGTGCATATAGTAAAAACTTAAAAAATCTTCTTTTAAAGAACTCAAAGAGCTAGAGCTAAGATATTTAGCATGAAACATGTTCTAATGAGTGTCTACCAAGTTTGTTCAAATAAAAGCCCTGGGGTCAAAATTGGCCCCGCCCCAGGGGGTCATTGATTTTCCCTATATGCATTTAGTAAAAACTTAAAAAATCTTCTTTTAAAGAACTCAAAGAGCTAGAGCTAAGATATTTAGCATCAAACATGTTCTAATAGGTGTCTACCAAGATTGTTCAAATAAAAGCCCTGGGGTCAAAATTGGCCCCGCCCCGGGGGTCATTGATTTTCCTTATATGTCTATAGCAAAAGCTTAAAAAATCTTCTTTGAAAAAACCCAAATAGCTAGAGTTTAGATATTAAGCATGAAACATCTTCTAGTGAGTGTCTACAAAGTTTGTTCAAATAAAAGAGCAAAAGACCTGGGGTCAAAATTGGCCCCGCCCCGGGGGTCATTGATTTTTCTTATATGTGTATAGCAAAAACTTAAAATCTTCTTTGAAAAAACCCAAATAGCTAGAGTTTAGATATTAAGCATGAAACATCTTCTAGTAAGTGTCTACAAAGTTTGTTCAAATAAAAGCCCTGGGGTCAAAACTGGCCCCGCCCCAGGGGTGTCATTGTATTTAACTATATGTGTATAGTAAAAACTTAAAAAAATCTTCTTTTAAAAAACCCAATGAGCTAGAGCTTAGATGTTCAGCATGAAACATCTTCTTATTGGTGTGTACCAAGTTTGTTCAAATAAAAGCCTTTGGATTAAATTGGCCCTGCCGGGGGGTGGGAAGGTCATTGTTTTTCATTATATGTGTGTAGTAAAAACTTAACATCATGAAACATCTTCTAATGGGTGTCTTCCAAGTTTGTTCAAATAAAAGCCCTTGGGTTTAAACTGGCCCCGCTCCAGGGGCCTATATACAGGTGAGCGACCTCAGGGCCATCATGGCCCTCTTGTTTAAATGTTGTATATGCTAGAATCAGCTTGTGAAACATATGTAGAATGATTGTTATATTTTCAGTGACCATGATTTTATAGAGGAGCAGGAACGACATTTATATGCAATATGTATCAGAACTATGGCTCTATCTGTTGGCAGGTTAGATTTCAGTAACTTTAATTTTTAGCTCGACTATACGAAGTATATGGAGAGCTGTCCTACTCGCCCCAGCGTCTGCGTCCAGATTTCAGATTAAAGTTTTGGTGCAGTAAAATATTTTTCACTATAACTTTGTCATTTCTTAAGGTATCAACTTCAAACTTCAAATATATGTTCCTTATCATCAACCACATCTTATGTGACAAGGTAACTCTAGCACCAATATTTTCAGATTTATCTCCCCTTGAACTTAGAATTTTCCTTAAAAAATACTATTTCTTACTGATATTTCTTTATTTCTTAAGGGATGAACTTCATACTTCTAATATATGTACCTTATCATCATCCACATCTTATGTGACAAGGTTCATTACTCTAGCACCAATATTTTCAGATTTATCTCCCCTTGAAGTTAGAATTTTCCTTAAAAAATATTATTTATTACTGTTACTTCTTTATTTCTTAAGGGATCAATTTCATACTTCAAATATATTTACCTTATCATCATCCCCATCTTATGTGACAAGGTTCATAACTCTAACACCAATATTGCAAGAATTATCTCCCCATAAACTTAGATTTTTTTTTCTAGAAAAATGTTATTTTTTACTATAACTTTTTTAGTTTTAAAGATATTTACCTCAAACTTCAAATACTTATTCCTTATCATCAATTACATTTTATGTGACAATGTTCATAACTCTTGAATCAATATTTACAGATTTATCTCTCTGGACTTAGGATTTTCTTTACGAAATATTAAAACTTCTTTATTTTTTAAGGTATCTACTTCAATCTTCAAATATATATTTCTTATCATTACACACATGTTGTGTGACAAGGTTCATAACTCTAGTGTGACTATTTCTAAAATTGTTCCCCTAAATCTTGGAATTTATGTTAACAATGTTATTTTTTTTCTATAACTTAAAACATAATTATACATAATTGATTTTTCTTTCATAGTTTTGTCTTCCTTAGTATGTCTAGTATTTTATTAGTTGAACTTCGCTGTCTCCTGTGACAGCTCTTGTTCTAACCTATTATCAATATAACCTATTATTGTTTTGTCTACAAATTCAAAATATGTTACCATTTTAATTTAAAATGGTTTGCTAGTACTTGAACAACTAAACTTAAGCTTTCTTTTAAACAAATTTACCCTTTTTGTTTTCCACATCCTGGTTTGCAGTATAATTAATGTTACATATTTTGTGTGACCATTGACTGTATTTTCAGATAATTATGATATAGAATATATCACAACAAGAAATAATGTAATATATTGCATATTTCAGGGGCATGTTTACAATGAGCACATACCATCCTCTATCTACAGAAACATTACCCATACCTAAACTCTGTCTCACAGGGAAAGCCCCACCAAGGTATTGTTATATTATTCATTTACTATTCAGAATTTTTATGCATAGTTAAAATGAATTAAGGGTAATGTTCCATATAGAAGGTCATATTGTTTATTCTTTTCCATTTTATCTTGTTCTGTAAGAGTATTGTACACAGTTATAATGGTTATGCTTGAACTTTATTCAGACTGCTCTAAGAGTTTTCTTTTTTTGAACCAACCAATATGAGGAACCAGGAGAGGGCTTTAATCTAAAATCCTTTTGTTAGAGGCAGACACTTTTAATCACAAAGATTTCTGCTCTTTTAGTATTATGTTGATAGTTTTGCATAAACCTTTCTTATTTGTAGTCAACATTGTGAGACTGAAAAATTTAGGTGTACATTTTGGGCATGTTTTACACATATATTTCTTTCTATAGGAATACAACAGTAGACTTGTCTCATATAGATACACCAGCTAACATGACAGCATGGCCACTGTTCCATAATGGTGTTGCCGCAGGATTGAGGATTGCAGATTTCTCTCAAGTAGACTCATCATGGATCATGTACAATAGACCTAAGAGTAATGAACTGAACAATGAATATGCAGGATTTTTAATGGCACTGGGACTAAACAAACATCTTGTTAAAATGAACATACTTAATAAACACAATTACCTTAGTAAGGTTAGTTTATCTTGTATATTTTATACATTTTTAAATTGTATCTGTTTGAATAAGAATCTTTGTTAATAAAAATAGCTCATTTCAGATAATTTATTCTCAGGTTAAGAAATTATCTTTATGAAAATGTTGCCTAGGTCATTGGAAAAGATATTCTGTAAAAAGTGTTTTAATGTTTGATTTTTAAATCCTTCAGAATATATGTAAGTTGATATAAAAGTTTGTCCTCTATGAGGAAATTTGCTGTTGTTCATCTTATCATAGCAAATAAAGATAAAATTTAAAACAACATATCTGAATTAACGCATTTAGTATAATAAATATTATTTTAAATATTTTTAGGGACATGAAACAACAACAATAGGTCTGCTGCTAGGAGTTGCTGCAGCCAAGTGAGTGGTCTAGAAATTAATTGATTGTTATTTCATTGATATTTTCATGGTAATGAAAATCGCTTCTTATTTTCAAGTAAAGCTTTATAGTTTTAATTGAAAATCCTGTTTAAAAATATTTTTCCATTAATTTCAATGTACGAAATCGATAAAAAAGATAGGTAAATTAAGGAACTTATATATTTCTTGTTAAAGACGTAGCACTATGGATCTATCAACAATGAAAATGTTAAGTATACATCTACCAGCAATGTTACCACCTACCTCTACAGAGCTCAATATATCACATAACATGCAGGTGGCAGCTATACTTGGTGTAGGGCTTGTATTTCAAGGCACTGGTCACAGACACACAGCAAATATACTCTTAGCTGAGATAGGTATGTCGCCACTTGTTGTTAAGTTCTATATCATTTTACTATTCATCAGGTCCGACATATAGCATGCCTACTTTACTTTAATAGTATTGGACTTTAATATGCAATGAAAATGAATAGAAGTTCATTGAAGAATACAATAAATTTTGATACAGTACAACATATATAATTCTTTAAATTTGAAATTTTATTGATAAAGTTTTTTCCTATAGCATTGTTTATACTCTAGTTTTTTCCTATAGCATTGTTTATACTCTCTTAACAATTTTATCATTGGGTTTCTCCTTCACATTATATCAAAATGTACCGCCTCCGTGGTCGAGGGGTTAGAGTCGATGACTTCTAATCCAGTTACCTCTCTGGCGTGGGTTCGATCCCCGGGAGATGCTTTGGTAGTTTAGCGCGGTGGAAGGTAGTCTAGTACTGGTGTAACTCTCCAGGAACAATGGTTAGGAAACTACCCGCCTATATGACTGAAATACTGTTGGGAAAAGGCGTAAAATGAAACAAACATATTAAAATGTTGAAGAGGAGTATAGTTAAGATGGGGTATTTGTGCTCTGCCTTTAATTTTATCAGCAAGTTATTGCAGTCTTCATCAAAAATATAATGAGGTACAATATTCTTTACTGAAGTATAAGAAGAAAATGGTGCCTGAAATAATCTTATACTCAAGACTGTATATACTGTTATAGGTCGACCACCTGGTCCAGAGTTACAGAATTGTACAGACAGAGAATCATATTCCCTAGCTGCAGGTCTCGCACTTGGACTTGTTATGTTTGGTGTAAGTTTAACTTGCATGTTTAGTTATTTCAGAAAACATACATATATAAAACATACATTTCAAGCTCCACTATCTGAAGAATAAGGAGAACTACTGTCTGTGTCACACTTCAGTTAAGTTTTTGCATGCAAGTGGGTATCTGCAAAACTATGGAATGGAATGGTTTGAAACTTTCTATACTTATTTGAGAGATTAATAGGGGGTTACTTAACAGGGCTCATTACTCTAACATGGACTTTGACAGAGTTATGGCCCTTTTTTGAACTTTGTAAAACATTAGAAATAATGGCTGTGAGTGACTGTTCTGGACAATAATGTAGGAAATATATAGTTTATAAACAGCTCTTATTATTATGAGTTTAAGAAAGATGTAATATTTTACAGAAAGGAAAGGAGACAATGGGGACATCAGATCTCAGTATGGCAGATACATTATATCATTTTATGGTGGGAGGTCACAAACGGCCACTGGTAATTATATACTATTAGAATTTTTGTTACTCTTCAGTTTTTCAGTTTGTTTCAAAGATATTTTTTATTTTCTTTGATAGTCAAATTGTGAAATATTACACACAAATGTATTAAATAAAAGGTGCACTATTGCATTCTTTATCAATACAAAAAAGTTGAACATTAAACTGTTTAAAAACATTTATATTTAGTCTAGTAGATAATATATTTTCATGTGTTCTATTATTTATGCAACATTACAGATTGGACCAAGTCAAGAAAGATACAAGACCCCAAGTTACCAGATTCAGGTAAGTGCTTTGGGGCCCATTTTTTTTATCAACATAAAATTTCTAATTTTAATAACATTTTCGTTAGACAATATTAAAACATCAATACTATAATAAAACAACTATTGTCACACTTTTAGATATACATGTTCATTAAAACATTTACTGTGTTTTACAGGAAGGTGACACTGTTAATGTAGATGTGACATCACCAGGTGCTACACTAGCACTTGGAATGCTTTACTTCAACACAAAAAACAGGTAATATATCATTAAACACCTTGTTGTTAGAATAGGAAAATATAGGTAATGTCTCTTAGATATATTGCATCATGATTTTACAAGATTATATTGATATTTATATGAAGTATTTAGTCAGGTTTATCTTACCTTATAAAACAGAACAGACTCTGATTTTATTTCAATATGTACATACCAGTGATTTTTTCACTTTATTTTGAAGAAGACTTAGCCTCTATATTTTGGGAAGAATTATCCCTAAAACAGTTCATTTGGGAAATAAAAAACTGGTGTAAATTATGATTTTTTTTTTCTTAAAAAAACTACATTATTTTAAAGAAAACTTTGACTGGGAAGAGGCCTTTTAAAGGCTAATGTATGTGTTATTCTGTAATGTAAAAATCTGGCAGGTTCATATTTGAACTTATATTCATGTATGAAGTTCAACAATATTTTATATCTTATATGATACAAACATCACATATACATATATATAAGTTGCTATATACAAGTACAAAAGAATTGGGTCAAAAGTTATTTCCTCATTATTTGGAGAGTCTTCCCCTGTAGGGTTAGTTTGATTTCTCAAAGAAAAGAGTTCTGTAAATGTAAGTTTCGTTATAATATTATAGAGCAGTATCAGAGTGGTTACAGGTTCCAGACACACAGTTTATGCTGGACCAAGTCAGACCAGACTTTCTACTTCTTAGGGTAAGGCTTTATAACCTTGAAATTTAAATGAATTTCACTTTGTGACTCTTTCAGAAGTTAAGGAAGCCTTTTTCAATCATATGCTCAAATATAAAATGTAGATCATTTATGAAAATAAGTTTGGTAATCAGTTGTGTTGTATATAGAATTTTAGATAAGAAAGTAACTGATGATAGCTTGAGCGTAATATAACATTACAGGTGGCTACTCATTGATTTGTTTATCAAGTATATATATTATTATTTCAGACACTAGCTCGAGGTCTTGTGATGTGGGATACTGTTTTACCTTCCATAGATTTCCTCAAACAAACAATTCCTCAGGTCAATTTCTACATGATAACCCTCTAATGACAACACAATATTTTTTCAAATTTAAATGTTTAGATTTTTATGCCTCCACAAAGTGGGGAGCATATAGCGTTGCACTTGTCCGTCAGTCCGTACATCTGTCCATCCGTACGTCTGCCCGAGCAAACATTTGATATTTATGAGCTTCATTCCGTAGTTAAATAAAGAACAAAAACTCATAAAATTCAAATTAAGAGCTATTTTTTTGTTTTTATAAGCTAAATTTGCTTATGGACTTACATCCAGGTGTAGTTTATGAGCTGATTTGCCTCTTAAATATCAAATTTGGTACGTCCGTCCGTACGTCCCGAAATCTTAAACTGGATGGCAGATTTTGCTTAAACTTCCAGGGATGAACAACCTTGATGTGTAGATGGTAGTATAGGAAGGAATTTTTGCTGGGACCAAATTTAACAGAATTATGGCCCGTTGTTGATTTTTTAGCTCACCTGAGCTTGCTCAGGGTGAGCTTTTAGGATCGGTGAATGTCCGTCGTCCGTCGTACGTCCACAATTGCTTGTGAACACTCTAGCGGTCGCATTTTTGCCTCAATCATCATCAAACTTGGTCAGGATGCTTATCTAGTTGAAAGCTCGGATGAGTATGAACATGGCTCATCTCGGATGAAAAACTAAGTCACAAGAGCTAAAAATAGAAATACCTTGTGAACACTCTAGAGGTCACATTTTTGACCCAATCATCATCAAACTTGGTCAGGATGTTTGTCAAGGTGATAGCTTGGATGAGTTCAAACATGGGTCATCTCGGATGAAAAAGTAGGTCACAGGAGCTATAAATAGAAAAACCTTGTGAACACTCTAGTGGTCACATTTTTGAACCAATCATCATCAAACTTGGTCAGAATGCTTGTCTAGTCAATTGCTTGGATGAGTTCGAACATGGGTCATCTCGGATGAAAAACTAGGTCACAGGAGCTAAAAATAGAAAAACCTTGTGAACACTCTAGTGGTCACATTTTTGACCCAATCAACATCAAACTTTGTCAGGATGCTTGTTTAGATAATAGCTCGGATGAGTTCGAATATGGGTCATCTCGGATGAAAAACTAGGTCACCGGAGCTATAAATAGAAAAACCTTGTTAACACTCTAGTGATCACATTTTTGCATCAATCATCATCAAACTTGGTCAGGATGCTTATCTAGTTGATAGCTTGGATGAGTTCGAACATGGGTCATCTCGGATGAAAAAGTAGGTCACCGGAGCTAAAAATAGAAAAACCTTGTTAACACTCTAGCGGTCACATTTTTGCATCAATCATCATCAAACTTGGTCAAGATGCTTGTCAAGGTGATAGCTCGGATGAGTTTGAACATGGGTCATCTCGGATGAAAAAGTAGGTCACCGGAGCTAAAAATAGAAAAACCTTGTTAACACTCTAGTGGTCACAATTTTGACTCAATTGTCATCAAACTTGGTCAGGAAACTTGTCTAGGTCATTGCTGGGAATAAATCGAACATGGGACATCTCGGATGAAAAACTAGGTCACAGGAGCTAAAAATAGAAAAATCTTGTTAACACTCTAGTGGCTACTGTTGTGATCCAAATATTCTGTTAATTGGTCTGAAAGTTTGTTTTGATGATTTCTAAGTCAAAATCGAACATGGGTCATCTTGGATGAAAAACTAGGTCACACCGCCCAAATATGGAAAAACCTTGTTAACATTCTAGTGGTCACATTTTCGACTCAATTATCATCAAACTTGGTCAGGATGCTTGTCTAGGTAATTGCTTGGATGAGTTCGAAATCGCATGTGAAACTAGGTCACCGGAGCTAAAAATAGAAAAATCTTGTTAACACTCTAGTTGCTACTGTTTTGATCCAAGTATCCTGGAAATTGGTCTGAAAGTTTGTTTTGATGCTTTCTAGGTCAAGTTTGAATATGTGTCACCTGGGTAAAAAACTAGGTTGCACTGCTCAAATATGGATAATCCTTGTTAACACTGTAGTGGTCACATTTTTGACTCACCTGTCATGAGACTTGGTCAGAATGCTTGTCTATGTAATTGTTTGGATGAGTTTGATAAGTCAGGTGAGCGATCTAGGGCCATCATGGCCCTCTTGTTCACTATATACTATGTAGAAATTTTGTGAACGCAACTCCTCTTAAACCAGATGGCAGATTTTGCTTAAACTTCCAGGGATGAACAACCTTAATGTGTAGATGAAAGTAAAGGAAGGAATTTTTGCTGCGACCAAATTTAACAGAATTATGGCCCTTTGTTGATTTTTAAGCCCCCAATAAGTGTGGAGCATATAGCGTTGCACTTGTCTGTCCATCCGCATGTCTCTCCATCCGTACGTCAGTCTGTCCGTATGAACCCAGAGGTACTTGTGTGACTTGGAGAACAATTGGTAACAGTAAATTCTCTTTGATCCTATTCATTCCGTTTTTACTTGTGTGTCTTTTTTTAAGCCTTGTGTGACTAAAAATGGCCAAAAAGATCAAAGGAAAAGTCACATAAGTAAAACTAACGTTTGTGAGTACGTCCGTATGTCTGTCCATATGTCCCGAAATCTTGTGAACGCAACTCCTCTTAAACCGGATGGCAGATTTTGCTTAAACTTCCAGGGATGAACAACCTTAATGTGTAGATGGTTGTAAAGGAAGGAATTTTTGCTGTGACCAAATTTAACAGAATTATGGCCCTTTGTTGATTTTTTCACTATATACTATGTAGAAATTTTGTGAACGCAACTCCTCTTAAAACCGGATGGCAGATTTTGCTTAAACTTCCAGGGATGAACAACCTTAATGTGTAGATGGTAGTAAAGGAAGGAATTTTTGCTGCGACCAAATTTAACAGAATTATGGCCCTTTGTTGATATTTTCACTATATACCATATTGAAATTTTGTGAACGCAACTCCTCTTAAACTGGATGGCAGATTTTGCTTAAACTTCCAGGGATGAACAACCTTAATGTGTAGATGGTAGTAAAGGAAGGAATTTTTGCTGCGACCAAATTTAACAGAATTTTGGCCCTTTCTTGATTTTGTTCACTATATACCATATAGAAATTTGTGAACGCAACTCCTCTTAAACCGGATGGCAGATTTTAATAAAAAGTTCCACTTAAAAATCTTACATACAGATATGCATGCTCTTGTTTACGAGCACATCTGCACAGTGGGGGCATTCGTGTCCTTTGGACACAGTTCTAGTTATTGATATATCAAATTCATATAATTTTTGCCATATCTGCTTAATTATTAATTAATTTCTTGAAAGTTTTTATCAATTAATTTCTTAAAAGCTTTTTAGTTATTTCATCTGCTGAGAAAATTGTGTGATATTAAAAGTGTTAAATATATAGTTCAGACAAAAACAGTTAATTTAAGTCATTGATTTGTGCAGCTATAAATCCCACTCAAAATCCTTGCAATATTCCTTGGTTATTTCACAAGAATTATATGACAATATTTGTAGATACTGGAAGACTATGCCTTTCATAAATATCAGATGGAAGATGAGGATAATACCATAGATTTTGAAACTATGAGGTAAATTCTTATATATCATTTTGTTTTCAGTTTTAGATGTATACTGTTCAGTGTTTGAACATTTTTTAATTTAACCTTCTCATATCATAACAATGTTGATAGGCCAAACTAAATCATCTCCTTACCTACATGCCTTTGTTTCTTTAAAATGACCAAAAAAAAAATTGAATGTTGAGTTGTTAGCTGTATTGTTAGAAAAGCTATGCTGCTAGCCTTGTTTGAGAAATAATTTCTGAATGTATGATAAATGAACTTATGCCAGAATATATAAAACTGTAAGATTCTCTAACTGATGACTGGTACATGCAGGGATTTTTTAAACGGGCATATTTGTAAAAGGTGGTAATGAGGTTCTGTTTCCATTGAACATTTACACAAGGGGTGGATATTCCCATCTGTGAAGTTAGCCAGTGTTTTATTCTTTTTCTTGAATATTACATCTAAGAGTTTGAAAAGAAATCAGGAAAACTTGTATTTTTATAGCACTATTTCTTTATATGAATAATGAAATATTGTAGAAATATGATGTTTTGATATTTCAGTCAGGCATATTGCAATGTAGTGGCTGGAGCATGTATGGTGATTGGTTTAAAGTTTGCTGGATCAGCCAATCAGGAAGCTTTTGACACACTGGTATTTTGTTGCTCGTATTTATTACTCGTTGAATGATATTCCTATTTGAATGTAAAATTAAGACCTGTTGTTTTATTTAGAGAATTTTAGGGACATAGCTTATAGGTAAGGGTATTTAAAAAAGGGATAATTGATTATTGCACTTACTTTATTCCTTACACATGACACTAATATATTGGTCAGACCAGCAGACTGACCCAGGATTAATAATGTTTACCTAAAGATCTAACCATTTTACTATGAATTAATCATCTTAAAAACACTTAAGAGTCTTTGCATATATAGTTAACAGAATTAGCTTTTACTTTAAAAAAAGTTCAGCTCATAGGTTCATGTAGATGAGAGTTAGTATATTTGACTCAGTTAATTTTACTATATAAATAAGATATTGAAGTGATATTATATATTATGTACAGGTAGAGTGTATGAATCGGTCGTTAAAGGTTATATCTACACCACCTCTAGTAGAACAAGCTGGCAAGAGTACAGTAGAAAATTCTATGATGACAATACTGCTCTCCATGGCAATGGTGAGTTAGTTTTCAAGATGATATAACACCTTATTTTTATATAGTTTAGAAAACTAGAAACACTTAAATAATTTTGCCTAGCAGTGAAGCATTTACTTAAAATTAAGGTGTATGTGTAACAAATATTTTTCTCCCTCATTCTTTAGAATGTTAATTAAACTTACCATTTTGAAGGACTTAAAAAGCTCCTATATAAATACATTACTTCATTTTGTATCAATGTTGATTACAGGTAATGGCAGGAACAGGTAATCTTGAAGTGTTACGTATGTGTAGAATGTTCCGGTCGCGGGTCGGACCACCATATAACCTGTATGTGATGTATGGATCTCATATTGCTATCAGTATGGCAATAGGATTACTCTTCCTAGGTGGTGGCAAGTACGTGCTTCTTACTTTAGTGTTTCAAGCTGTTGTTTTTTTTTTTTTATCAAAAATCTTTTTTATGCCCCCACTTCAAAGAAGAGGGGGTATATTGCTTTGCATTTGTCTGTCTGTCGGTCCGTCGGCCCGTAGACCAAATGGTTTCTGAGTGATAACTAAAGAACCCTTAGGCCTAGGGACTTCAAACTTGGTATGGTGATTGGTCATGACCATTAGATGACCCCTATTGATTTTGGGGTCAAGGGGTCTAAGGTCAAGGCCAAATTGACCTTGTAAGTAAAAACTGTTTCCGATCAATAACTAAAGAATGTTTAGGCCTAGGAACTTCAAACTTGGTATGATGATTGGTCATGACCAGTAGATGACCCCTATTGATTTTGGGGTAAAGGGGTCAAAGGTCAAGGTCACATTGACCTTGTAAGTAAATACGGTTTCCGATCAATAACTAAAGAACACTTAGGCCTAGGAACTTCAAACTTGGTGTGATGATTGGTCATGACCAGCAGATGACCTCTATTGATTTAAGGGTCAAGGGGTCAAAGGTCAAGGTCACATTGACCGTGTAGGTAAAAATGGTTTCCGATCAATAACTAAAAAACACTTAGGCCTAGAAACTTCAAACTTCATGTGATGATTGGTCATGACCAGCAGATGACCCCTATCGATTTTGGGGTTAAGGGGTCAAAGGTCAAGGTCACATTGACCTTGTAGGTAAAAACGGTTTCCGATCAATATCTAAAGAATGCTTAGGCCTAGGAACTTCAAACTTGCTGTGATGATTTGTCATGACCAGCAGATGACCCCTATTGAATTTTTGATCAATGGGTCAAAGGTCAAGGTCACATTGACCTTGTAGGTAAAAAGGGTTTCCGATTAATAACTAAAGAACGCTTAGGCCAAGGTACTTCAAACTTGGTGTGGTGATTGGTCATGACCAGCAGATGACCCCTATTGATTTTGGGGTCAAGGAGTCAAAGGTCAAGTTTACAGTGACCTTGTAGGAAACTTGGTGTGATGATTGGTCATGACCAGCAGATGACCCCTATTGATTTTGGGGTCAAGAGGTCAAAGGTCAAGGTCACATTGACCTTGTAGGTAAAAACGCTTTCCAATCAAAAACTAAAGAATGCTTAGGCCTAGAAACTTCAAACTTGGTATGATGCTTGTTCATGACCAGCAGATGACCCCTATTGATTTTGGGGTCAAGGGGTCAGTGACATATTGACCTTGTACTTAAAGATGGTTTCTGACCAATAACTCAACAACTCAAGTTGCCATGGTTGATATTTTTATATTAAACTAAAAATCCTTTTGGTATACACATTTGAAGGTCTTATGTAATATAACAACTTGGCTGTCATTAATGAGGCCTACATGATTTATAAAATTTATGCATATATTATTTGGTAAGATTTGTAATAACTTAAATTGCTGCACACAACCTATGGGGTCACAATAATTATTACCTTGTGACTAGTCATGACCAGTAGATAACCCTTATTAATTTTTTGTTCACTGGGTCAGAAGTCATGCATAATAACCTGATCACATGACTAATTGGCTACCGATAGGGGGCATACATGTTTTACAAACATATCTTGTTTATATAATATCAGTCGAGGTCCTTTTCTTAGTTAAAATGGCAATGGACTGGATTCACAGAAATATCTGCTAAACAGCATATGATTTTAAGAAACCATTTTTGATGAGGTAAACACAGTGCACTGGCCAAAGAGCTAGTAATATCCTTGTGAACATATTTTATGTTATTTTGCTCTGTTTTGATCTTCATTTCATGGGAACTGTTTTTGTATTTGAACAAAATTTTCTGTTACAAATATATTGAAATAAGTTAAATTGTTTGTAATCTGTTGTTCTATGTGTGATACAGATGATTAGAACATAGTTTATGGTAACATGAGATTTTATTTATTTTAGGTACACATTGAGCACCAAAGATGAAGCTATAGCTGTAATGTTGTGTGCTTTCTTCCCCAAGTTCCCTACTCATAGTAATGACAATAGGTATGTTTGAGTATTTAAATGTTTATTTATTGAAGTATCACTTTAAACTTGTGTACATTAATGGGGAGTGATGGTGTATTGGTTTAGGTGCCTGCCTCTCAACCCAGGTACTGTAGGATTTGAGCCCTACTTTGGTGGCAATCATGTTTCCTCAAATTACACTTGTACATGTTAGTCTCAGGAATCAAACTTGAAAATGATTTATAATTATTAATAAAGGTGACAAGAAATTTTATACAATCAAATGTAAATAAACATGTTTAAAGTAAGTACCAGTAAGTTATGTAAGATTCATCAATATGAAACTTGAAAATTATAAATAAATATTAATATAGATGACAAGAAATTTTATACAGTCAAGTGTAAATAAACATGTTTAAAGTAAGTACTAGTAAGTCAATATGTGATATCCCAGCATTGAATTGATTTGTCAGATTGTATTATGATAATACCCTATTCTCTTCAGTTTCTTGCCCTTGGCACTTATGTTGAAATGAAAGTGAAGCTACTGAGTATATTCAATTGTGTTGTTTTTACTTTTGATCACTTTACATATAGATGTAAGGAAACAAACTTGTTTGCAAGACTTATTTTACTACTGAAAATCTATCAGAATTTTACTTCCTTGAGTATGGACATGAATTTTATGATCAGCATTATAATTACAGGTATCATTTACAAGCATTCCGTCACCTGTATGTCCTAGCATCAGAGTTAAGAACAATGTTACCACGAGATGTTGATACAGGATTTCCCTGCTATGTTCCTATAGAAATCAGGTTTAAAGTAAGCAAATTATAGCTAAATCAACGTTGATTTTGTGTAAAATGTGTTTGTCAAAAGTTTTGCATATTTCAGAAATCAGGTATTTAGTGCATGTATGTATTAGAAGAAATAAAATTTTAAGGTGATTAGCTTTTTAGACATTTGGTTAAGACTGTAATATTTGATAAAATTTAGATAAGATTCCTGATGAAGGTGTTTATAATAAATATCTGGTTGATAATAAAATTAGTGAAACTTATCATGGTGTTGAAGTGCTGTTCCATTTATTTATTCTTCTCCATTTATGTTTGATCAGATTTTCTTTGTTTTAAACAAATCATGAGTATTTCTAGTTATCAGTAGAATAGAAATGTTATATGTATTTGTAAGAATATTTTGATATGACATAAGTATTATATTAATATTTGTGTTGCCAGGATACAGAGCATTATTGTAATGAGTCATATAGAACATCAGCACCATGTACATTACCAGAACTTGATCTTCTACAAGAGGTGAGTTTATTCTATCATTTCATATTGCATATCCCCATTTTCTATTACATTTATTTACAGCATATACTAGGCTTTTTAGATTCTGTCTTAGTTAACCCTTAGTCTATTTTCAAGTTAACCTTAAGCCTATTGTCAGTGACTGAATCTACCCATGTCACAAGTTCAAACCATGATCAGATGACACAGACAGCACATCAGTCTGATCATGGTCTGCACTGCTTCCTAGTCAGTCAGTATATATTTTGATTTTTTTCAAAAATTAATGATTACTTTTGATTATATTGAAAGATGCACAAATCTATTTAAAATATTTAACGAGGTAAGAGTTAGTATGGAACACTTAATTCAACAATATACTGGGTAATCATAAATGTTGAAATATTACAGAGCTTTATAATTTATATTTTAAACTAAATTAGCTAAGATTAGTTGAATCATATAAGATTGTTGTGGAAGTAAAGTATTTCTTTTTGTAAATGTTTAAGAAAGAATGACAAGAAATTGTGAACAGTTAAAATTTTGATATCAGAAAACAGAGTGATATTAAATTACGACTTCCTCACTTTTTGTATTGAAGTTTCTCTTTAAAGATAATACCGGTATATATTTCAGATCAAAATACTTGGACCGAGATATTGGCCGATTGTATTTCACAAAGATAAAAACTGGAAGAGCTTAAAGTAAGTATCTCATATTGAGTTTTTTCTTGAAGCATGACACTGCAAGAGTCATCAGTCTGCTCAAAGTATTTAGACAATGTTAACTAGATATAATTTTATGTTATTATAACAATGTCACCTGTAATTTTTGGTACTGATCATTGTCAATTTTGATTGGGTCAAGCTGAACATTTGACATTAGTCAGCCAACAGTATGAAGCCTGGTCAGATTGCATGAACATGCAGAATGGTTTGTCCTGTCTTGATGGCAACAGCTGTTAGCTTATGTTTCAGTATTTTAAATGCAGATATCAAGTTTAACATAGAAAGTGGTGACAGTATAAATGTGATATTATTAATGTGTTATCTGTATTTATGTTGCAGGTTACTATTAAAACATAATGGAACATTGTATGTGAAACAGAGAGCTGGTCATCTTTCATATGTAGAAGATCCTAAGGTGATTCATTGCATGACTTTAGTGAGAAAAAATGTTATTTTAATTCTTTGATGTTGATTACAACACAGCATATATGATTTGGTTATAATACAGCATTTAAGATGATTTTAAAAAATAAGTTTTATTTCCTACATCAAAAAGTATATGGGATTATAAGACAAAATGTAGGGTTTATTTATGGCAATAAAATTTCATGAACAAAATAAGTTATATCAGTATTATTAAATTTTCGTCATACAAATGAATATTTGTAATGAAATCTGTAACTCGTGTTCTTCTGAATACATGATAACCCAAACAAAATTATTTTATTGGGGCGTCCGTGGCCGAGTGGTTAAATCACTGACTTCAAACCACTTGCCCCTCACCACTGTGGGTTCAAATCCCGACAGGGACTTGGATTCTTTCATGTGAGGAAGCTATCCAGCTAGCTTACAGAACGTCGGTGGTTCTACTCAGGTGCCCGTTTATGCCTGAAATAATGCACGGAAGGGCACCTGAGGTTTTCTTCCACCAGTTAAGCTGGAACGTCGCCAAATGACCTATACTGTGTCGGTGTGACCTAAAACCCAAAACAAACCAACAAACAAAATTATTTTATATATATCAACAGGGTTATAGAAGTATGCTTGCCAAATCTCTGACAGTGGACCAGTCATCACAAACTTGTGTTAAGGTAATACCAATGTTTTTATTCTTTCAGTTTGTAAACCTTCATCTTATTTCTAGCACTTTATATTTATATATTTATCTGAGATAAAACATTTTAGTAATGAGTATGCTGTAGGATAAGCTTTAAGATATTTCGTTATTTACAGTTTGGTAGAAATTAGCTTTGTATTAGGAGAAACTAAATAAACACAGTTGTTGTTATCCAGCTAGCTTACAGAACGCTGATGGTTATATCCAGGTGCCCGTACTTGTCTGAAGTAATGCACTAAGGGGTTCCTGAGGTCTTCCTCCACCAGTAAAGCTGGAAAGATGCCATATAACCTCTATTGTGCACACACATTTGTTCCTTGTTTCCATGTTATGTTTTTATGATGTAAAAATGACATTTGAAGGACATGTCTGACAGTATGTTTATTTTATATTTTCAGCCTGACATCATTAAAGCATTTACATCAGATAGTAAGGTTATAGCACTGACTGAGTACTTCTTTAGTAAACATGGCGATACTGTAAGTAATTGTTATATATTTCCTGACTGAACCTTTCTTATTGGTTGACATTTATAATTATACAATATTAAAGTAAATTTTTAACTTAATATTTTGTTTCTTTTCATGATGTTCTATACATTCATTAGTTTGTAGAACAGATTTTTCCATTTGAAGTTTTTAAAGTTTACTGTGGCTTGTTCAAATTTATTTTAGTTTCTCAAATGTCGTAGAATAAAAGTGTTTCATTACTTGATTATAAAACCATATATAATGAAGTGATTTCTAAGTTTTGGAAAATGCTATTATCATTTCATATATTTTTTTTTCTTTCAGCATGAAGATCTACTACAAGTGCTATCAGATATCTTATATGAATGTGTAACCCATGAGAAACCAGAGGCCATATCTACACATATAACTCTAGACCAGGTAACATTACATATCTACACATATGATTATAGACCATGTAACATTACATATGTACACATATAACTCTAGACCAGGTAACATTACATATGTACACATATAACTCTAGACCAGGTAACATTACATATGTACACATATAACTCTAGACCAGGTAACATTACATATGTACACATATAACTCTAGATTAGGTAACATTACATATGTACACATATAACTCTAGACCAGGTAACATTACATATCTACACATATAACTCTAGACCAGGTAACATTACATATGCACATATATAACTCTAGACTAGGAAACATTACATATCTACACATATAACTCTAGACAAGGTAACATTATATTTCTACACATATAACTCTAGACCAGGTAACATTACATATGCACATATATAACTCTAGACTAGGAATCATTACATATCTACACATAAAACTCTAGACAAGGTAACATTACATATCTACACATATAACTCTAGACCAGGTAACATTACATATCTACACATATAACTCTAGACCTGGTAACATTACATATCTACACATATAACTCTAGACCAGGTAACATTACATATGCACATATATAACTCTAGACTAGTAAACATTACATATCTACACATATAACTCTAGACTAGGAAACATTACATATCTACACATAAAACTCTAGACAAGGTAACATTACATATCTACACATATAACTCTAGACCAGGTAACATTACATATGCACATATATAACTCTAGACTAGGAAACATTACATATCTACACATAAAACTCTAGACAAGGTAACATTACATATCTACACATATAACTCTAGACCAGGTAACATTACATATCTACACATATAACTCTAGACCTGGTAACATTACATATCTACACATATAACTCTAGACCAGGTAACATTACATATGCACATATATATAACTCTAGACTAGTAAACATTACATATCTACACATATAACTCTAGACTAGGAAACATTTACATATCTACACATAAAACTCTAGACAAGGTAACATTACATATCTACACATATAACTCTAGACCAGGTAACATTACATATGCACATATATAACTCTAGACTAGGAAACATTACATATCTACACATAAAAACTCTAGACAAGGTCACATTACATATCTACACATATAACTCTAGACCAGGTAACATTACATATCTACACATATAACTCTAGACCTGGTAACATTACATATCTACACATATAACTCTAGACAAGGTAACATTACATATCTACACATATAACTCTAGACCAGGTAACATTACATATCTACATATATAACTCTAGACTAGGAAACATTACATATCTACACATAAAACTCTAGACAAGGTAACATTACATATCTACACATATAACTCTAGACCAGGTAACATTACATATCTACACATATAACTCTAGACCAGGTAACATTACATATGCACATATATAACTCTAGACTAGTAAACATTACATATCTACACATATAACTCTAGACTAGGAAACATTACATATCTACACATAAAACTCTAGACAAGGTCACATTACATATCTACACATATAACTCTAGACCTGGTAACATTACATATCTACACATATAACTCTAGACCAGGTAACATTACATATCTACACATAAAACTCTAGACAAGGTAACATTACATATCTACACATATAACTCTAGACCAGGTAACATTACATATCTACACATATAACTCTAGACAAGGTAACATTATATTTGTACACATATAACTCTAGACCAGGTAACATTACATATCTACACATATAACTCTAGACCAGGTAACATTATATTTGTACACATATAACTCTAGACAAGGTAACATTACATATGCACATATATAACTCTAGACTAGGAAACATTACATATCTACACATATAACTCTAGACAAGGTAACATAACATAGCTATAAATATAACTCTTTACCAGGTAACATATACTTATAATTTATTTATATTGTGTATATCTTTCTGCTTAACCCAGCTGATCTATGTAAGTCATTCAAATTTCATGTAATATGGACCTCAGTGGAGTTTTTTCATATGTAAACACTAGCTATAAGCAGAGTAGAGGATTATTTTCTGTAGTGTTTCAGCAGTTATATCCTTACTGTAAATCAGTCTGAATACCACTCATAACAAAATTGAACAACTACCATGTTATAGTAAAAGTTTGCTAAATAGAAAGGAAATATAAATCTGCCCATTTACTCTAATGGGGAAAATTTTCCAAATGAAATAAACCCAAGATGTTATAGACTTCTGTATTATATTAACAGGTAACTAGACGTTCAGAGTTTCAGTGTACATCTCTAGGTATAAGTCAGCTTAAGTTGATATTTGCCTACTATAACCTGGAACATTCATCTGTCCCCACTGGTAATGAAATGTTAGACCACTCTGGTGTCCATGAAGAATTCCAGGGGCAGCAACTCCTCAAACCTGAGTTTATACTCTCTACTAAAAACAGACTAAAAGATGTGCTGGATAAATGGTTACAAGGTATAACTATTAATTGAATTTATATCTTTATATGCAAATATAAAACAGGTTGTTGATAATAGTTTGTTAGCAATAATGTATTGTCTAAGGCAACAGTAATTCATTGAACTATATATGTAATAGTGTCTGCTTTTTCCATGAATTAAACATGTTAGAAGGATAACAATTTCTTTCTATATATCGCTCTTATCTATTGGTTAACTCTGATATGAAATTTAATGTGATTATGAAAAAGTGTATTTCAGTTAGAGCATAACTAATCTTTACAAGTGCGATAGAATACCTTCATTGGTGAAATTTTGTGAACAATCTTGTTTTTTTATGCCCCCCGTCCATCCGTACGTCCTGATATCTTGTGAACGCAACTCCTCTTAAACCGGATGGCAGATTTTGCTTAAACTTCCAGGGATGAACAACCTAAATGTGTAGATGGTAGTAAAGGAAGGAATTTTTGCTGCGACCAAATTTAACAGAGTTATGGCCCTTTGTTGATTTTTTCACTATATACTATGTAGAAATTTTGTGAACGCAACTCCTCTTAAACCGGATGGCAGATTTTGCTTAAACTTCAAAGGATGAACAACCTTAATGTGTAGATGGAAGTAAAGGAAGGAATTTTTGCTGCGACCAAATTTAACATAATTATGGCCCTTTGTTGATTTTTTCACTATATACCATATATATGTTGTCAGTGGGGGCATCCGTGTCCTTTGGACACAGTTCTAGTTTTTTACAATGTTGGTTCATAATTTCAAGAAAAATGCATCAATACCTTAACATGATACATTGTATGTACTTTTAAAAAAATCTTTTCTCTGGAATTATTACAAATGAAATTGTATGTACTGTAACTGGAGTTGTATATTTCAGAGAACTTGTCTGTACTAGTGAAGTACATGAAGGGTGAGACAGTGAAAGGATCAGCAGTAAAGAATTTGTCTGCTGTGTTAGTGTGGTACGATATACCAAGTCCTGCTGATATTGCACATATCTCCATTGATGGTATATTATATTGCTATTGTTATTCTTTAAGTCTAAAGATAGTAAAGCCCCCCAAAAATGTTCTGGTTTTTTTTGGTTTATACAGAATTTATTTTAGTTCAATTGTGTAAGAAGCTATAAGATTGTAGGCACACTCTTGAGTCTGTTCCTGGAACCAATCAGTACAAAGCAATTGTGCAGGTTTCTTGCTCAAGGAAACAATGGCTAGCCCTTGACTGGGTTTTAACCCACAGGGCTGTGTTAATCACTTGGGCATGGTGTCCTACCTGAAAAAAGGGGTAGGTAGGTTGGAATGTATTTTTTTTCCATAAATTTTTGTCAATATTTTAAAGAAAAGTTTTTGAAAAAAGCAGAAAGGAGAGTAAAAAGTTTAAAAGTCAGCAGTTGAAAAAGTGGGTAGTTCAGGTGACCAGAAACATAACTTTTCTTTTGGCCTAATTACAAGAAAAGCTAAATAATTTCTTTAAAGGAGGTCTATAATCATTCCTTTAGATTATAAAATTTAGCTAAAAGTTTGTTATTTAGAAGGCTTATTTACATGATATTTTACTGCTGGTTTAAATGATTTAGTGTACTTAAATTATATAAGTGTACTAAGTTTATATTTGTGTACTTTGTTAACAATGCTTTGAATGTGCACATAGTTTATATGATGTTTAAATGGTTATAGGTGAACCTTATTTATATACTATTGAAATAATTATAGGTGTACCAAGTTTAGATAATGTTCATATGTGTTCCAAGTTTATATTGTGTATATGATTGTACATGTATTTATTATGTTTGTAGGTGTACCTAGTTTACCAGCGTTGTATGCAGCCCTACCACAGTTACATGTGAGCACATTGATGATGTTACTGAAGGCCTGGAGAACTGACAGATGACCCACATTACCATAGAACTATATATACATCACTTACTGCTAGCATGTTACCATAGAGATTTAAATACATCATTTAGCATGTTACCATAGAAACTTAAATACATCATAAACTTATAGCATGTTACCATGGAGATTTAAATTGTACTCTGCTAGCATATTACCTTAAAGGTTAATCATTTACATTCTTTGGATATAGACTTATTATTACACTCAGTGTTGATAAAATAACTGGAACAGATGACGTGTCATGCAAATATATAGACAAGAGTTCTGTCATAACTAGCTGTAGGAAACACATGGACAATATTTGAAATGGATCTGTCATAGAGTGGAGAACTTTTCCAGTCTCACCTTTCCTGACACAGAATCATGTACAATTTAGCAAAACATTAACTTGAAAATGTGGCTTCATGCTTACAAAAAAGAACAAATAAACAATTTGAAGAAGGCATAATTATCTAAATAAAGTATAGCATATGTATAAACTAAGAAGAAATTCATTCAGTCATTCTTATAGAATGATTTATGTATTGGTTTTAGCACAGGTTTCCAAACAATGAAAATAAATATTTTCATACTTATAGTATGGTCCTGTTGTGAGTGTTTGAAAACTTACTTTGTTTCAGGCAGCATGGTTTATTATTTTTTCTCAAAAGTTAAATTTATCTATCTAGTGATATTGTTTCTATGACAACGTTGAAAATGTATTTGAAACAATGAAATTTGTGAATTGTTTTTTGTATATTTATATCCTGTTGCATATATCTTGTATAGATCATGTTAAAATGTTGACTCATTCAATGATTCATACTTATATATACATTAATAAACAAGTAAAAATATTTAATTTGTGCTTTTATATCTTTCCTTTGTGAGGATATGTACATAAGAGCAATACCTTTGTTGATGATATACATTTGTATTAATGAAAAATAACAACAAATAAAAAGAGCACTTATATGGATTGACAAAAAGCAACAACAAATGAGTATTATTGAAAGTTAAATATAATGTTGTTTTGGTGCAACAAGTTGTCTAATGGCTTACTTATATTGAAACTTTGATTATTGCTAGTTTATAAAATTATATTCATTTATGCTTGTTGCATCTAATTTTGTGTTAAATAAAATCATGCAAATTTTTTTTTAAAATAATCTAGAAAACTGTAGTACCTACAAACAATTTCATACATGTGAACTCTCCCTATTTAAGCGGGAGACTCGCCCTTTCTCTCGTCAAATTTTTAGATATTTTTCTTAGAATGAGGGGTGTTTAAACAAAAAAAAATCTCCCTCTTTTTCATTTAAAAATTTCCATCTGTGTCTATCGTCAATTAAAAAAATCTCCCTCAATTTGAAGTAAGTTCTCCCTCTTGAACATTGAAAAAAGTTCACATATTGTATGCATTTTCCTTAATTCTTCTATAAAAATTAAAGATATGATCATACTGGGACTTCCCGGGATCATAGTAATAAATTTTTAGTACTGCCACATTAGAATCAAATAGTACAATGAAGAGATTTTGCTAAATGTATATCAATATCTTATAGATCAGGAAAAAAAAAACAGTTTCAGAGAAGAGAAGATCTTGAACATATACAATCTAATATTCTGTGATATGTATAGTTCTGATACTTGAATTTAAATTTAATAGACTCTGGCCATAGATAATTTTCAACTGTGAATATTCATTGATGGCTTTATGATCATTTGAACATACTTGTTCTTAATAATTTAGTTGGCTTGCACAAAAGTTATTGTCACAAGTTATCTATTCTTACTGTTAATTGCTAATGGTGAAAATTTACTTCGACACCGTTATGATGTAAACAGCACGAAACATTGATACTCTAATGTCTACTAATGTAAGTCATTATCATGGAAACGTCCTCTCAATTTTTAAATAATGTGCAATGTATAAATGAATGGTTACAAATTTAATAGCTGTCATTATTTCCTATGTAATAGAATTGAAGTGTTGCAAAAAGTGAACGATTGTCGGATAGTTCCAATAGTCGGATACCTATGATAGATTTCATCAGTTTTGACAGGATATAGTACAGGTAAGGAGAAAATGTTATGAATTCGTTTGTTAGGCAAACTATTTCATAGTTTTGATTAAGGGTTTTAAACAGGCCCAGCTAACTCGAACCCATCTTATCTGAATCCTTCTTTATCTAAACAAAGTGGCCTCAGTGTCCCAATTTTATTTGTTCTATTGAAAACTTTTGTAATGGCTTAATTGATTGAAAATCGGCACATTCCAAATTAAAGGTTTGTTATTCTTTATTTGCAGACACATAACTATTTTTCTTTTGTAATGAATTTAATTACATGGGATAAAATAACGGCAATTAACACTGATTAAGGAAAACTGTCAATGAATTCTAATAATCACCAAGTTGGGTGAGAAAACAACAATCATTGACCAATACCGGTTGATGTTTGGAAATCACTTTGTCTCTTTTAGTGTTACAAAAAGTCATGTCTCATCCCTTCTAATCCGGAAACCTTTCAATTCCGAATTTTTGTTCTGGTCCGGACAAGTATGGATTGACAGGTTCCACTGTACTCGATGCCTATATATACCTATTTATTACATGCTTTTCGGTGGTTTATAGAAATATATCAGTGATATAAAACTGGTAATTTCACTGTTTGAATCAGTGAAATTACCACTTTGATAATTTCACTGTTTTGAATTTAAGCCCCTTTACGTTGTTTCAGTGAAATACCAGCGTGGACAGTACTGGGTACCAACTTAATGACGTGACGTCGTAAATGACGTCACGTTGTTTTATTATTTGGCGCGCTTTTCATTCAGTATTAGGTTTAATGTCTTTTTAAAACGTTTCTTTGCATATAATAAAAAGAAAATTTGTTAAGTTTAGTGTAAGATCGAAATATATTTCACCTTGTGAAGACCAAAAGTTCATATTTCACTCGTGGCTGCGCCACTCGTGAAATATACCTTTTGGTGCTCACTCGGTGAAATAAATTCCGATCTTACACTGAACTAAATAAATATCCTTTATAAGTCCAACTAATTATACTTGTCAGAGACATATTAAGCTTATGTTTAGGCAACAATTTCTTTTTCCAACAGTTGTAAAAAAAACCATCTCTATTAAATGTGTCAAACTGATCATGCCTAATTAATTAGGGTAACCTTTCTTTTAGAAATACAAATCTAACTTAATTAAGTAATTGTAAATTAAGACATGTTAGCCTCATCACCTGATACAAGGAAAAGTTTAAAACATCTCTGCATATAGTATAAGCCCTTTCAGTATGTTCCACTTAATATATTTCTACCGTGTGTGCCATATTACTGAGTTATATTCTGAAGCCGTACATAAGTTTTATGGGGCATCCATGGCCAAGTGGTTAAGGTTGTTGACTTCAAACCATTTGCCCCTCATCGCTGTAGGTTCGAATATCGCCAAGGACTTTGAATTCTTTCATTTGAGGAAGCTATCCAGCTAGCATACACAACGTCAGTGGTTCTACTCAGGGGCATATTCTTGCCCTGAAATAATGTGAATAGGGGCACCTAGGTCTTCCTCCACCAATAAAGCTGAAAAGTCACCATATGACATTAATGTTTGTGCAATGTTAAACCAGAAGAAAAAATAATAAGAACATAAGTTATATAGGCTGATGTTATGACTTACGTGTAAGTTATATAGGCTGATGTTATGACTTACGTGTAAGTTATATAGGCTGATGTTATGACTTACGTGTAAGTTATATAGGCTGATGTTATAACTTACGTGTAAGTTATATAGGCTGATGTTATGACTTACGTGTAAGTTATATAGGCTGATGTTATGACTTACGTGTAAGTTATATAGGCTGATGTTATGACTTACGTGTAAGTTATATAGGCTGATGTTATGACTTACGTGTAAGTTATATAGGCTGATGTTATGACTTACGTGTAAGTTATATAGGCTGATGTTATGACTTACGTGTAAGTTATATAGGCTGATGTTATGACTTACGTGTAAGTTATATAGGCTGATGTTGTGACTTACGTGTAAGTTATATAGGCTGATTTTATGACTTACGTGTAAGTTATATAGGCTGATTTTATGACTTACGTGTAAGTTATATAGGCTGATGTTATGACTTATGTGTAAGTTATATAGGCTGATTTTATGACTTATGTGTAAGTTATATAGGCTGATGTTATGACTTATGTGTAAGTTATATAGGCTGATGTTATGACTTATGTGTAAGTTATATAGGCTGATGTTATGACTTACGTGTAAGTTATATAGGCTGATGTGTTATGACTTACGTGTAAGTTATATAGGCTGATGTTATGACTTACGTGTAAGTTATATAGGCTGATGTTATGACTTACGTGTAAGTTATATAGGCTGATGTTATGACTTACGTGTTTTGGGTTCTGATATTTCTCTGGATAAATCTTAGGAATCAACTTGCTTTGTTTAAAGATCAAGACACAAACAAAATTTCTGTCAAAATATCAAATAGAATCATAGAAGATAATATTCTTTAGTATAGAATAGTGTAGATTTTATTTCCAATCATGGGCCTATTCAGGCATATAATTATGAAATAACAATATTATATGAGATGTGAACAGTGTCCATAATGATGAGCAATGTTTTAAGATTGAGATTTATGATTGTTTTCCAGGAGAGTTGTTTTGACTCAGTACTTTAGTACTTTTCAATGGATTCAATTAAACTTCCCAAGCAACAAACATGCTTATCACCTTATGTACATAAATTGATAATTGAAGATACATTCAGTGAAGGGAGAGATGCATGTGTCTTTGATCAGAATGGATTGCTGGATTTTGAATACATCTGCAGCAAATTACCAGGTAAATTTTGATGTCTCACAATTTTGTGTATGGGATAATGCTTTATAAATCCTTCACCCCTTGAAGGACTTTCTTTAAGCTTGTCTCAAAATTTAATGTTCACCTTGACAAAGCCATGCTCTAGGTCGTCCTTGAATGTCAATGTTAGACATTATTTCTCATCTATAAATCTTACGTCCCTTAATGAATAATCTTCAAACTTGGCTAAAATTTCCACCTCAAAACCCATGCCACCATTGTGCCAGGTCAAGGTGAAAGTCACACTTCAAGGTCAAATGTCAGTCAATATCATATCCACTCTATAAATACTTTACACCTTTAAGGACATTATTCAAACTTAACTAAAATGTTTTCTGTCAAAAATAATGATTGGATCTACATTAGATCATTTGTCATAGAGATGGCCGAAATATTTGTCACTCCTGTGACAACTGTAGTATGTACATGTGTTACTATAATCATCAATTGGGAGGTATGATACAGGTGTTTGCCTTTTAGTCTGGGGAATTGTAGAATAGAGCCTTACTCTGGTGACAATCAAGTTTCTTAGTATGTCACCGGTACTGATAAGTCCTGGAAACTGACTCAGTACGTAATGAATAAGAACTTGCTTCATAATCAATTATAAATAATAAAATCATATACAATGGGTTTAAGACAGACCATTTCTAAGAATTATGATTTATAACTGGAAAAAATAAAGAAAATTGTAGAAAAAAATAAAATAATATATCTGTATTAAAACATTAGAATTAGATGACAACTTGTATATTTTACTATATCTAGCTGAAGGATCACAAGATGACCTTGCCAGCTATTTTCAGACCTGTGTTGTAAAACTGGCTCCTATGTTACACAGTGTTGAAGATTTTATGACAGATGACAAATTATCTTTGAAAGAAAAATATTGCCATCTACTTGAGTGGACTGGCCAAGCTGATGTGAGTAGCTAATATAGAAATTTACCAAGAACTTGTTTTCTGTCAAATAGATTGAAATGTTCTGTTTGTTAATATGCATATTTAATAACAAATACAATTATATCTTTGGAAATGTCATATTCAATATATAACCAAATGCTTGATAGAGTATAGTTTATTGTATTAAAATATGTCTGTAGATATTCATGATATCTAGGGGCGTTCGTGGCCGACTTCAAACCACTTGCCCCTCACCGCTGTGGGTTCGAATCCTGACAGGGACTTTGAATTCTTTCATGTGAGAAAGCTATCCAGCTAGCTTACAGAATGTCGGTGGTTCTACTCAGGTGTCGTTCGTGCCTGAAATAATGCACAGAAGGGCACCTGAGGTCTTCCTCCACCAGTAAAGCTGGAACATCGCCAAATAACCTATACTGTGTAGGTGTGGCGTGTAGGTGTGACGTAAAACCCAAACAAACCAACAAACAAATTCATGATGTCTAAATGATAGTAATATATGGTTTTTAAAACACAAATAATATGTTTATATCAGTTTCAATTGATATGCCAACTTAATATTAGAAGAATGTGTTCTAATATTTCATTTATAGAAAACAACAGTGAATTAAACAATTACATGTATATAACATTTGCTACTTTGAAATATTCTCAGCTTTGATTATCATTAGTAAGAACAGTAACTTTGTATTGACAGCAATTGTTAGAGGTATGGGATATGATGAGGAATGAGGACAGTATAGAGGATCTTACAGTGTTAATGGTGACAACAACCTTTCTAGAGAGATCCCTGGGTAATGTATGTACATATCACAGATTTATCATGCTTTACTTTAATAACCTTACTATACTGATTGTTAGTTAGAATAGATCATGCCATAGTAATATCTTGAATATACCCTTTTAATTGTTCAACTGTGCTTCATTTAGAATATTTATTTATTTTTTTGTGCAAGCTTTTACATGCAAATCATTGACGCTGTCATCAAATATTATTTGGACAGATAAGAAAGGACGTTTTTATTCTATACACCTGATGGAACCTGTTTTTAGCTCACCTGTCACAAAGTGACAGGGTGACTGTCACAAAGTGACAGGGTGAGCTTTTGTGATCGCTTTTCGTCCGTCGTCCGTCCGTCGTCCGTAAACTTTTACTTTAAATGACATCTCCTCATTAACCACTAAGCCAATTTCATCCAAACTTCACAGGAATGTTCCTTTGGTGGTCACCTTTGAAAATTGTTCAAAGAAATTAATTCCATGCAGAACTCTGGTTGCCATGGCAACCAAAAGAAAAAACTTTAAATATCTTCTTCTATAAAACCCAAAGAGCTAGAGCTTAGATATTTGGCATGAAACATCTTCTAGTGAGTGTCTACCAAGTTTGTTCAAATAAAAGCCCTGGGGTCAAAATTGGCCCCGCCCCAGGGGGTCATTGATTTTCCCTATATGCATATAGTAAAAACTTAAAAATCTTCTTTTAAAGAACCCAAAGAGCTAGAGCTAAGATATTTAGCATGAAACATATTCTAATGGATGTCTACCAAGTTTGTTCAGATAAGAGCCCTGGGGTCAAAATTGGCCCCGCCCCGGGGGTCATTGATTTTCCTTATATGTGTATAGCAAAAACTTAAAATCTTCTTTGAAAAAAACCAAATAGCTAGAGTTTAGATACTAAGCATGAAACATCTTCTAGTGAGTGTCTACCAAGTTTGTTCAAATAAAAGCCCTGGGGTCAAAATTGTCCCCGCCCCGGGGTCATTCATTTTCCTTATATGTGTATAACAAAAACTTAAAAAATCTTTTTTGAAAAAACTCAAATAGCTAGAGTTTAGATATTAAGCACAGAGCATCTTCTAGTGAGTGTCTACAAAGTCTGTTCAAATGAAAGCCCTAGGGTCAAAATTGGCCCCGCCCCGGGGGACATTGATTTTCCTTATATGTGTATAGCAAAAACTTAAAAATCTTCTTTGAAAAAACCCGAATAGCTAGAGTTTAGATATTAAGTATGAAACATTTTCTAGTAAGTGTCTACAAAGTTTGTTCAAATAAAAGCCCTTGGGTCAAAACTGGCCCTGCCCCAGGTGTGTCATTGTTTTTAACTATATGTTTAAAGAAAAAACTTGACAAGCTAGACCTTAGATGTTAAGCATGAAGCATCTTCTAATGGGTGTCTACCAAGTTTGTTCAAATAAAAGCCCTGGGGTTTAAACTGGCCCCTCTCCGGGGGCCTATATACAGGTGAGCGACTTCAGGGCCATCATGGCCCTCTTGTTTTGTACATTCTGCAGTTGACTTTAACATTATTCTTATTGACCCGAGACAATGCTGACTGCATTAAACAGGGTCATGTAATTATACAGGGTACATTATATTTAATGAAAACAAGACTATATTATACAGGGTAAATTTAATAAAGGACAAAACTATATATACAAGGCACATATATTAAATAAGAACAAGACTATATGTATATACATATAACAAGACTTTTAATAAATAATTATTGCCAACACTAGAAGCTATATTTATATAGGTGATAAAACAGTTTTGACTACTGTGTAAATAAAGATTGGGGAATAAATCATCATATAAACAGAAATTTGAAATTGATTTTCATGAGCAATATTGTCCTCTTCACAAGAGGCTCTTATGTCTCAATTATCTCTCAATTATCTCTCAAATGTAAAAATAGAAAGCCATTGAAGTTGGATTCATTCTTTCAATTTAACATGATTAATGCTATTTCAAAATAAAATGTGATTAAAAGAATGATGACAGGTCTGTATTTTAACATTTGAATCAGTCTGATAGAGACAATCAGTATATGATCATTGATAGTGATACTTCATACTGTCTGTTTTGACCCCATTTCATTGCCTATTCAATATGTTGGAAAGGAGTTTACATATAT
This sequence comes from Ruditapes philippinarum, assembly GCF_026571515.1. Taxonomy (NCBI): domain Eukaryota; kingdom Metazoa; phylum Mollusca; class Bivalvia; order Venerida; family Veneridae; genus Ruditapes; species Ruditapes philippinarum. The sequence continues at coordinate 162,588 of NW_026861019.1, forward strand.
GGATGATTGCAACATTGTTTCTTGCCCTTCGTTGAAGAGAAAGCAGGTAGCAGTTTAATGCATGTTGAGGTCTGTTTTCTTGTTCCATACATTGTCCTAAAATGTTGAGAGCTGTTTCTCTATGTTCAAGATTTCTATCTGTAACTATGGTTATTATAAGATTATTAAGTGCTTCTTTTTTATCTTGATGCCTTTGTAGATGCCTGTAGATCTTGTATTGTAGGAAGTACAAGAAAGGTAGAGAATCAACAACAGCCCAGTCCATCCAACAGTCTATAAACTCCTGTCTGTGTATCATGTCATCTTGTGTAGATCTAAACATTTCATATTGTAGTTCATGAGGAACACAGTTGATCTCTTCCTTTATAAATCTGACACAAAATGCTGTAATGTGTTTAATATAGTCCTCACTTTGTTCACCACATATCCTCTTGTATTCTGCTGTTACTGCTGGTGGAGGCTTCTTCCGGCAGTGACAGATAGGTACAACAGGATAAGAGTAATATTGTTGTTCAGTGTGTCTCAGAATTAGTTCAGCTTTTTCCATATCTCCTGTACTGTAGAACACTGAAGCCAATTTAAGTCTGCCAGATGAGTTATCTGAGTTTAAACCAGCTGATAGCCAAACCAATGATTCAGGTGACACTTGATTATTTTCTACAATGCTTGATGATGCTAGGATAGATCCATATGTGGTAAAAACAAAAGGTGCTAGAAGCTTTACTGCAGCCTGTTCTAATCTATTACCATTATCACAAAAGGACATTAGTTTACCTACATATTGCTTTATTGTTCTTATGTTTTTGTTGTGTAAATGTTCTAAATATTGCTTATGCTGTTCACATATCTCTTTTGCAATATTTATATATTGCTGGGTCAAGACATTTTCATAAATTTGAAGAGAAGACTTAAAGTAGTAAACTCCATGTGGTGCCATGTTCAGTTTGACTTGAAGTCTATGACCAAGATCATCAATATCAATACTAAGTAACTGGTGTCTATCATTCTGTAAAAGTTCACAAATATTTTTTGAAAGTTCATGCTTTGTGTCAGCTGTAAATTGCCCTGCCATCAAATTATTTTCTGGTATAATGAAATGTGAACAACAGTCATTTTGAACAAAACTGTGTAATTGCAATAAGCAGTATGTTAAACATGTAAATAAATTGTTTTCTTTCCATATCTGTGACTCTGTGTTTTCTATACAATGTAATAGAACTGTTTTACACATAAAACTTGAAATATTGATTTCCCCTTGAGGATTAAGGAAAGATTTAAGGATCATTTTCAACAACACATAGCACCTTATTTGTGTTATATTTAGATTCATCATCAGGCATCTTTCTGCCATTGATGTAGATATTCTCCATTCCAGTTCAGGATATTCACTGACCCTACTCCCAGTTGCAACAACGAAACACCCAGTACTGGCTGCATATCTTTTCATTTTTTGTGTTGGCCATCTGCCAATACCCTGTCTATCTAACCAACCTGATGCTGATTGAGGCCATGATTTACATGGTAAAGCAATAACAAGGTCTCTATCACAGAATCCAGGTTGTCCTTCTTCAGCAATAGATGGTCCATGCTGCTGACCAGCACTTGCAAACATATTATTTATGATTGTGTTTTTATACAATATTCTTCCTCTTCTATCAGTAATATAGTGTTCATTAGGACTGACAGTAAGAGGAAGAGGTACATTATCTCTGAGCTTTTGTAAGAAACAATAACCTCTTGTAGTGTTCTCATCCTGTATCATGAGGTAGTTTTTCTTGCCTTGTTCCCACTCTGACCAGTCTTGTATTATATTGTAATTATGATCAGAGTATAGTATATCAATGTCTGAATTAAGTCCTAAAGTAGTTGTACCTTCACTCTGACTCCCAAGAAGATATTCAGTCATGTTTTCATCAGCTAACCTCCACCTGATATTCCTCATAGTTTCTATCAGCATGCAATGTCTTCTCCTTCTCATCACCATTCTTTCATTGACACCAATGTCATTTAAAACCTCTGATAACATCAATGATAGGTTTTCTCTGTAGTCAGGTTCTTGAAACATTCTGTAATATATTGGTAAAATGGAAAATTGTTTAAGTCAGCCACCAAATTATTTTTATCACATACTTCTACTTGTTCCTTATTTGTCCTTTATGTCCTAGAACAGATCAGAACAAAAGAGTCAATATGGACATTATGAAACATAAGATAGTTACCTCTCTGGCGTGGGTTCGATCCCCGGGATATGCTTTGGTAGTTTAGCGCGGAGGAAGGTAGTCTAGTACTGGTGTAACTCTCCAGGAATGATTGTTAGGAAACTACCCGCGTATATGACTGAAATACTGTTGGAAAAAGGCGTAAAATGAAACAAACAAACAAACAAACGAAACATAAGATAAATAAGTTAAGGTAGTTATCAATTGATTAAGAATATTGATTTTTTTTCTTTTTGGTTGTGGTATTTTTCTTCTATTATGTAAATTAGAATATTTGTTTAAAAAAGACACTTAAATTAAACACATGTTCAAATATTCCATGTAACATTTTCTTACATGAAAATTCATTCAACATAATTTTGAAATTGTGTATATAAAATAAAGTTTTAAACTTACTTTGAATGTTGGATTTAATAGAATTTTATAGAAATAATCAAGAAAAAATAGTTCTTTTTATTTGACCAGATATGTGGAATATAACATATAACACCACAATAAATTACATGATGATATGAAATTTTATATTCTATATTTTGTAATTCATAATTTATTGAAACAAATATGTAATTTTTAGATTGAAAAAAGGGAGACACAAAAATTAAAAACACTGTCTGAAATATCACCTGAACTACTTTCCTACATAATTCATTCTATATAAATGTGAAATTGTGTATATAATTTAAAGTTTTACACTTACTTTGAATGTTGTAGTTAAAAGTGTTTCATAGAAATAATCATGAAAAACTGTTTCTTTCCTTTTGACAAGATTGGTGGAAATTTTTGCTATTTTTATTTCCTCTCATGGTTTTGAATGAAATGAAAGGGAAACAATTTACTTCCTTTTGCTTAGAGTTGTCATAAGAGTCAATTGAAAAATGTATGTTTTAGATTTTTAGCTCACCTGAGCATATGCTCAGGGTGAGCTATTAGGATCACTCTTCATCCGTCGTCTGTCGTACGTCGTCCGTTCACACTTTTAAAACGACATCTCCTCTGAAACCATAAGGCAGATCATAATGAAACTTAATAGGGATGTTCCTTTGGTGGTCACCTTTAAAAATTGTTCAAAGAATTTAATTCCATGCAGAACTCTGGTTGCCATGGCAACCGAAAGAAAAAACTTTAAATATCTTCTTCTATAAAACCCGAAGAGCTAGAGCTTAGATATTTGGCATGAAACATCTTCTAGTGAGTGTCTACCAAGTTTGTTCAAATAAAAGCCCAGGGGTCAAAATTGGCCCCGCCCAAGGGGGTCATTGATTTTCCCTATATGCATATAGTAAAAACTTAAAAAATCTTCTTTTAAAGAACCCAAAGAGCTAGAGCTAAGATATTTAGCTTGAAACATCTTCTAATGAGTGTCTACCAAGTTTGTTCAAATAAAAGCCCTGGGGTCACAATTGGCCCCGCCCCAGGGGGTCATTGATTTTCCCTATATGCATATAGTAAAAACTTTAAAAATCTTCTTTTAAAGAACCCAAAGAGCTAGAGCTAAGATATTTAGCTTGAAACATCTTCTAATGAGTGTCTACCAAGTTTGTTCAAATAAAAGCCCTGGGGTCAAAATTGGCCCCGCCCCAGGGGGTCATTGATTTTCCTTATATGTGTATGGCAAAAACTTGGAAAAAACCCAAATAGCTAGAGTTTAGATATTAAGCATGAAACATCTTCTAGTAAGTATCTACAAAGTTTGTTCAAATAAAAGCCTTGGGGTCAAAACCGGCCCGCCCCAGTGGTGTCATTGTTTTTAACTAAAAGTGTATAGTAAAAACTTAAAAAATCTTCTTTTAAAAAACCTAATGAGTTAGATGTTAGATGTTTAGCATGAAACATCTTTTTGTGGGTGTCTATCAAGTTTGTTCAAATAAAAGCCCTTGGGTTAAAATTGGCCCTGCCGCGGGTGGGGGCAGAGGTCATTGTTTTTCATTATATCTGTGTAGTAAAAACTTAACATCATGAAACATCTTCTAATTGGTGTCTTCCAAGTTTGTTCAAATAAAAGCCCTGGGGTTTAAACTGGCGCCGCTCTTGGGGCCTATATACAGGTGAGCGACCTCAGGGCCATCATGGCCCTCTTGTTTCATGATACAAGTTAGAAATATGAATAAGATTGCAACAATCAAGTTATGTTTAAGAGTCCAAGACACCTTTAAACAACTCAGTCATTCTTGTGGTTCCAAACTCTGTATAACTTTGTAGTTACTGATGTAGTAAGAAAGTAATGTTTTATTGCATGTTTACTTTTTATGAGAAAGCATCTTTTTTGGCAGTTTTGTCATTCATATAAACTATCAAATTTCATTTTCTGTTGCATTTAGAAAATCCTTACTTAATGTAATATTTTACAATATCTTGGCATTTTCAGGTGTACCTCATCAATGGACCAGAACCATGTCCATCCATGATAAAAGATTTGTTGGTGTCAGAATATCTGAAAGCCATGCTTGGTAGTCATGTAGTAAGTTTATTTTGCTTGTGTATCACCATTTAACAGTTTTCAGTTGCTTTAATCATTCACATAAATTGTAAACTGTTTTCATTGTTACTGGTACTTGTTTATATAAAGGTTTTACCTCTGAAAGAAAGTTAATATTCCTTACCAAGGTTTAGATAAAATAAAATTATTTAACTTAAGTCCAGTTTTTTGCTGGTAGTGCAATATTTCAGGTATGGTAGATTTTTAGCGGATGTTAACGCTTCATAATTTGAAGTAATGAATGTGATCATGGGAAATTATATTCATCAGTTCATTAATCATGACAACATATTTTTGTTTTATTTAGATACAGGTATTACGTGTTATTATTGGTCCACCAACATCATTGAACATCAGAAATGTTGTCTGGCATGGTTTTCCTGTTCCTGCTGAAATACCAAGAAGGTTGTCTAATTCATGATAGCTAACTTTATTTAAAATGTCCAGTTGGTTTTGCACCTCTGTTAAACTGTAGTGTTTACTTCATTTTCTGCCACATTCAAGCTTAAAAATCCAGCTAATGTACTTCATTGAAGGCTTCATATTCATTATTCTTTTACTTGATGTCTCCTTTACTTTTTATTTTAAAGTTTCTTTACTTCATCAGCTTTCTATATGGGCATCCATGGATGAGTAGTTAAGGTTGTTGACTTCAAACCACTTGCCCCTCACCGCTGTGGGTACAAATACTGTCAGGGATTTTGAATTCTTCCATGTGAGAAAGCTACCCAGCTAGCTTAAGGAAAGATGTTGGTTCTACTCATGTGCCTGTATGTGCTTGAAATAATGCACATAAGGGCATCTGAGGTCTTCCTCCACTAGCAAAGCAAAAAATGTTAGTAGTACTATTATTTTGTATATCAGCATGGCCAATGAGGACAAGAAAGTAGATAATAAGGAATGATTGATCAGTAAGAATTAACAACATGGTACTTAATGTGAAATGTCTGTTTTCATCGAAATCTAGTTTTACACATCGAGTACTTAAAAAATCTTAAGAATTAATTATATGATTAAGCTAGACTTACCTGTAAGGTGAAGGTTAATCATGATTTCATCCACATAAAACTCACTAAGGGCTCACACAGAGAAGACGCAGCTATCAGCAGCCAGTGGTCATATTTTAGAGTAAGTAATGTCGAATAATATCGCAAAAATATCAGTTTAAACGGGGAGGTAGCGGGTTGGGTGTGTGAGCCCTTAGTGAGTTTTATGTGGATGAAATCATGATTAACCTTCACCTTACAGGTAAGTCTAGCTTAATCATATAATTTCATCCTACATATAAACTCACTAATGGGCCCCACAGAGATTTTAGAGTCCTTTTTGCGATATTTTGGAAAGGACATTACGTGCCGTCCCACGCCATAGTAAATATTTATCTTTTATGTTATTATGAAGAACAACGATTTAATTTCAAGACATAAAGGTCTTTTTGTATTTTGCAATTCGGTAAAAACACATGTTTTTCATATTTTTACAGAATGTAAATGCCATGCACAACTAATTAAATATAGCTATAATTATTATTATCACTACAGTTTTTTTTTTTGTTTTTTTTTTTGTCCCATTATTATACACTCTAATTAGCAATATCTATGATAGCCTGCATAGATTTTCCATTGGTATTTGATATGGGTTTATCATAATATTTAGCGAATGTCTTTGCATTGCTCCATCCCGCCGAATCAATTATCGTCTGTAACGGGACTCCACGCATGTGTGCGATTGAAGACGCAGCAGCGCGCATGCTATGTGGTTTGAATGATTTATGTACCCCAGCTCTGTGCATAATTAGCTTAATCCAGCGACAAATTGTTTGTTTAGAAACGACCCCATGGGGCTTGACCGTTGATATCAGTAATTAATTGGTATTTCTGAGGTCTTTCGTTCTCTGTAAATACTCACTAATGACACTGACAATACACAAGCGTTTATCTGATTTAAAACTGTCAAACAAAAAGGGTGTCTGATGCCGACCAGGTTTCGATGTTTTTAATAAATGTGGAGTGTTTATTATCAATCTTTCGTCTGAAATATTAATGTCTTCCAAACAAATGAGATGGAGTGTTTGACACCGCTGAGCTGACAACAATAAAAACAACATGCTTAATTTTCCAGCCAAAAATAATAAAGTATCATTTTCTGTTTTTGATAAAAAATCTAAAACTGTTCGCACATCCCATATCTCTTTATATCTCGGAAGTGCCGGCCTTGTGTTAAATACACCTTTCATGAACCGTGATATCAGGTTATTATTGCTGAGATCTACGTTTGAAGTTATCTTAACAAACCCACAAATTGCTGATCTGGCAATACCAATCGCACTGTAGGTTATCCCTTTTGAATATAGGTGAGACAAAAATGCTATCACTGTTGCTACAAGGGGTTTAAAGGGATCGTGTTTCCCTTCACAGAAATGAAACCATTGTTTAAGATATGTTTCATACTGTTTCCTGGTTGTTCTCCGCCACGAATTAATGATAATCTGCTGAGCTTCATTTGAAATCCCTCTATCTTCAAGCGCTTTCCTGATATGGGAAAAAGCGCCAACCTCATCTTTTTTAATGGGTGTTTCTTTCCCAGTCGATGGCACAACGTAAGGATGTCCTGAGGGTGTTGAAGTAGAAGGCATGGTGCAACAATAAGTTGTATTAATGGTGCTACTAAACACAGTAGTTCTGTTTGATCTATTTCTACTTTTTGCAGGACCCTGCCTATTACACTGAAAGGTGGAAAACAATAATAACAATTATCATGCCATGAGAATGAAAAAGCGTCTATAGCAAAAGCATTTGGGTCAGGTTGTCTTGAAACATACGTGGGAAACTTGTTATTTAAGCGAGATGCAAATAAATCTATATTTAAGGACGGGAAAGACCGACAAATTGCTGTGAACATCTCAGGTGATATACTCCATTCTAAATCTTCATTTCCAGTTCGACTCAGTTTATCTGCCGTGCGTTCAATGACCCCGATACATGATGTGCTGACAACAAAATGTTTCTTTGAATACACCAATGCCAGATATCGCGCGCAATTTTATTCAATGAATCTATTCTTCCCCCGTAATTATTTATGTATGATACACTCGTAGTGTTGTCCATATAAATTTTTATTTAGATATTTCTGTTGTGTTTAAAAAGCGACAATAGCCCAACTTGACACGCTTTTAATTCTAACACATTGATATGTTGATTTTGTTCTTCCGCCGTCCAAAAACCATTTGTTCGTCTATTTCTGTTTTATCATACGCGCCCCACATATGTCCCGAAGAATCAGTAAACATAATGTTATTCGGGTCAGGCGATGTAATACTTTTGAAACATGAATGTATATGAGTGATCCACCATCGCAATTTTTCCAAAATATCTGGCGTGATTGTAAAATAACTATTAAAATTACCCTTATGGTTTTTCAGTTCCCTTTCCTTATGTCGTTCTAAAGGTTTTATGTACAACGGAGCATGCATAACCCCCGGTGATGCTGCCACCAGTTTTCCAATAATCTTTGAAAATTTTTGAATTGTTATTCGCCGGCATGTTATTATGTTATTGCAAAGCTCTGTGATATCATCACATTTTTCCTTTGTTAATCTTATAGTCATTGTTTTAGAGCACAGCACAAATCCCAAAAATACAATCTTTTTCGACGGAACCAGGACAGATTTACCCATTGAAATTGTAAATCCTAACGTGTCTAATAAATCAATTGTTTCGCTGATATTTCGAGCACAGGCGGAGTATGACTGACCTTGCAAACATGCGTTGTCGATGTAAATTGAACTTAAATGACCCCGCGCTCTTAAATGAGAAAAAACTGGCTTCAACAGTTTAGTGAATATCATAGGGCTTTTTGCAAATCCCATCACAAGCGCTGTAAATTGATATTTTACACCTTCGAAAAAGAAACGAAAATACCGTCTGTCCCGTTCGTATATAGGTATAGTGTAAAAAGCATCAGAAATGTCGACCTTGCCGAAATAACAATTTTTCCTCATGCTGTGGTCACTGATCCCAAAGTTTCCATTTTAAAATGTATTTTGCTGACGTAGTTGCTATTGAAAGATTTTCAATTCAAAATAATTCTAATCCGTCCGTCTGATTTTGGTCTTGTGAATATATTCGAAATGTATTCTCCGTCCAAGTTTTCGTCTGCAAGTTCTATTATTCCTTGATTTAAAAACCGTGTAATTTCAAACTGTATTGCTTGTTTTTCGTTTTCTTTAAAATGAAATGGTTTTGGAATTTTATACTGAAAAGGAGTTGCTGACAGCTGTACCCGATAACCGTCTACAGTTTCTTGTATCCATTTATCTTTGGTTATTTTTCTCCACTCATTCAACGCCATTCTGGTCTTCCCCGCCCGAAAATTGAGTGAAGTATTTATGATGGTAGAGGAATATTTCATATTACGATTACTTACTTCGGATATTAATTTTTCAGTGCTCTTGATTGGAAAGTATTCTTTTTCTGCTGTTTTGTTCTGTAATTGTGATTTTGATGTCGTCGCTGTAGATTGAAATTCATGTTGCCCTGTGAATTGAGCGCATGTTTCCGTTTGTGCTGAGGTACCAGGGTCGCCATGCCCTGGCGTTTCCCTAAAAAAGAACACCTGGAAGTACATGTAAGTTGCTGCTTATTGTCCCTTAACTTTTTAACCAGGTTTTCCGAAGGAAAAAACTGGTTATTAGATTGAGGTATGTCGGCGGGCGGGCAGGCGGATGGGCGGGCGGGCGTAAACAATTTCTTCTGTGCGCAACTCCTCCTACATTTTTCAACGGATTTTGACCAAACTTTCACAGAAGCTTTGTCATCAAGTGACCTGGCGCATATTGTCGGGGTTTTGTGATTGGATAATATTTGACCTAATTATGGCCCTTTGTTTTTTTTCCTTATATAGAATATATAGTGAATAAATTCTTCTGTGCCCAACTGTTTCTACATTTCTCAATGGATTTTGACCAAACTTTCACAGAGGCTTTGTCATCTAGCGCCCTGGTGCATAATGTCGGGGTTTTGTGATTGAATAATATTTGACCTAATTATGGCCCTTTGTTTTTTTTCCCAATATAGGATATATAGTGAACAATTTTCTGTGCGCAACTTCTCCTACATTTCTCAACGGAATTTGACCAAACTTTCACAGAGGCTTTGTCATCAAGTGCCTTAGGGCATATTGTCAGGGTTTTGTCATTGTATAATATTTGACCTAATTATGGCCCTTTGTTTTTTTTTCCTTATACAGATTATATAGTGAACAATTTTTACCATGCGCAACTTCTTCTACATTTCTCAACAGATTTTGACCAAACTTTCACAGAGGCTTCGTCATCAAGTGCCCTGGCGCACATTATGGGGGTTTTGTGATTGGATAATATTTGACCTAATTATGGCCCTTTGTTATTTTTCCTTATACAGAATATATAGTGAAAAAAATTTTCAGTGCTGAACTCCTACATTTCTCAACGGATTTTTTTCAAACTTTCACAGTAGCTTTGTCATCCAGTGCCCTGGTGCATATTGTCGGGGTTTTGTGATTGAATAATTTTTTATTTAATTATGGCCCTTTGTTTTTTTTTCCTTATACAGAATATAATTATAGTGAACACTTCCTCTGTGGCAATTCCTCCTACATTATTCATGTATTACATTGCACATAGTTACATTGTTTGTTGCTTGTATTTGTATTTCAAATACAACATATTTATCTACAATAGTGATAATTGAAAACATGGTTTCATGGCATTGCCATGTTTCTTGTTAAGTTCTTCATCTACTTTATCGCCAAACAGATGAGTGGCAGATTGGTTTGCTGAACAAATTGGCCTATAAAGCGGGAGAAGTTCTTTCTTTATCCTGTCACGTCTCATCTGAGAAGTAGTGACAAAGGCATTGGTTAACAGTTTGAAAGTATCCCCAATCAACTCTTTCATTTTTGGTCGTCCATCTGTCTTTAACTCATCCATGGTCTTCAATACCGGTACCAAAGCAGATGAAAAAATTTTTTGTGTCCTCTGCAACAGAAAATCCTGTGCTTTGACTTGAGATGGCAACTGTCGCCACAACTGCTCATTCACCAAAGGTACTTGTAGAAATTCTACATTGTTAGGCCTCTTGTGTGTGTTCAAAAGTTCCTTTATCTTTTCTTCTTTCGGTTGTACCTGCAAAGCTTTATTGCTCAAAGTGGCTAGTTTGTCACTTACAGCCGCTCCTGTTTCTGAGGCATCCTCGAAGAAATCCACCATGCAGAATTCATCACCATCATCATTTCCGTCGGTGACCCCAGATTCGGTGAAAAAATCTCCCACGCTTTCGTCATCTGAGCCTGAATCATCCCTCGTGCAAAACCGTTTCGAAGTTGATGTTTCTTCGCAGGTAACTGCAGGTCTTTTCAAAGAATTAACGTCAGACCTCATTTCAGTCAGAGAATCCGTTAAACCTTTTATTGCATTTTGGATGTCTTCTAACTGACTAGAAGATCCTGCAAGTGTCCCGAATTTTTCAAATATATTGGGAATATTGGACTGGTTGTTTCCGACCTCTTGATCGTCGGCCATGATCCTGAAAAATGTTTTTTAAACGTTTCTAGCAGCAGTCCATTTAAGCAATAAAATGAAGTAGAAACATATATAAACGATTAGAATTTTAATCGCAGTCAGGCGTAAATAACGCCGTCAAATAGATCTCTACATTAATCATTAATTCGTCCCTCTGTGGTATGCAAAACGCCTGTTTTTTTTGTTTGTTTTTTTTTTGTTTTGTTTTTTTATTATTATTATATTTATGTATGTCATTATGTCATGTTGCAAGAACACGCCCTATTGCAAACCAATATATAATTTGTCTGTAGTGTTCAGACCAGTTTAGCTTTTCCATGGTGTTTGGATAAGCATAATTACGAACAAATGTATCTTTTGTCTGTGGTGTTCAGACCAGTTTAGCTTTTCCATGGTGTTTGGATAAGCATAATTACGAACAAATGTATCTTTTGTCTGTGGTGTTCAGACAGTTTTAGCTTTTCCATGGTGTTTGGATAAGCATAATTACGAACAAATGTATCTTTTGTCTGTGGTGTTCAGACATCTTTAGCTTTTCCATGGTGTTTGGATAAGCATGATTTCATTACGAACAAATGAGTCTTTTGTCTGTGGTGTTCAGACAATTTTTGCTTTTCCATGGTGTTTGGATAAGCATTATTACGAACACTGTATCTTGTTTTGCCTGTGGTGTTCAGACATTTTTTTTTATTTTTTTTCGTATTTGGCAGCAGTGTTCAGACAAAATTGGCTAATAAATATTGTTGTTATAAAATGTATAACTACAAATGTATATATTGTCTGTGGTGTTCAGACATCAGACATATACGAGGTTTTTTGTATTTGACAAAAAAGTAAACGATTTTAAGTATAACCTTAAAATAAATATATACAAATAAATTAAACATACCTCTTATCACACTTTTCTTAACTGCTTAATTATTAATATCCACAAATGAAACACTTGTTAGTCCTAAATAATTACACTATAATAATTTAAACTTGTGAAAAATACGACAGGCTTTACTTTAATTAAGAACATTTATACGTCTGTCTTGACCGTAGCTGCTAATGCCTCGTTATGTCCACTGGCTTCTGATAGCTGCGTCTTCTCTGTGGGGCCCATTAGTGAGTTTATATGTAGGTGTAGGATGAAAACTACATTTAGATACAAACAAAATATTTTTGTGCCCTTGTATAATATATTTTGTAATTTCTATGTCGAAGTTTTATAGCCTACTGTACCTAAAATGTTGATGATGGGGAGATGTATATCTATTTTAATGATATTTTTTATCTATTTAGGTGTATATGGTTTGTTATATTACTGGTACCCAGTATTGGTCAGATTCTTAGAAACAAGAATGTTACAAGGATAACATTCAGGGAACCAGTCACTTTTCCAGATACATCATTAATTTCAGGTGTGTTGTCAGTAACTTATTTCTTATAAAGTCACATATAGAATGCCTACTGCCTCTTGTAACCCCTATTATGTACCATTTCGATTGTGCATTTTCTAACTGGTTCTGTATATACTTTATTACTAGACCTAAATTTTAACTGGAACATAAATATATAGATAAGCCACTGCTATGTGTAGATTGCATGGGAAAAAGATAATTTTGTATTGGATGAGTAACTATAGTATAGTATGATTACTTTAGACACAAAGCTGTTTATAGACGAGAACTGGTCAGAAGTTGCTGGACAATCTGACCTTGTCTGCTGGAATACACAGAAGTTCTGGGAGAAAGTGAAACAATTTTATGTCAACAAGAAGTATGTATCTGTAAATTTTTACACAGTAATTCATGTATATCGAACAAAATCAAGGAGCATTTTGAAATGAATATAGATATTGTTATTAAAATAGAAATAAATAAATTGTTTCTCTCAAACCTACAGCAGTTAATACTAGTAAAAAATCTGGAAAAAGAGTGATCACTCTGAAGCATTAATTACCACAAAATTACATAAAAATTGCAGACTTGGTTTGATCGAGTTTGTACATGAGGGATAATGAAAAAGTGCAACATCCCTCATGTCCCCAGTAAGTTTCATTAAAGTAAAATCAGTGTAATATATCTAAGGAATGTGCGTATGTATGGCGTTATATTTTATACCTTTAATGAACTTCCTGAAGACAATAATACTCCTTTACTCTTTAATTACTGAATTATATAAAACATTTATTTAATGACAAAGCAACTTTACAATCATGTATTATTACTGCAAAAGTCTTTATTGATGTACAGGTCTCCAGCCAATATCAGCCTGTGATGTCATAAAAAATACCTTTTACACACCTGATTATTTACAGGTATAGTTACTGTGCTGCTATTCTGTTGTATTATCTAGAACAAGGTTTGAGACGAGTATTTGCTACAGTCAACAAATGTCAACATAGAATTCTTACTGCAGAGGTAAACACATAAAAAAATTATGTGGGGCAACTTTTTTAAATATATGTATGTTTCCAGTTTTGTTAAAAAAGTAAAAATAATATTTTTTTAAACTTCAAGAAAAATCTAAATTACATTATACACTATAAAATCAGACACCAGATTTTGTTTTCTGTTGACATTTTGTGTTTCACTACAGTATAACTAATGATGATGGTTGTATATTACAGGCAACAACATTATATACAACATTTGATGAGGTAACTATGGCAACTTTATTCTATGTTTTTATTCTAATTTCATTATTTCTATTTAAAAGTGTCATAATTTCGTTAACTCTTTTTGCATGCCTTTCAGAAGACTGTAAAATTATAACATATAATTATAATTTCACTGTGGCCAAACCTTTTTTCCTTTAATTTGAATGAAAAGAATGTATCATGAATAAATGGAAATATTGTCATAAATACTTGCAATTATAAGTAAAAATGTACATCATAGTACAAAAATATTTTCACAGCTTATGCTAAATTGTCATAAATTCAAGGAATATTATGCCACCTTGATTTCATGACATTATTAAGAATAGAGAATGATGTTACATGGTGCCCCTTGTGGTAGGGGTCTTACCTTTTACTCCTGTAAAAAAAAATGTAAAAAGCTGCATAAATGTACATGTATGAAAATGTAATTCATTTGGTATGTATGAGAACTTGTATGTATTTCAGATACTAGATCACAGTCTGCCAGATGATACAGAAAATAAACTTTGTCAGTTTCTGTCACCTAAATTTGTTGTAAGTTCTTATTCGGTGCAGTTTTGTTCTTATAACAAATTAATGTTTATTTTCAAATTAAGTCTGTTTGCTGTTGAAATAAAATACCAAATAATAAAGGTTATGTACTACAGACTTGACATTATGCTATAGATCTTTGAAGAGAGTTTTGTCAATATTTATTACTATATAGCTATATTTTAGTAATAGTATTGCAATGTTGATATTTCAGGAGATATTATTAGATCATCTACAATACCAGAATGGTCCAAGGGTACGAGACAGACTTAGTCATGGTGATACTTGCTGGATATTGTTTCCATGGCAACTGACATGTAATCTAGCAACCATCGCTGTAGCTTTGACTGCAAAATTTATACCTGACACTTCTATTGAAGAGGTATTTTATGAATGTTTGTAATGAATTATGTATTATAAAGAAAATTTACCTCATGCAAAACATTTTATTTTAGAAGTCAAAATGGAAAGCTAAAAGGTTATCAAAAAAGTCTTAAGATATCAGTAAAACATACATTTAATTATATTTGTTTTAGCAAAAGTTTTTTAAATAGATCAGAAAAGATATTGTTCTTCTTTACTTCTCTAGTATATATATATTTTTTTTTTTAATTCAAACAGCCTTAGAAAAAATGTCATTGGTTTTATTATTTTGTAAAATTTTAAATATATCACTCTTTTAATTTTAATTTTCCACCAATATTTATTGTTGAAGCATATAGTTACATGTACCATTTTCTCTTCTGTTCATATTTATCTACCTTTATCATAGCACCTTCTATTATTGACTGGTATGATAGATTTGTGTGTGTTGGTACCTTTTGTGGAGGCACTAGGATTGACTGGATCAAGGTTACTGGTACTCAGGCTGAAAAAAAGATTTTTCTTCTTTTCCTTGAAGTGGTGTTATTTACCGGGTATATCATTATATAGAAAATAAAAGTGCTTCACATATTTTAGGTACTAAATAGAGGAATTAGCAAGGTATATAGAGATATATCCGAATATAGAGTACAGTTCCACAGAATTACTGTTCTGCAGAAAAATGTGAGTGATAACATTAAAGCAATATTTACATTTATAATATATCAGCTGTGTGGCTAAGCAATCAGCCTGTCTATTTCTGTCTGTTTGTGTATAAGAGGGCAACTTCTGTATCCCATGTGATAGGTTTTGCCTATGGTTTTATATACATTTTATTTGTGTAATAGTTTGACACTATTAAAAAAATCAGACAATTAAAACAGGTAACGGAGGTAGCAGAGCAAACAATTGTAGCTGTTAAAAGTGTTTTATTTTTTCCTTCAGAGCATGATAGCTTCTAATTGGCTTTTCTTTTGTCATACTTTTCATCTGCATGCATAGTTTGTCTAAATAAGCATAATATATAAATGATTACTGTAAAGTGTTGAATAAATGCTCTTGAAGTTTATGGGGGAAAAGGTGGTCAGAAATTTTGAAAGTCGGATGTAAAAGTAGGACATAGGCTTAACACAATTATAATTTATTTTACTCATAAAAGGGTACAACGCTTAGTGTCTTCCTCAAAATTTACTGTTAAGTTTTTTGTATCTTTGATTTGAAAAATTAAAATATTTCAGCCAGATAGGTATAATTGTATAAATGAATTGTAGGTTCATAGATTTATGAATGAATATTACAGATACAGAGATGCTGTAACCAGGCAACAAAAATAGATGATTTAATCAGATATAATCCTGATCTCTCGGAAAGGTAACACTTTTATTTCCTGATCCTGTAAATGATGTGTGAATAAATGTATATGATGACTAGGAATGGCTTATTTTAAAATCATGTTATAACAATAAACAGAAATTTTTACAAACTTTATAACATATATTTAGTTAAATTGTTTTATTGTACTTTTATTAATCACTTTTTTTCATCATAAACATAGGTATACTATACATTCACTTTTAGTATGAGTTTAACTTGCAACTTTCAAAGAGTTTGTCCTCTAGTATGTTTAAATTATATAAAAGAGATTTTTTATTAATGTAATAATAATAATTGTAGTAATAATAATGCAGTTTTTCCAATTAATCAAGTTGCAAGGATATGATTCATTGTACTTTTTTTCTGAACTGGGTTTTACATCATGCAAACACAGTATAGGTCATATGGTGACATTTTAGCTTTACTGGTGGAGGAAGACCTCAGGTTCCATTCTGTTCATCTTTTTAGACACAAATGAGCACAGTAGAACCACAAACATTCCTTAAGCTTGCTGAATAGATGTCTCACATGAAAGAATCTGAAGACTCTTGCACATTTTGAATCTACTGCTGTGAGGGGCAAGTAGTTGAATCAATGACTTTAACAACATTGCTACGGACACCCCTGATTCATTGAACAAGATAGATATCATTTTTAGCTCGACTATTCGAAGAATATGAGAGCTATTGTAGTCGCCCCGGCGTCGGCGTCAGCGTCCGCGTCGGCGTCTGCGTTGGTTAAAGTTTTTTGTAAAGTCAAATATCTCAATTATTGCTTGAGATATTCAATTGAAACTTACAATACTTATTTATAGTAACAAGGTACATCAGATTGACAAGTTGGATAACTCTACCTACAATATTGACAGAATTATGCCCCTTTTTAACTTAGAAATTTTGGTTAAAGTTTTTTGTAAAGACAAATATCTCAATTATTGTTTGAGATATTCAATTGAAACTTACAATACTTATTTATAGTAATAAGGTACATCAGATTGACAAGTAGGATAACTCTGCCTACAATATTGACAGAATTATGCCCCTTTTTAACTTAGAAATTTTGGTTAAAGTTTTTGTAAAGTCAAATATCTCAATTATTGCTTGAGATATTCAATTGAAACTTACAATACTTATTTATAGTAACAAGGTACATCAGATTGACAAGTTGGATAACTCTGCCTACAATATTGACAGAATTATGCCCCTTTGAAACTTAGAAATTTTGGTTAAAGTTTTTTTGTAAAGTCAAATATCTCAATTATTGCTTGAGATATTCAATTGAAATTTACAATACTTTTTTAAAGTAACAATGTACATCATTTTGCAAAATTGCATTTCTGTCTGCAATATTTGCAGAATTATTTGCCCCTTTGAAACTTAGAGATTTTGGTTAAAGGTTAAAGGTCTTCAAAGATGTTTACTTGAAACTTTACACATGTACTTAGGGTCATAATTTGAGGGTCATAATTGTATGTCACTGACCAAGTTCCATAACTCTATCTTGCATAAAGGCTGATTCATATCCCCTTTTCTACTTAGTCTCTTGGTTAATGTTTAAATGCAAGTTTTACATATCTGAATAACTATTAAAGATATTTATTTAAAACTTCACATATGCATTTAGGGTCAGAATTGTAGGTTACTGACAAAGATCCATAATTCTATCTTGCATTTAGGCTGATTTTTCTTCCCTTTTTCAACTTAAAAAATTCATGGTAAAGTTTTGCTTCTAAGCTGTTATCTCCATAACTACTGAAGCGTTTGTGCCTTTTTTGGGACAATTTTATATTTTATAAAAAAAAATTAGCCCTTTTGTGAACTTAGAATATTTAACATTATTAAGGCTCTTTTACTATCAAGCACTTAGAATAGTCGAGCGTGCTGTCCTACCGACAGCTCTTGTTTTTTATAAAAAAAACAAACTGCATTTTATTGAAATATACCAAACTGGTAAAGAACATATTTAAGGACTTATAATAATTTGTTCAGTCAAGATGCTGACATGTATTATTATTTTTGTCAGGTGTTTAGGACCATTGGAATTCAATAATTGTGTATTGTTTATATTTCAGGGATATAGGTACAGAATATCCCCTCTCCAGTCTACAAGTAGAGCTGAGCAATGACTTACAGAAATGTATTGTTGTTTTATATGATAAATGGACAAACAATGGAGTCTTACATAGCCCACCTGATTGGTAAATAATGTATTTCTTTAATCAGATGCAAAAGTTTTAAACCTATATGTTTTTCCATACCTTATTTTAGTTTAACCTTATCAGTGTGTATGCAATAGGCCTCTATATTTCCTAGCAATTTATGCTAGAGGAAGGAAATGTATTTGACATAATTCATTAATGTACTTATACAAAATGATGAGTATAGACACAGGTACAATTGAACATTTACAACACATATTTCAAATAGATGATGTCCCTTCAAAATGTATTGAAGTACTTAAGGTTTTTACCTGCTAGCTGTGTGTAATGGATTTAGCCTCCTTTAAATTTGCAACAATCCCTTGAAAGTTTAAGTGATATCAATAGCAAAATGCAAAAATTAAGGTACCAAAATTTTAGAGTCTGGTCAGACACAAGATATGCAGGCTGGCCTGGCTCTATCCTGGTTATAATGGCCAGTAAACACTTTCAGATCCAACAAGTTAAGGGTTATTAGTTACAATTTATTTGATATAATTATAAAGATATATGAAATTGTATGTTTAAATGTAATTTTCATTACTCAGAGAATCAATTAATGCATTAAAGCACGCTTATAAAATTTATACTATTTTATTGTTTACAACTACAATGTATTTTCTTAATTACTTTATGATATTTTGGATTGTTGACTAATTTTCTAGTTTTCTAACGTTTCAGTATGTCCTACACAAGTTGCTCCAGGTTTAGTTCAACAATTGATGATATATTGTCACATCCAATTCACACGTTATACAGAGATAAACAGTACCAGGTAATATACTGTGTTTATATCTACCCTCTTACCTCAATAGGGTTATAACATAGGGTCACTGGTTCTATCTTTGTGAGGCAGAATTTCTCTATGGCCATTGATCTTAGACATTTAGTCTTATGGTCTTTTGTTGTTCTGCTGATTCAGAAATCATGTTGGATTTACAGTTGGTCACTTGTTTAGAAAATGGTAATTACTAATAAGGTATCCAGGAAAGCCGAGACAATGAACAAACCACAGAGATCATGACCAAAAATGTGTTAAAATCAGCCTAAAAAATAGATAAACATAGTCCCTTGAATACTGTTATATTATTGTGTAATATAATAATAGTAGGTATTATGTTTGAAAGTACAATAAACAAATTATTTGCTTAAAAATGCTAAGTCAGCATGATTGATATAATTTGTTTTAATTAATCTTGATTCTAAAGTTACTAGTTAAATAAACTTCAACATTGCTTTACATGTATTTATCAAATTATCAGTTATATCTTTGTCCATTATTAATAAAGAAAGGTATAAAAATGTCTTTAGGGTCATATATATTGATAGTGCTCTATCCAAGACTCGAAACTCTAGCATAAATACCTGTCTTGTGTAGGTGAAGGATTTTCAGGTGTTGTTCCATCTGACAGCTCTAGTTGGACTATATTATTCAGGTTGTAGATGGACATAGTACAGATAGAGAAGGGGAGGTCATGTCAGTGCTGGAACATATTATATCAGAATGTCTAACAGTATTAAATAATCTACAAGATTTTGTTTCTGTCAGGCAGCAACAGTTGCTGAATAAACAGCTGAGATCACGGCAAAGAGAAAATTTTAAGAAATTCCTTACAAGGTACCTAGAATCATATTTCATTACCCTAACCATGCTAAATAACAAAAATAGACCTGTCACATGGTAGAATCTCTACTGGTTACATGGTAGAATCTCTACTGGTCACATGGTAGAATCTCTACTGGTCACATGGTAGAATCTCTACTGGTCACATGGTAGAATCTCTACTGGTCACATGGTAGAATATCTACTGGTCACATGGTAGAATAACTACTGGTCACATGGTAGAATCTCTACTGGTCACATGGTAGAATCTCTACTGGTCACATGGTAGAATCTCTACTGGTCACATGGTAGAATCTCTACTGGTCACATGGTAGAATCTCTACTGGACACATGGTAGAATCTCTACTGGACACATGGTAGAATCTCTACTGGCCACATGGTAGAATCTCTAATGGCCACATGGTAGAATCTCTACTGGTCACATGGTAGAATCAGTTGTTGCCAGCAGGCTAATGGTTAAATAACAGTATTATGGTATGCCATAACTTCATTCTTGTGATTATTGGTTGGTTATTAACATAAACAACTGTGAAAAAAACTATTCTTAAAGTTTTCCTAAGAATCAGATTTCCTGGAAAAAACTTATGTAATGATATAATGACTCTTTGACATGCTGTATGTAACAATTTATTGTAAAGCATGTATATATATGTACATGTACATATTTGTAATAGTATATGATATATGTTTTCAGTTTTCCAGCATATGTAGTCGTAAGTAACATGAGCAGTTATCTATGTTGTTGGCAGTTATATCATCTTGACTATTTAAAATGTTCGGATGGCTACACATCAAAGATAAGGTAAACTTTTAAACTTTTTATAAAGAAGAAAATTGTAATTTTAAACTTCCAACACTTTGATTCTAAAAGATGTGTTTGTTTTGTTTGGTTTTATGATGCACCAACACAATTTAGGTCATATGGGGCTGAAACAGGAAGGGTGATTTTGCCCAGGGTGTTACAAACTTAAAGCAACAGCAGGGAAAAACGACCTCACCTGCTGGAGCTAAGACATACATATACTCCATTAATTTGAACAGTTGCCTGGATAAGCAAGGGGGTTGACCCTAAAGAAAACTGTGTCTTTACTGAAGAGATTACTAAATATTAAATTTTAATACTTAAATATATCTGGATACTAATATGCACCAGCCATACTTACTTTACTAGCTTTATAGATACTAGCTTTATAGATACTTGTATTTAAGGTATTAGGACCCTAATGGGCACTATCAGAAACTAAAAAATTGACATCATAGGTCAGTTGTATACCTTAAAGTACACCTGTATGCAAAATTTAAACAAAGTTTACCATACGGAAATCAAGTTATGGCCACTTTTCTGAACTCAAGCTAGGATGTTATGAGGGCCCTTTTTTAGAAATGCGGAACCTTTGAATAATCTGCAATAACATTCTAATAAAAAATGTTTTCCCATTAATTTTTAGTAAGAAACAAATAGTACCATTCAGCTAACAATCCACATAAGCAAAATTATTGTTTCTACTTAAAATTTATTAAATCTGTATAAAAATGTTACCCTACCCCACCCATTTTTACCACGTGTCTGACCATTTTTCTACTTAGGGAGCCTAATTTAAAAAATTCTTAAAATTTACCCAAATGAGTGCCTGTTTTCAAAGTTTCCCTAAATTTTTAAAAAGGTATATTGGTTGATCTTGTAATATATGAAATACTTTTACCGTCTAGTTTTGATTATATTACACTTTGAAAATATCAGGTACCATAATTATTACTAGATTTAGCATAATTTAGCCAATAAATACCTATATAAATTAAAAAATCAAAATTAAACACTTTTTTCTTTCCAAATGGGACATGAGAGAAACATAAATAATGTTAAAAGAAAAAAAGAAAGAAAAAAAAAGTTGACCCTTCTGGGGATTGAACCCATGACCCTCATTTTCAATGTAGTTAACAGTAGTTCTAGCCTATTTGAATACTCTTCAAAGTGGAGGTAATGCATTAGGGTGCTAATACCTTAAACAATATCTAAAACTGTGATGTACCCAACATTATATGAAGAAATTTTAAGATTTTATTGTTCAGGATTATTGGATTCTTCATGAAACAGCATAATCAGAAATAATTAGCTTTCTTTTATTTTCAGATTTTGGAAAAAATGTTTACAGTTTTGTGAAAATTTAAGGACATATTCTCAATCAGACAAGAATAAATGGACAGAAGGATTGACACTTATATGTGAATACCAAAATACATTACAATCTAATCTTGTAACTCAGTTGCTGTGTATACACAAGGATAAAACATGATGGGATAAATCTACATGTTCTACATATAGCCAACACTAGATACGATAATGATCATCTGTTCATTATACTGATTAATATAGAGTCTGACATAGTGTCTATGCGCTCATAACATACAAAATATGCTAAAGGCACATTCTGCCTCAGAAACAAATAAGATTTTCTTTCTTTAGAAAAGGCAGACATAAGTTTAAATACTAATCTAATGTAACTTTTCAATGAAAAAATGAAAAGGTAAATAATTCTTACAAAAGTGAAGGCAACCAAGTATCCTTTTTAGCTCACCTGAGCATATGCTCAGGGTGAGCTATTAGGATCACACTTCGTCCGTCGTCTGTCGTCCGTCGTACGTCGTCCGTTGTCCGTTCACACTTTTCAAACGACATCTCCTCTGAAACCATAAGGCAGATCATAATGAAACTTCACAGGGATGTTCCTTGTGCGAAGCCTTAACAAAGTTGTTCAAAGAATTCCATTCCATGCAGAACTTTGGTTGCCATGGCAACCAAAAGAAAAAACTTTAAACATCTTCTAAAAAACCCAAAGAGCTAGAGCTTAGATATTTGGCATGAAACATCTTCTAGTAAGTGTCTACCAAGATTGTTCAAATAAAAGCCCTGGGGTCAAAATTGGCCCCGCCCCAGGGGGTCATTGATTTTCCCTATATGCATATAGTAAAAACTTAAAAAATCTTCTTCTAAAAAACCCAAAGAGCTAGAACTTAGATATTTGGCATGAAACATGTTCTAATGGATGTCTACCAAGTTTGTTCAAATAAAAGCCCTGGGGTCAAAATTGGCCCCGCCCCAGGGGGTCATTGATTTTCCCTATATGCATATAGTAAAAACTTAAAAAAATTTCTCTTAAAGAACCCATAGAGCTAGAGCTAAGATATTTATCATGAAACATCTTCTAATCAGTGTCTACCAAGTTTGTTCAAATAAAAGCCCTGGGGTCAAAATTGGCCCCGCCCCAGGGGGTCTTTGATTTTCCCTATATACATATAGTAAAAACTTAAAAAAATCTTCTTTTAAAGAACCCAAAGAGCTTGAGCTAAGATATTAAGCATGAAACATGTTCTAATCAGTGTCTACCAAGTTTGTTCAAATAAAAGCCCTGGGGTCAAAATTGGCCCCGCCCCAGGGGGTCAATCATTTTCCCTGCATATAGTAAAAACTTAAAAAAATTTCTTTTAAAGAACCCAAAGAGCTAGAGCTAAGATATTTAGCATGAAACATCTTCTAATGAGTGTCTACCAAGTTTGTTCAAATAAAAGCCCTTGGGTCAAAATTGGCCCAGCCCCAGGGGTCATTGATTTTCACTATATACATGTAGTAAAAACTTAAAAATCTTCTTTTAAAGAACCCAAAGAGCTAGAGCTAAGATATTAAGCATGAAACATCTTCTAATGGGTGTCTACCAAATTTGTTCAAATAAAAGCCCTGGGGTCAAAATTGGCCCCGCCCCAGGGGTCATTGATTTTCCCTATATACATAGAGTAAAAACTTAAAAATCTTCTTTTAAAGAACCCAAAGAGCTAGAGCTAAGATATTTAGCATGAAACATGTTCTAATTGATGTTTACCAAGTTTGTTCAAATAAAAGCCCTTGGGTCAAAATTGACCCCGCCCTAGGGGGTCATTGATTTTCCCTATATTGCATATAGTAATTAAAAACTTAAAAATCTTCTTTTAAAGGACATAAAGAGCTAGAGCAAAGATATTAAGCATGAAACATGTTCTAATGGGTGTCTACCAAGTTTGTTCAAATAAAAGCCCTTGGGTTAAAATTGGCCCTGCCAGGGGGAGGGGGGCAAAAGTCATTGTTTTTCATTATTTGTGTATAGTAAAAACTTAACATCATGAAACATCTTCTAATGGGTGTCTTCCAAGTTTGTTCAAATAAAAGCCCTTTGGTTTAAACTAGCCCCGCCCTGGGGGCCTATGTACAGGTGAGCGACCCCAGGGCCATCATGGCCCTCTTGTTTCAATTGTTATATGAATAATGGCTAATGCATGGACAAATATCTGGGTTTTTTGTTGTTTTTTTTGTTGTTGTTTTTTTTTTCAAAAAACATAAATATTAGCAAAAAAAGTCATTATTAGCCTATCCACATTTTGACCAACCTTCTTAGATGAGTTTTTTTAAGGTAATGAATTAAGTTTAATCCTTTTGTGAAGACTTTGACATTTTTATTGAACACTATTCAACAAATTGCTGTGAAATTTGCAATACAGTTACATTTAATTATTTAAGTTAAGCTCAGCACCAGTGGAAAATGTTTAGGCAGAATAAGTCCATTATTTTGCAGACTGTAAATATCCAGGAATCCTACACCTGTTATTATTGCTACCATGTCTTTAAAAGATAAAAAAAATCTCAAGTTCAAGCTTCAGATTTTTACTCACTCTTAACTCATAGATAAATATTTTGGGATAATGTGTCCTTAGTAAAGAAAGTCATAAATAATCTCATATAATGTAAGATAGCCAAAATACTCCGCATAACGTTATTTTAACCAGGTTTTCAACGAAAACCGGGTTATTGTAAAGCCGAAATCGGCGGGCGGGCGTCAACTTTTCGTTTCCGCTCAATAAATTTAGTTTGCTTTGGCCTATTGACACCAAACTTGGTGTATGGATACATTATATCAAGAGGCATATAGGCTGTCAAGCAGTTTATCGGTACTAGTTGCCTTCACTTCCGCAAGGAACTGAAACTTTTGTACATACCAGGGCAGAGGTACAGTGCAAATGACCTTAGAAAGGATTTCATGATCAATCACATTTCATGATCAATGACATCGACACCTGCACCATCCGGGAATCGAACCTGGGTCGCCCGATTAGTCGCTGGTGAAATTTTCAAATTTTGCAGTATTTCTAGGCTCACACATCTGGAGAAAGAGCCCATTTGTCAGTTCTCATGACGTAATTACCACGTTTTATTTTAAAAAAACTGGTTTACTGCAAAAAGGATATTTTCCACTTTTTTCTTGCATATCAGACTGGCGTTTCCGTTAGTTTTACCCATGCCGGAAATTTCATCTGGCATGGGGGGTTCCAGATGAGTCGCGTGCTGTACAATGGCACGATAAAGATGACGTCATTTTACCGTTATGAATGATTTTGTAATTCATACACTGTTGAATGAAAGTAGTTACGGTTGTAATGATATAAATTTTCATTGAAAATAAAGATAAAGAATTTAAAATATAATGGAATATGGTAGAATATGCAAGAAAAAATATCTGACATATGTTTGCGGTTCGGATCGGAATATCCGTCCCTCGGTCATCCGTCCCTCGGCAAGCCTCGTTACCGCCCAATGGGCGGGTCACCTCGGGACGGATATTCCTATCCGAACCGCAAAATATGACAGATATTATTAATATATAATATTCAAAATAATTTCAAACTAAAGCTTTACGTGTCAACTTTTGCATACGTTTGAAATTTAAGACGCTTACTTCGATAACTTCGTGATTATCGTGCAAAATACAAATTCTTTACAACTTAATAGAAATGTGTGGCATGACTTTCCTTGGTTTCTACATGTATGTTATATAGGGCTAACCATCTTAATATCACGCACGTGTAATTTAACGGCGGTTTTGTTTTATGTCAAGAATGAAAAAGTTTTAAGTAGGTCTAAAAGTACATTTAATGTGACAAAAATAATCCTGACCCAGTTCAACATCACACTCCTATAGACCAGACACCTTAAGTGTCATACTCTCGCCCCTTTTGTGTTAGATCAATGTGAACCAGAATTACTCTAAAATAAAAGTCCTCTGTTATAGAAATAAATATTGAACCGTACAATACCAAAGTGCGCAGATGCAGAAATATTACCAGACGAGGCACCAGAAACATCGGGGACCAACTTTATATGGTTAGTGTTAGAAATTTAATTTTGTTTCCGGTAAAACATTTGATGGTTAAACTCCCATATGAGGACGCATTTTCCAGGAATTTGAACGGAAAGTTTTACTGTTTTGAAACGACCAATAAATAATACGAAAGCTTTGTGCTTGTCGAATTTTTTCCCGTATTGTGAAACATTGTGAACAATTGAACATTGTGAAATATATCAAAACTATATTGAAGAAACGCAAAGTTTTCATGAGACACATCTGTAAGAGAAGTTTTCATTCGGATACCTTTCTTGTAAACAGTTGTATACTGGGCGTTACATGACATAAGACATTGTTTTGTACTGGTCGCAACCATTACAACATCCATGGAATTTCTATTTTGAATAAGTTCTATAAAGTATAGATATTATTAAATATTCTGTATTTTTATGTTTTTCATGTTTGTGCATTTAAATCCATGTTGTGGATTTTCTGAGATAATAAAAGTCTTGAGTTATTCTTCGATGTATGCAAGGAAATATAGGAACGCAGTGCACACTGATAGTTCACTATATTAGCATCCGAGTGGTGTAAGGATAAAGTTTTGAATACTGATATATATCTTTGTATTCCAGTCAGAAAACTGCATGGACTTGATCCTATTTCAATTAGAACAAAACCATTTGTCATTCTTAAAGAAAATTTCAAAATATTTACTGACTAACTAGTGAACAGTGCTATCCATTATTGATGCGGATATAAAATTAGTGTTTGATATATCTAAAATTTTGTTTTTATTAATTGAAGAAGACATGAAATGTTCGGTATGAAAACGGTGTGAACTATTTCCTTCAGCACTTTGATTTTATATCGTCTTAATGACGCATGACCGATTCTTTTTAAGTGATCGTCACTGCCATCTTTCTGAATACAACAAATAATCAAAGGGCTGCAAGCTCTGTGGTATTTTCTGATCTTTGCAATCCAAATCATACTGTATATCTGTATGTATTTTCCTGTATAAGTTTATTTTTATGTACTATAATTCATCTTGCAAGGCACCAGAGTTTGATACATACGGAATTTTGCATAACTGCAGTAGAGTTGTATCAAAAAATTATTTATGTTCATTTTTATGACAGCCACACTTTATCCTTGCATATCATGGCTACAAAGACACTTAAAAAAGACTTTAAAAAAAGTTGCCTCGTCTGGGATCTGAACTCCAGACCTCTCACACGAAACGAGCGCGTTTCCCCTGCACCACGGAGAAGTTTTATAACGATGCCTGAATAAAATCTAGTCGTTCTAAATTTAGAACTTCCATTGCATTCCGGGTTTGTAATCCTTACTAATTTCGAGGTATTTTGTTCAGGATAAACCTGTTGTTTAAGATTGAAGTAAATAATTTAGCGAAAATCTTCTCGCCGAAACAGTCTAACATGTAGAATCTATATATTCCACTACTCGGCAGTCAGATTTATTTGTGTAGTATTCAGTAATCGACATCGCTAAAAATAGCATTTTCATTGATTAAATCAAATTCATCCGCGTAATTTGTGATTGTGCATTTATTGACAATTCTATAAGACAACGCTACTTTTAAACTTTGAATGCGTTGTAATTTGTTGGATACTTGTAACAAAATAAAAATATTTCTTTCTTTTAAATCGCTAGTTTTAAGCTGTTTTGAGAACTACTTGTTGTTAGGTTTGTCGTGAAATTCTGTGTCAGAGATTGAATGTCAGCTTTGAATTTACTGACCTTCGGTCAGAAAATACAAAAAGTATTTTCAAATTTAAGCTTGCTTTCCTTTTATGTATGTAATCGTGTCAACAACTTGAGTCGAGTTTGATTAAAGTCGCCATACAATCGGAGATATTAGACCTGAAATAATTGTGTTTGTGGTACTTTTTAGTCGGGTGGTTCTTGTATGTTTTACTTAAATACTGTTTAATTACCATAAGGATGTGTTTCCTGTTTTTTAAATTTGTCTTTTGACAGTTTATCTGTGATATGCAGGCTTCATAACTTCTGACCCCCTTTCAAATATCCATTTTGTTTAGTTTCGCCTATTGTACTTTCGTTAAAGGCAAACACATTCCTGTGGACCGTACTCCGCTTTTCATTGAATGGCATTAACTGTTCAATGATAACCGCAATATGAACACAATTGCGGATGTCAATCAAACCAAGTCTGCAACATTTTAGATATTGCCTTTTTAGCCATTCTATTTCTCTTTATTTCACCTGAGACTAATAATTTATCTTTCTGTCCCTGATTTCACAAACATTGAATGTCAGGTTTAGGGTGACCATCCCCTATATGTAAGTTTTCATCTATTTTTTTTTATTTTTATAAAGAATATCGAAGCATGTAAGTCATATGTATAATTTACTTAATCATATTACTCAAATAATTCAAGTAGACTTTCATTTGACATGTTACAATTTTAAAGACGAACTTAGTAACAAATAATGTATATTTAAACATAACGTTATTCGTAAGGTAATTTATACATAGTTCTGGCTATCACTGTATGTCAAGGACAAGTGTCGTCTGATTATGGTCCGCACTTTTCGCTATTCAGTTAACATTTCCCTAAAATTATTAATGTTTTTGTACGTATTGAATGAGGGACAAGTCAACATGGTAATTATGATAATGTAATAAACGCGTGTCGGTAAATGGGAGATAACCCCTATAACAATGTGCATAACGCTCGCACTGGTTATGCCATCCTTGAAATGTTCAAGATTATCATACATGTGGTATGTGATTACTGGTATGCCAGAGAGTGCTCACGAATTTATAATGCTATACATTTGTCAGTTATAACAAATAACAAATAAAACCTTCAAACCTACTGGAACACTTATCTATAAGTGTATTTTACCACACAAATAAGAGGTGTGATGT
Source organism: Ruditapes philippinarum (assembly GCF_026571515.1). Taxonomy (NCBI): domain Eukaryota; kingdom Metazoa; phylum Mollusca; class Bivalvia; order Venerida; family Veneridae; genus Ruditapes; species Ruditapes philippinarum. Next base: position 191,644 of record NW_026861019.1, read on the forward strand.
AGGAAAACACTGCATTTATTTAAGAGTATGGCTGAATTGATTTCATAATAAATGAAAAATAAATAAATAGAAATGTTTTTTAACCATTAATTTCGGAATATTAATTGTCTGTATAAATGAATGTGAAGTTCACGGGTACTTCAACTGAACCCAGAAATATTTTGGTATTGTGTGGGAAAAATGTATTTAATTAGCATTTTCCCAGGTAAAACAGAAATTGCCGCTATTAGCAGAGACGTTAAAATACATATATTATATGAATCTATCTTACACCGAAAATATCCACATTTTCCTTCTACGTAACATTTCAGTAGCGTAAGAACTAGATTGTAGCACGGATTTATATTATTGTAATATAAATCCGTGATTGTAGTCACTGGAAACAAACAATCATAACCTATTTACTGTACAGAAAAGGACAACAAATATGATTAAAGCAATGTACGCCTACACTAGTTTAAAAAAATATTTCGAACGCTGAATAAGTGACTTATTGCATAACAAATCCATCTTAATTGTTAAAAGTTCTGATTTGACTTTTAAGAAGTTTACTTAAATAGTGGTATGTGACATTGGTAATTTAAATGATAATGATTGTTCTCATAATGTAACCGGACACTCTCCCGCCATATGTCAACTGAAGTGGAAACTGACATATGATTGAACTGTCTACATTTTTCCCTCGAGTGGTTTTTCTGAACCATGAAGCGGAAAATAAATGTTTGTAGCACGCTGTATGTACTGATTTATTCTCAACTCACTCGTTGTATAACGGGCGAAGTGGTAGGATGGCGGACAGTGTGAAAGGAGTATACGCAAATTCTGTGATTATTTGGATTTTACTGTCAATTTATTTTGTGTGTGTTTGTGAGGGTCACCCACAATGCTTAGATTCCAGACCCCCATTTTATTCTCACTCCAAACTAACATTTTGTACAAATTATGAAGATTTTGGATGCTGTACCCCAAGAGACGACCTACAGTTACTCGAAAGATACCACCGTATTTCCAGTTTAATTCCTGCTTCACAGAAAAATATGTGGGCACAATGTTCAGCTTTTGCCAAAACATTTTTATGTCAAACATGTTCACCCTATGCTGCTCACATATTTGATGCAGAGAAAAGTCATTTAGATACAGACTTTACTTTAATGCCACGGGCATTCCCTGCACTGTGTGGTCCTTACTGTAAAGACTTTTATTATTCATGCAAAGATTTAGTGAAATATTATATGGAAGAAGTTGGAGGTGCATACTTTGAGGAGGCTATGAGACTAGATGCAGCTGTTAATCAAAATGAGACTGAATTTTGCTCAAAAGTTGCAGTAATGGATAAGGATTATTGTTACCCAGAACTTCTATCTAATCCTATACTGAATGGAAATATCTCAATTGCAAAAGTCTCTAAGGAAGGGTGTATTTGTATGCAGCCTTTTGCAAAGAATCAATTCCGAAATCCAATATTTTTGAAACATGTGAAAGATGGCAGTAATAGGTTATTTGTAGGTGAACAAATCGGCCTTGTACATATTATGTATTCAAATGGTACCATTCTACCCATACCATTTATGAATATCCAAGCAGATGTGAAGACCACTAACAACCCCGGAGATGAGAGGGGGCTGCTAGGGATGGCTTTTCATCCAAATTATTTGTATAATGGAAAATTATACATATATTATTCCACACCACTTCATGATTATGAAAAGAACTATGGGAATCATAAGATAAGAATAGAAGAGTTGAAGAGAGATCCATTTGACCCAAATCAGATCGATTATTCCTATAGTAGAGTTATTCTTGAAGTTTACGAACCTTGGTGGAATCATAATGGTGGGGAGGTAGGTCCTTTTCTCCAACTAAAGAAAATGAACATTTTATAATGCTATAGATATGTAGTAAAGGTAGGTTGAAAGAAGGTGACCATACTGTCACCATCAGTCTTTCATTTCAATCAGGATTGAAATATATTGCTAAATAGTCAACCAGTATTAATTGTTCTAAAACAAAAAAGAAAATAAAACTAAGCCCTCTGTTTTAATATTTTGGAATTTTAATAGCTTTACATTAAATTATAAATTATTATAAATGAAACTTTTATCACACTCTGACTCATCTTACCGGTAATAAAAAATTAACAAGGTTGCAGTGCATAAAAAATTGGACATTTGTGATTATGTGATTTTTCAAAGAAGAAAGAATATATGACAGTATGAGTTTTGTATCAATAAACATTTGGATGATGGTGCATTGCAATAATCCTGACAGTATACTGTTGTTTTGTTGCACCATAAATAAAAAGATTATCACTGGTTTTGTATATGTTGAAATTTTCTATTGATCTGGTATGGTGCTTTACTACCTGACTTCCTTCAGTAGAGATCTATGAATGCTCTTTTTTGCCACAAAAATTCATTATTCCTCATGTACAGTCTCAATCAAACCAAGCCTGCAACTCTTATGTAATTTTGTTGTGATTAATGCTTCCGAGGGATCACTTTGTTTCCAGAATTTTGCACTTCACAACAGCAGGTGTCGAGTGCCGTGTGGAAGCCGTAAAAAGTTGCCCCGTACTTCACTTCAGTGTTGTTATATTTTCTGGTCCTTCGGGATCATTGATGCCGGTACTATTAAGTGTTTAGAATTGAGTACCGCTCAAGCCGGTGCTAGGGGGCGTGAGGGATGTTGCACTTATTCATTATTCCTCATGTACAGACTCAATCAAACCGAGTCTGCAATTCTTATGTAATTTTGTTGTGATTAATGCTTCCGAGGGATCACTTTGTTTTCAGAATTTTGGAAGTATTCTTAAAGTGAAATTTAAAAAAGAGCAAATTCATGCTATATAGCTATATTTCACAAATCTTTTTTCCTCTAAAATTACTCATCAGCTTACTAGAAAGGCCCCTTCCTTTTTTTGATGTTTTGTTTTTTTTGTTAAAAGGAAAACATGAATAAATTACTCCTGTCTTAAGTTTTCTTTGAAATAATAGTTTTAGACAAACAGATCTTGGTTCATTGAAGACAAAGATAAAAGACCAGATTATAGTAGATACTGTTTTATGATAGTTCTGCATGTTTTATAAACCAGAGACTTTACTTCAAAACATTTGATCTATATATCCGTGCATTCATCAAACTAAATATTTGGCTGAAGATTTACACAGATTATAATAGCAAACCATGTGTCCATTTATCTTGGCACAGTTGCAGTTGTTTTAAGATCAGGTTTTATAATTGGAGGTCTATGTTTGTTATTTATTGTTAGGTTAATTTTCATTGCTTTTAGAATAAAGTAGATTTTATTTCTGGAAAAAGGTGGTATATTAAAAATACCTTCAGACAGTTAAGTGAATATTAAATGATAGGAATTTTGTTATTTCTTCAGCCAAAAATGAATGTATTTTCACCAGAAAACTTATAGGTGTATAATAAAGTGTTTTATTGTTTTACCAGTACATGTAGCTACATATAACTCCTTTAAGATTCTGTTTTAAATTCATTAAGCTGAAAATTTGAAAACATTTTTGTATTATCTCATGATATATGTCCAACTTATGTAGGGACAGATTTAAAATGGTTTATAATCTCAAACATCTCTAATCATTAAAGTTATTAAATTGTCTGCCTCTAAACCAAGTGATCAAGGTTAGTCTCAGGATGTGGACCTATAAGCTTTAAGCGTAAATCATAATCAAACTAAAATTAATATATTGAATCTACACAAAACTACCGGTAACAATTGTTACAAAACATTGAATGTAATGACCAAAGTTCAGTAGAGATTTCTTTTGTACAAAATATTTTAAACTGTTGGTAAAGAAATTATGTTAATTTAAATAAATTGAATTTGTTAATCACAAATGACACATATATATCTTATTAAATTCTTAAGTCAACAATTATTATTATTATTGTAATTATTCATACATGTGAACTCTCCCACTTTTAGCGATAGACTCCCACTTTCTGCAGCCATATTTTCAAAAAAAAATCTTAAAATAAGGGGTATTTTCACAAATTAAAGAAATCTCCTGGATTCTATTCTTTGTTTATTGCAAATTCTAAAATCTCCCTCTTTTTGAAGAAAATCTCCCATTTGATCATCAAAAAAAGTTCACATTTATGATTTTTATTAAATAATTATTTTTTATAATGAAGTTTAGTTAGACTGATAAACTTGAGTTGATTCATAGGTAAATATTAAATACTTAATATCAGCTACAGTGTTAAAGAATTTGTGAGGTTAAACTGTTGTAAGCTAATGTAGCAGTTAAATAGACCAGACCAGTTCATACCTTATCTTGATTTTGTTATCATTGTCAAGATTAGAGATAATCACATTTACAATAATAATTTCTGTCTTCTTTTTATTATTTATAGATGATGTTAATTATAAACACCTGTCCTTATTGATTGTAGAATTACTAGTATTTTATTACTTGAAGTATATAAACTAATGTGGATTAGTGAATAAGCTGTTTCTTGCATTTTTTCATCACAGGGATTTCTTTTTGTGTACATCATATTAGTATATTAAATTAAGCATTAAGTATTATTTCTCCATATTTCTTATTTGTGACACTTAATTTTGCATACCGTAAATATAATAAAAAAATTTACAGTTGGATTTGTTTTTAAACATAAGATTTTTGTTATAAATTACTCCCAAGTGTTAAACTTTTAGCTGTTATTCATTAAAGCATACCAGGTTTAAAAAATGAAAAATTTCTTTAATTGATGTCATCATTTTTTATTTGCTTGAGCTGGTTTTTAATGCAACTTGCCCCAAAGTCACGTTTGTTGAATTGTATTATTTTTAGACATCTTAATAATATGAAATTACCTTTCTGATCAATAATTGATTTAGTTGTGTTATATTACAAGTTAAAGAGAACTTGTAAGAGTCTCACCGGCCATGTGGATAAGATTGCCCACTTCAAATTATTTGCCTTTCACTGCAGTGAATTTGAATGCAAGGAAGCTATCCAACTAGATTATGGATGGTGGTTGTTCCTATTCAGGCGCCCACTTCTGTTGGATGGGACATCTGAGGTGTTCAGGACTCTACCAATAATGCCAAGTAGTGTCACTAAATAAAACCTAACAAAACAAAATGTCTGATTCTACAGAAAATATATAAAAAAAACTTCTCATTTTACTTTAAAGTTACTATTATATAATTATAATATTAATGTATAAATTTTCAGTTATTGTTTGGAGATGATGGGTATTTGTATGTATTTGTTGGTGATGGTGGGAGAGCTGGAGACCCTCTACGATCTGGACAAAATCTGTAAGTCTCATTTTTGTAATCTTCTAAAAAATAGTTAACAGTATAGAAAAATTAAGGATATACAAATTTACTTTTATTGATGAATAAATATGGGAAATAAAGGGGTACAGCCTCTTGTGTTGACGGAAAAAATGGCACAGCCTGTTATTTTGAGGGGGAATTCAGACAGCCTAATGGAATGTAAAAAAAAAGCAAAAAAAAAACCCACAACCTCTTGGAATGAGGAAAAAAATTGGACAGTCTCTTGGGTTGAGAAAAATTGTGATGCAACCACTTGGGTTGGACTTTTTGTCTTATGCTTAACATTGGAAATGACTTGTCTAAGACCTATAACATTTTACTTTGTCACACATATTAAGCTGAATACCTCTACAATTAAAATGCCTTGTTCACAAAAGCACCATGGTCATGTGATTTTTAGAAGAACAGGCTTAGTTAAAATATATCAACATATAACTAAAAAATTAATGTCAATAAAACAGCTTTTATGCAATGTCTCATACTTTATGCATAATATTTCAGGAGATCAATGTTGGGTAAGGTACATCGTATAGATGTAGATAATGTAGACCTGAAGAGACAGACCGAGTACAGTATACCTCCAGATAATCCATTTGCTGACGGTAAAGAGGCGTTACCAGAAATATACGCATATGGTGTTAGAAACATCTGGAGGTGTGGCAAAGACCGTGGTGACCCTATCACAAGTATGTCATCATTATAGTATTTCTTTATGCGCATACTTGTGCCAAAAATGATGTGCATATTTGGGCATTTGATCTATCTCTATATCCAAGTCAGAAAGTCACCTTATGACATTATACCACCATATGACATTAACACTGTTCGGTGTAATTTGAAAACCTACTTACAAATATGTATAGAAAGCTCTTATTTCTGCTTGTGTTTTAATTTTTTAAGTGAAATATTACGTATTAAAGGACTTGCAATTTTAATGTCCATGTTGTTAAGTTTAAACTATATTGTATAAAAACTCTTAAAAAAACATTAAGTCATTTATCTTGGTTCAAGCAACAGCAGCTTAGCATTAATTCTTGATATTTTCTACAGAAAGAATTAATATTAAGTTATAATGTGCATGTTTATATCATTACTTAAACACTTTGATGATATATTTATGAATTTTGTCCTTTAAAAATATTTTATTAGCTTTAAAGTGTTATTATGCTAAATCTTTCGCTGTCCAGTTAAATTAGTAATATATTTTCAAGAGATTGACTATTATAATGGTGATTTAACAATAATTGATAATAAAAATGTTTAGGATAAAAAAACTGTAAAAAACTATCTAAATTATAAAAAGACAGTGCACCACTCTTTTAAAAAAATTGAAAGATTACGACGTAAAGATATGAATGGTATTGTAACACAATTTAATTAAATATATTTTATCAAAAGCTAAGTTTCCTCCTTTTTCCCTTTATGACATAATTTTCCACTTCTTGAAACCTAGCTGCCACCATTACCCAATTAGTGGAAAAAGCACTGCTCATTACAATAAAATCTTATGCTGTATATACAGGATAATATACATGTATATAATTTGTCAGATAGTCATGATTTTCTGTTACACCACTTGACCTCTGATGTCTGTAAATGATAATGAGTTTTTCATATTTAGGTTAATTCCACATTTTCTAGGAAGTATATCTTTATTCTAGTCATGCTTGAATTAACTAATATGTTTCACAGGTCAAGCTTTATTTGATGTTTGGCAGAATTATTAGTACGTTAGCACACTTCATACTACAGAATTAGGTATTAGAGTAATGTTGGATAATATATTGTCTTATACACAGAGTGAATGAGTTATCAAACTTTTAAGTGTATTATGATTATAGCAAGAGGTCCATGCTGTAAGAATATTACAATGCTATTTTACACCACCATACTGTCTGACCAGACTTTATACAATTGACTCAGTGTTAAATCAGAGTTTATTGAATAATAATGAAATCACTTAATTTAACACAGGCGCTTTGCAGATTTAGATTAGAAATTCTTTTGTAAAATTATGAAGAAAGGAGAACTTTCTATAGCCCAACGTCAAGCTGATTATGCCTGTGAAGTTTGAAGACAAAACAGACAGACTAAAAATATAGGCTACCTTCCTAGTCTATAAATTTGGTGGGCATAAATTGGTGATAATTTATTCTGGTAGATCCAATTCATAAAATATGTGCTTGATATATTGGGTAAAATATATTTATATAGAAACATTTCTTGGTTTAATACACATTTTGAACACTGTTAAATAATTTGTTTTTATTTCATTTTAACAGCAATGTCAATAAAAATTTTTTTTTCAAATTTGTAAAAAATCTGCTTCTGTAATTTTTTAAAATATAAAATTGAATTCATTTAAGACCTGGCTGCATATTGGCAGATTATTTAACTTTCATGTTCACTTTAAAGGTAATATTTGCTATAGATTCATCATTTCCTGTTTTAAAATATCTCATTTAATCAATGATATTCAAACAGGACCTGTCCATGATAAACAACTTACCCTGCCTCAATCAGTAACGGCTGTACTATGTGAAATTCTGGCTACATTATTCTCTTGTCTGATTTATAATGTGTAAAATGATGTCTGATTATCTACAAAGGACTTGAAAGGTTATAATAATGTTACTTTATGGTGTATTTCAATGAGGCTAGTAATTCTATGTTGGAACCAAACATGAATAGCCCTATTCTACTGTTACACAAGTTCAGAAGGTTAAGGGTTAAATCATTTAAAGGTTAAGTAAGTTCACATATTTGATTGAGTAGATAGCTTACTGTAGACCATACTACTGCTGTTTCCACCAGCTGACTGTTTTACTAGAAACAAGGTTATATTATATCAGATGATTGTTGAAGTGTTTATTTGTGTTCTTACCAGATAAAATCTGACCAATTTAACTTTAATTGGCTAACATGCTGTTTAATTGATACACTTTATACATTTCTTTGATATTTAAGTGATATGAAAAAATAGGTCAGTAGGAAATGAAGTACTCAATGATATACATCTTGATATTGAAATATAAAATGTTTCAATGAACAAGAATATTGTGTCAGAGAATGAATCAGACCGGGACATGTCACCATTTTAAAGCTGCAGTCAGCCAACCCAGTCCACCATCCTTCAATGTAATTTGACCAGACTAGACTCTGCCCACTGACCTGTTGAATATCTCCTTATTTCTCAAATTATCACTAAATATCTCCTTATTTCTTAAATAAACCATTAAAAGTTCAAAGATCATGACAGGACATATTCATTATCATACATAAAACATGTGGTCTTTGATTTGATTTGTTTCATAACTTGTTATATTTAGTAAAAAGATATTTACTGGAGAAAAACTTGGCAAGGAACATTAGCTAGTGTCAAAATGTAATAAGCGCAAACAAAATTATGGTACAAGGTTATAATTTTCATATCCATGAGAAAATTCCTCTGATGTTAGAAGTTGCTATAGATAATTGGCCTTTTGTGAATATAGTGTTATATAAGTAATACTGTATTATTAGAATTTTATATCCCCATATTACTGTTACAATTTACTGAGTCATAAATTTGGAAATTCTGCACTTTACTTTTCTTAAACCAAAAATCAGAATTTCTTTTCTTGTCTGATTGTATTAAAAATTGCAAGTATCTATATATAAAAAGTAATATCTTCTTTATACATGTATATAGTCCAACAGCCTAACTATATTAAATTTTGTAAATTGATATAATTGTTTTGTACGACATTAGTGAACATGTTTATCTATTCATTTTTATAGAATAATTATCAACAATTAATGAATATAAAAAATGTAATTTCAGAGAAAGGTAAAGGTCGTATACTGTGTGGTGATGTAGGACAGAGTGCTGTAGAGGAAATAGATTTGATAGAGAAAGGTGCTAACTATGGTTGGAATCTGAAGGAAGGTACCGCTGATTATTGTCCTGGCTGTAACAGAGGTATGATCTATACTGTACTAGCATGTTGATTTAATACTATAATGTTAATTACAATACTATCATGTTAATTGCAATACTATCATGTTGATTGCAAAACTATCATGTTGGATTTAATACTAATATGTTGATTGCAATACTATCATGTTGATTGCAATACTATCATGTTGATTACAATACTATCATGTCGATTGCAATAATATCATGTTGATTGCAATAATATCATGTTGATTGTAATAATATCATGTCGATTTAATTCTATCATGTTGATTGCAATGTTATTGCAATACTATCATGTTGATTTAATACTGTAATGTTGATTTTGATATTATCACGTTAATTCTAATATTATCATGTTGATTGTAACACTATCATGTTGATTGTAATACTATCATGTTGATTTTAATTTATCATGTTGATTTAATACTATTATGTTGATTTAACACTATTGACCATATAACTATCATGTTGACAGTATTACTGTCATGTTGATTGTAATACAATAACTTCGTTTCCATATTTTATAACTTTCAGATCAATATATATCCAACTTTAAGGTTAATAAATACTGGGGTTTTCTGAAACTTTGGGATGTGACTGATTATTATACATTTGTATGTGTATAATGTGTATATGTGAATGAGATTTGAATAAGTAACTATCAAATATAAATGATGCTCTTTATTAAGTTTCTTGCCTCAACCCACTTCTCGTCTGCTAAATTATTCCAGAGGGATATACTGTAAATGTTACTGCCTTTATAAAGTTAATAAGTCACATCAACATAACATTATATCAGTCTTTGAGGGACTTGAAGGGATACTCGGGCAAATTAATGACAAAAATATTAAAATGATCTTATGAACTGAAATCACGCTAAAATGACATTTTTTAAAATCCTTGTATGAATTTCTGTATAAAATGATATATATTTTAGATTTGAAGCATTAATATATCTATATATGTTGAATGAAATTTAGAAGCCGACAGAATCACCGAGTAGTTCTTAAACAAGTTTTGTGACTTAATTGCAATACTATCATGTTGATTGCAATACTATCATGTTGGATTTAATACTACAACCCTGGAAGTTACAATAACAGATATTGTGGATATTGTATGATTGAAACAAGTCTAAGTTATTCATTTGACATGTTCTTTAACGTTTCCAAAGTTTACTGTGACAACTATTGTGAAATCTTAACCCTCTAACCTGACCCAAGAGTGTCAGGTTGGAAAACCATCATTAAAACATACTTTATAATGAAAAAAGATTTGTTCCTTTCACTGTTAAGTGTATTCATTTTGAGGACATTTACAGAATAATGAAGGAAAAATTCAAAACGAAGAAATGAAAATTTTGCCTGTGTCTCCCTTTAAATCCAGATTCAATAAAGAGATAAAATGTATATTGAATCATTAAGTCCTTTAAATAAAACCTTTTGTTCAATTAACATGCTACTCAATTCCTTTTGTCTTAAGTGTTTGAATATAATTTACATATTGAATATAGTTAGCTTAAAGGCAGAACATCTGTATGCATATTATCTAGATTAACTCTTTATTATTCATTAATGTAAAATTTGAATATTTTGTCAGGATTAAAGCACATATAAGTTTGTTGAAAAGAAATTGTATGATACATTTCTATTCTTCATTCAACCATTATAGTAAAGGGTGATTTGTTGAAAAGAAATTTTATGATACATTGCTATTTTACATTCAACCATTATAGTAGAGGGCTAACCTAACAGCATGAATTTTGAATCTCAGATTTATTAAACATAGACGGTCTTTTTGTATAATTTTTATGTCACAGTCAGTATGTTAGTAATATATGCAGTTTAATCAATGTTAATGTAAGACTGAGTATATAAATCATACATATACAGAAGCTGTATAAATCATGCCTCTGGGGTAAAAATTGGCCCAGTCCAAAGTTTATGTAGCCTTGTTTATTTATTGAACAAAAATATAATTAAAGATATACATGTACATTGTACAATGCTCATCCTTTAGTAAAAAAAAATTTTCACAGAAATTTATTAAAATCTATAAAATTCTTACTGAATATGTCTAATTTGAAATAAAGAATGAATAAACTATGTATCGGAAGCTGTGTTCCCTATTAGTCAGGTCAAGCAAAGTTGGGGCTTTCTTTAAAAAAAAACTGCCAGTTTTTTTAATGACATTATAATTATGCACTATTTATTTTGTGACCACCTATAGTGTGTAGAGTTTTAAACATAACATATACTTTATGTGAAGTCAAACCATGTTTATTTTATATTTACAAAGAAACTTGTGTAGCAATTATCAATATTTTCTAATACCAAATTTGAGCATAGTATATCTTTATGGTCACATTAATAAGTATTTTATTTGTAGCAGTGCATTGAACTAGCTTAAATCTTAAAACAAACATATATTTGTAAAATAGTCACATATGACTTCCAGACTTAATGACGACAGAATGTCTTTAAACAAGAACAGTGAGTATTTTATTTAAGCCAGGAATGAAAGTGTTTTATTCCTTGTTTAGGATTTGTTATTCATTTCACTTCTGTAGACATGTGTACTAATGTGTCGGCATCAAACTTTACAACCAATGAAACACATCTTTATAATATATTCATCATGAATACATAATTCACTAGGTTTATGACAGAAAAAAAAACATGAACAAAAGAAATGTTTTATAATTGATTACCTAATTTCTGGTTAATACAGACAAACTGTTTTTTTTGTACTTATTATTGTTTTTAAGTAAATTATGATAAACATTTCGAAATGGTCAGACGTAGATTTAGTCACGTAAATGTTTGACGTGAGAAACATGAAAGTTTACGCATTAACCTATCTCATTATTTAGTCAGTGTTCAAGTTTGACATTTAATGACAGATATAAGTCATATAATCGTTAGACCATGTAGTCATTTATAATGCAAGTCAATTATGTATGCTTCATGTCGAAATGATAATATGACATCAGTCATTCTTGTTTAATTAATTAGTATTTTGTGTACATGATACGTGTAGCTATTATGCTCTTGTCTTCATTTATTCTTCTAAATGGAAATCTTATGTTTTATTGAATAAATTAACCCCTCCTATATTTGTAATATTCTGTTATTGTACTAAACTTACAGCAAAACCTGAAGTAAATTTAACGGATCCTGTAGCTGAGTACGGACATCATGTTGGCAAGTCTGTTACAGGGGGACATTTTTACAGAGGATGTGAAAGTCCAAACCTTAATGGCTACTATATTTATGGAGACTTTATGTCAGGGTAAACATGCATTGTAATTTAGCTAGATTTGTGATATACATTGTACATATTTGAATTGTTCATTGTAAATTAAGTAGGTAACAAAGAGGGCCTTCTACAATATATTACATGATATTCTGTATTTATGTAATTGATAATCTCTTTTTAACTCTCACTGAATATCAGTATTTTATACCACTCACTCCATATCACTTACTATATATCACTCACTCACTATATATCACTTACTCACTATATATCACTCACTCACTATATCACTCACTCAATATATCACTTTATATCACTCACTCAATATATATCACTCACTCACTATATCACTATATATCACTCACTCACTATATATCACTCACTTACTCACTATATCACTTACTCACTATATATCACTCAATCACTTTACATCACTCAATCACTCCAAATCTTTCACTATATATTACCTCCTATATTTTCAATGTGACAATTGATCTTAGACATTAAATCTAATGGTCATTTGTGTCTCACTGCTGATTCACAAATCATTTGGGATTAATAGCCAGTCACTTGTGGAGAAATTGGTTTTACTGGTGATTTATCTATGAAAGCTGGTTTAGTGGATCAGTCAGAGAGATAAGACGGGGGGGGGGGGGGGGGGAATGTGTTATAATCTGCATAGAAGCCAAACAAACTCCCTGTATATTATTGACTGTGCATCACTCCTATTATATCAATCACTGTATATGCTACAAATAACATCACTGTTATACTTGTATATCATTCATGTATATCTCCCATTGTATATATCATTGTTCACTTATTGTTTGTCACTTATATTGATGACTTATGGTTTTCTTGAAGTAGAATTGAATACAATAACTTGGAATTTATTTTATTTCATTCAAAGAATAAAAAAAATCATATTATTCACGCTGGTGAGAATATATAAAACTTCCTAGATCTTAATGAGATATTATCAATATTCACTGAAAAAAACTTTTCTCCTTGTATATGTAACAATTTATCTAATAACTATAAGTAACTTGGTACATGTATTTGTTATTGCAGGAAAATCTTCCGCCTTACAGAACCTAAGAATCCTAATGAGAAGAAATGGGATCACAAGGAGTTGAACATGTGTGGATCAGACTGGTGTGTGCCGCCACTAACCAATGAATATGAGACCAGTATCATCTCATTTGGTGAAGATGAATATGGTGAATATTTATTGTCTTTGAAAAAATACAACCTTTAAAAAATTTAAATAAGCAGATAAAATAAATCGGAGTAGTGGCGACATATAGGGATCTTTTCTCCATTGTCTGTCTGTCCGTCCGTCCGTCACAAAACTTGTCCAGACTACTGGTGCAATTTTATCCAAACTTTACAGGAATGATCAGTACCAAGTCTAGTTGTGCATATTGTCAGCATTTTCCGGTTCAATGATTTTTGTCAGAGTTATGGCCCTTTAATAATTTTTAATTTTAAAGTTTGTCCGAACTACTTCTCTTATACCACTAATGCAAATTCAATGAAACTTTACAGGATTGATCTGTAGCTCAAGTCCTTGCGCATATTACAGGGGTTTTCCGGTTGAATGATTTTTTGGCCGAGTTATGGCCCTTTGATAAAAAGGTGTTTTTTTAGCTCACCTGTCACAAAGTGACAGGGTGAGCTTTTGTGATCGCTTTTCGTCCAGCGTCCGTCCGTCGTCCGTCCGTCCGTCGTCCGTCCGTAAACTTTTACTTTAAATGACATCTCCTCATAAACCACTGAGCCAATTTCATCCAAACTTCACAGGAATGTTCCTTTGGTGGTCACCTTTAAAAATTGTTCAAAGAATTTAATTCCATGCAGAACTAAGAACCGAAAGAAAAAACTTTAAATATCTTCTTTTAAAAAACCATAAGAGCTAGAGCTTAGATATTTGGCATGAAACATCTTCTAGTGAGTTTCTACCAAGTTTGTTCAAATAAAAGCCCTAGGGTCAAAATTGGCCCCGCCCCAGGGGGTCATTGATTTTCCCTATATGCATATAGTAAAAACTTAAAAAAAAATCTTTTAAAGAACCCAAAGAGCTAGAGCTAAGATATTTAGCATGAAACATGTTCTAATGGGTGTCTACCAAGTTTATTCAAATAAAAGCACTGGGGTCAAAATTGGCCCCGCCCCGGGGGATCATTGATTTTCCCTATATGCATATAGTAAAAACTTAAAAAATCTTCTTTTAAAGAACCCAAAGAGCTAGAGCTAAGATATTTAGCATGAAACATGTTCTAATGGGTGTCTACCAAGTTTGTTCAAATAAAAGCCCTGGGGTCAAAATTGGCAATGCCCGGGGGGGTCATTGATTTTCCCTATATGCATATAGTAAAAACCTAAAAAAATTTCTTTTAAAGAACTCAAAGAGCTATGGCTAAGATATTGAGCATCAAACATGTTCTAATAGGTTTTTACCAAGTTTGTTCAAATAAAAGCCCTGGGGTCAAAATTGGCCCCGCCCCAGGAGGTCATTGATTTTCCCTATATGCATATAGTAAAAACTTAAAAAATCTTCTTTTAAAGAACTCAAAGAGCTATGGCTAAGATATTGAGCATCAAACATGTTCTAATAGGTGTCTACCAAGTTTGTTCAAATAAAAGCCCTGGGGTCAAAATTGGCCCCGCCCCAGGGGGTCATTGATTTTCCCTATATGCATATAGTAAAAACTTAAAAAATCTTCTGTTAAAGAACCAAAAGAGTTAGAGCTAAGATATTTAGCATGAAACATGTTCTAATAAGTGTCTACCAAGTTTGTTCAAATAAAAGCCCTGGGGTCAAAATTGGCCCCGCCCCGGGGGGTCATTGATTTTCCCTATATGCATATAGTAAAAACTTAAAAATCTTCTTTTAAAGAACTCATAGAGCTATGGCTAAGATATTTAGCATCAAACATGTTCTAATAGGTGTCTACCAAGTTTGTTCAAATAAAAGCCCTGGGGTCAAAATTGGCACTGCCCCGGGGGTCATTGATTTTCCTTATATGTGTATAGCAAATACTTAAAAAATCTTCTTTGAAAAAACCCAAATAGCTAGAGTTAAGATATTAAGCATGAAACATCTTTTAGTGAGTGTCTACAAAGTTTGTTCAAATAAAAGACCTGGGGTCAAAATTGGCCCTGCCCCGGGGGTCATTGATTTTCTTTATATTTGTATAGCAAAAACTTCAAATCTTCTTTGAAAAAAATCAAATAGCTAGAGTTTAGATATTAAGCATGAAACATCTTCTATTAAGTGTCTACAAAGTTTGTTCAAATAAAAGCCCTGGGGTCAAAACTGGCCCAGCCCCAGGGGTGTCATTGTTTTTAACTATATGTGTATAGTAAAAACTTTAAAAAAAAATCTTCTTTTGAAAAGCCCAATGAGCTAGAGCTTAGATGTTTAGCATGAAACATTTTCTTATGGGTGTCTACCAAGTTTGTTCTAATAAAAGCCCCTGGGTTAAATTGGCCCTGCAACGTTGGGGGGGGGGGGGGTTGGGGGGCCTATATACAGGTGAGCGACCTCAGGGCCATCATGGCCCTCTTGTTCTGTTAGTTGCCAGATACACAAAAGCTTGTCCGGACTACTCCTCATAAACTACTGGTGCAATTTCATCTAAACTTTACAGGAATGATCAGTACCAAGTCTAGTTGTGCATATTGTCAGCATTTTCCGGTTCAATGATTTTTGTCAGAGTAATGGCCCTTTAATAATTTTTATTTTTAAAGTTTGTCCGGACTATTTCTCTTATACCACTAATGCAATTTCAATGAAACTTTACAGGATTGATCTGTAGCTCAAGTCCTTGCGCATATTGCACTGGTTTTCCGGTTGAATGATTTTTATCCAAATTTTACTGGAATGATCAGTACCAAGTCTAGTTGTGCACTGTCCGTCTGTCTGTCCGTCTGTCACAAAATTTGTCCCAACATGAAATTGGCGATCATGAGGCGACACATGTGATCACTGATTGCTCTTGTTAATGTTTCTTCAGATAAGGCTTGTTAAGCTTTACACACAGTATAGATACTTTAAAGTATTTTTAAGTAAAATAATCAGTTAATATATTATTATCATTCACTATTGCTTAAAACATGAAGATATTTGTGGGGAGTGGGTCAGGGGGTACCAATAAGAAATATCAGATAAAGGGTACTAGCGGACCAATAAAAAATGATGTTACTTAAATGAGCATACTGTTTATTTACAGCATATATGTTATCTGTGTACATTATATATTTTAGGAGAAGTATATATGTTATCAACTAAATTAGCTAGCACATCATCATATCAGGGAACTGTCTACAAGATTGTTGATCCTATGAGGTAAGTAAATTAAATAATTCTAGAATACAAACTTGTTTGTACTTATAGGTATCCTCCTGCCATTTTATGCTCCTGCATTGTTCCAAACTGTTGAGATTGTCAATTTTTGCCTTGGTTTTGCTTAAATTTGTTATGCAGAGCATAATTATTAAAACAATATATTTTAATAGTCAGTCATTTTGTCTGTTTATACAGATACTGTGGCTATGGGGTCCAAGGGTGTTTTAACAGTAATTTACTTTTATGCTATTCATTGCATTCATTTTTATGTGGCTATTATTTCTCTAAGGTGGCTTAGGGAAACATGAACCAAACTTTTAGAAGTTTTCCTCTGTTTGGGCCAGCATCAAATGGTTTTTAAGCGTAATTCCTTTCATAATCTTTGTTAAAAAAGAGAGAACCTCATCAACCTTCTGTTAAAGAGGAAACTATCATAGATTTTTATGAGAAAATGCCACATAATGATCAAAGAAAAACCCTATGAGCCTGAAATGATAGTACATGCGGACATTCCAACATTTTTTGTTGTTTTTCGTTAATTTTTTGTGGAAGTTTATGTTAGAACATATCTTTGGTTGTCATCTAATTTTAGGTTTGAAAATAATCACTTGGGTAAAAGTAACTGGTGCTAAGAATAGATTTTTACACTAGGTTATACAGCTTTTATTTATTGACTTGTGTCTCATATTTGGTATGTAGATACCTTGGATGGTACTCTTAAACTTTGGGTATAGTCAAGGTCGCTGTTGCCAGAAAAATATTCTACTCTTTGTCATACAGCCTTTTATTTATATTATAGACTGATGTGCATTGAAATACATTGACAGCTGATGTGCAGGTTTGCAAAGCACCCATCACTTATTGTAATATTTTTGTTTATGAAAACTTGTAAGAAATACCGTTGCAATGAATTATCAAATCATATTATTTTTACAGGAGAGGACATCCAGAGTTTTGTGAATCTTTAAGAAAACCAACAAGTCCTGGTACCAACAGGCCAACAACAGGTACCAGTCAAAAAACAAAGAAAACCAGTCCATATAAAATAGCACCAACTACTACACCAGTCTATGCTGGTTCCACTGTTAGTGAGGCTGTGTTGACTGGTTCCAGCGGTATGTTACTAACTTTACTGTTACTGGTGGCAAAGTATGGGAGCATGCAGAACTAGCTTGAAGAACAAGAATGAATGAAAAGTACTGAAATCCAGTAATTGTCTTGTTGCTATGGTGACAGTGTAAAATACATGCTTGAACTAATCATATACTGACAGGTGAATCTTGATACAAGCAGCATGGAACACATCTATATTAGAAATATTGTTTGTTTTTGAAACAAAAAATGTTTGTATAAGGAAATATTATACATGTATAGCAATGTGTTTAGTAAGCAATGTGTTTAGTAGGATAGTACAAACACAAATGAACCATGTAAGAAAGAAAGCAACTATCTTATAATTGATGGGTAATTTTCTTAAAATTTTTTCTTTAAGTGATTATAAATAATAGCAATTTTAGATGAAAGCTTAGTGGTTAAACAAGTCGGCAGTTAATATAAGTACTGAATCTTGACTTTCATTAAATAACTTGTAAATAGTATCATCTGATGATCCTTATAATCATTGATCATATAAAGGGGGGAGGGGCTTATTATCTGGGAGGTTAATCTCAGGTTGCCAGTTGTTGGAATAGTGAAAGTTAATCCTATCAGTGTTTGTCAGACCAGTCTGATCATCCATGCAGCTTTATTATACTATATAATGATGGTTGTTTAAGTTAAGTGTCTCAAGTTTGAAATCCTTTTTAATAGCAATTTAAAGTGAAAATTCATAACTGTATATTTCAATTACACAAGTACAATGAAATAAACTCACAGGACATATCGGTATGTCATCCATATATAAATCTGCGAAAACACAGGTTAATAACTCCTAATGTGATAAAGTGACAAAAAAGAAATGTTTCAAGGTTTTTCCTACAAAACTTTATGTAACAAATCCAGTGAATCCTGAGATTGTAATTTCTTATATATGAATGATCATATGACATTATATAATGTCAAAATGATATTTTAATGTCATCACATCTCAAAATAATGCGCTGATATTTAAATTTAATAGTGTTAAAATCATCAAACTTAGGCATACAATTTTCACATAGTAATAATCTGGAGACTTTCAAGTTTTGTTTGATATATAACATACCATACTTTATAAGGGAGGCATCATATCTGAGATACATTATACTGAGTAGCATCTATCATGTTCAAAGAATTGGCTTGTTGTTGCTTGTTGTTGTCTTATCATGCATAATGTGCAATTAATAACAATATGTTTGTCTACCAACTGTCAGTGCTATTTGCATGATATATGTGAAAATTTGCTTGGATTTTGTGCAATTTGTTAAATTTTAAAAAAGAATCTGCAGTATTTAAGTGCCATTACATGTATGTCTTTATTTTACTTTATACATAAAGTTGATATTTCTATACAAGTTTTGCAGATTTTTTTTATCACAACGGTCCAAATGTTTTGTAATTTCTTTTGTATTTAAAGAATTTGTTGTTGTTGTTATTGTTGTTGTTTTTCAATTGATGTTTTACCTCACTTTTATCAGTATGATGTGTGTATATATTGTTATATGACATGTTTTAAGTAAATGAAGGGTAGTACAAATAGTTACCACTGTAATTAGAATATTTATGCACAATTTTTTAATGACTATAAATGAATGTACACTAGTATAAGAACCTTTTTGTCTGGCAACATAAGGCCAACACAATTGATGTAAAGCATAATTTGCTGATATCCACTGCAAAGTGATTTTAAGTTTAACACCACCCACATAAGTCAGCTTTTTTCCTAAAATGTATGTAATAAAATCTTTAGAAAATGTCATGTATTCAAAATTGCATGACCTATTTAATATATAACATATACATTAAATGGAAGTTTAGATTGTTTAATGTTTAAAGATCAAGGCCTTTGGGTGAATTAATCAACAAGCCCAGGTGGTGACTGCTTCAATATAAACTTGCACAGTGAAAATCTTTAACCATTTTCTTTGCTTCAGGGTCACTTATTTCTTCATAGAAATTATGACTTTATCTTGCAATAATTTTCAGGTGAGTGATCTAGGGCCATTATGGCCCTCTTGTTCTGTTCCTTAATTTATGTTAAAGTTAAGAAATATGACAGATAGACATTTTCTTACTTAGAGTGGTCATTTACACTGGCTTGGTTCTGGGTTACTAAATTTTCATACCAAATTATCTTGCTGTATTATAATGTAGGCAGTGATCATTATTTGCCATTAACACTAAATATATTATACAGCACTGGGCATGGATATATTTTATTAAAAAGAAGAGAGCTTTCCTGGTAGAATTATTTTATTTATATGGTCATATTTTACATTGATAATTTAAGTAGTTGGATTAACTTTTTGCAGTTTAACCTAATAAATGTCCACATGTTGACTATGAATTGACGTTATTTACTTTATTTGTATCTAAACCAGAAGTCAAGAAACTTATTTTATTTGTGACATATTTTTCAAAAAGTCAAAGTTGCTGGTGGGGGTATTAATCACCTTTAGTGATAGCTTTAGTTTTACTTGTACACTTACGATGCATAAACAAACTATTGAAAATACTATTCAAAATGCTTCTGGCAATTAACAAGAATATGGAGTAGTGACAATTTATTTTTGTATATATAGTTTGTGGTTGTCGGGGCATAGGTTTGCCTGCAGGTTTAGACAACAGTAACATATGTATTACTAGAAATCCATTTATTATCCCTTTTAAGTTTTAAATGTAATCCCTCTATGTTTTAAATGTTTCATTTTACATACATGTAGTTCAATTCAATTGTTTTCTAAAAGCATTAATGTTTATTACTGCTTTACTTAAGCTTCTTCAGTATAAGATAAGAACATGTATAGTTTATTTGTATTACAACTGATGTTTTAAAGGAGCTACACTGAGGTCAAAAAGCCTAAAAACATAAAATTTGAAATTTTTACATAGATCAAGTGAAGCTTTTAATATGGAAAAATCTGCAAAGGATAATAAATATGTTTACTCAGAATTAAATTGAAAATATATAGCTAGTGCAATACTAATTAATTTTGAGAGCAACACTTTTCATTTTGGGGGCATTTTGCACAATCAAAATCATTATTTGGAAAAACAGGGTGAGGGAATGATCTGAAAATATGCACACTAGTTATTCTTTCAGACTTGCATCAAATGGTACACAAATCTCGTAAAATTATTCACAGTCCTGTCATATAAAAACCCTCAGTGGAGTCCCTTTAAGGTAAGATTCTGAATTCGTTATTTCTGAAATAAGCAACTTATTTTTTCTTCCTATTGTAAAAGTAATATATGCTGCTATCGTCTCTCTATATTTTCATCAGCATTAGACTTAGTTGCTTAGTGACTAATTTATTCTATTTCTATTTACTCTATTTCTTTTACTTCCTTACAGTCACTGACCAGCAAGGTGCTAAAGGGACATCGTCTTCTTTTGATAACAATATTTTAAAGCTTATCCAACAGTGGCTACGAGCTACAGCTATGTAAAATACACGGCAGATATTCATTGTGTAGTGTTTCCATATCTCACTACACATACAACATTTGGGATTAGATTATGAAATTAGCAGTAAATTCCTTAATTGATTTTCATAGACCTTTACTTACTCTATTTCAGGTACGTATATTAATGTTAATATACGTACCTGCTTTATTTATGTAAATTCGATACACTGTCTAATGAACCATTGTGTGTATATCATAGAGCTTGTCTGATACATGTATTAAATAAAATTGTTGAAGTTTTACAGCATCTAGGTATAGTGTTAACAATATCACAACGTTCATCAATCTTAGGTTAGTATAGCTAATAAAACTAATATGAAATTTGAAGTTTTTATACCAATTACAACAAGAACATGTTATGATACCATCTATTTGTGCATATTTCATAGGCTTTAAATTGTCTTTGTGATACATTCAACTTAATTTTCCTAAAAAAGAAATTAAGTAATTTGACATTGTTTGTTTGGCAAGGGCATGTGTTGATGTTGTGTGGTCATATTTTTGCATGTAATCAAGTTTTCTTCATTTTTTTTATCTAAGTCAGTCACTTTGAATATTTTGGAGGCTAATATAATTAAAAACATAAACTTGTAGACAAAATCTTTGGAGTAACGTAGCCAAATTTTGAAAGTTTTTTTTTGTAATTAATACATCAATATACATTTATCCAGGCTATAAAGAGAAGGTATAATGAATCATTCAACAGCTAGTGGCTATTTTACCACCTAACTTCAGCTAGTTTTTATGTACTTCTTTAGGCTGAATTACAACATCCTGAATGTGATTTCAATGCAAATATATATGATAGATAAGCTAATATTTTAAATGTTTTGTTTTACTTTTAGATTGATTGTTAATGGCTACCCTAAAAATCACAAGTTGTTAGTATCATAGACTATTAATTTATTTACATATTTTGTAATTTTCCAAGAATTAAGTTGTCTGACATTCTGTTACTTTAGCTCAGTTATTCTAGCTACTTAATATGTATAATCATTTACATTCAAATAAAAAAAATGGTTGTGTTATTACAAGACTTGATTATTTTGTTGATATCTTGAATTCTTGATAATACATGCATGTAGGCATGTGTGATGTTTTTCTAATACAATGTATATATGTTAAAGATTTTGTTCTGTACAAAACAAGCATGGTGGCATGATCTGGATCAAATTAAATGTTTTCACATGTGTTGTTTTTATACAGGTGTTTTTCATTACAAAGATTGTTTTTTATTATAAAATGGACAAGGTTTGTTAAAGATCAAAATAAAGCAATATTATTTTACAACACTTTCTAGTCTGTTTTATGCCTGTAACTACTTAATGCACGGCAGACATGTTATTTATGGAATAAACCAGTTATCCTTATCTTGCAAAAAATCTTAAATGGACTTAGCCATCAATCTGGACAAAACCATCCATTTTTATGTGAAAATTACAAAATATTTACTGCCTAAAAATCAGCAGTGCAGACTATGATGTGTATATTTTACAGGTTATGTATGAAACTTTTTAAATTATAGAATACAATTGGGATAAATCTTTTTCTTAAATTATTTCCATGAAACTTTTTAACTCAATAAAGTTTTTAACTACTATTTAATTGATGTATGCAGAGTCCTGTTTTGTGCAAAAATCACTTTTCAGAATGCTCTGAATAACTGTTATGCTCCGGACATCCTCGTTTAACAATGGGCCGTCTTGTGTGAAAACCATAAAACATCCTCACATTAAGTCATGTATGACAGCTACGGTTATCGCCACGGTTATCAATGCGCTGGTCTCTCTTTGTCGTGTACGGCAGCAATGTTTATCAATGCGCGGGTTCTTTGCCTTGTACAACAGTCGCGTTCACCAATACCTTGGTTCTTCATCTTGTATAACAGTTTCGCGTTGACTAATGCGCTGGTTCTTTGTCTTGTACGACATCCACATTTGTGAATGCGCTGGTTCTTCGTCTTTTACGACAGTTGCGTTCACCAATGCCCTGGTTCTTCGTCTTGTATAACAGTTTCGCGTTGAATAATGCGCTGGTTCTTTGTCTTGTACGACATCCACATTTGTGAATGCGCTGGTTCTTTGTACGACAGTTGCGTTCACCAATGCCCTGGTTCTTTGTCTTGTATGACAGTCGAGTTTACCAATGCGCTGGTTCTTTGTCTTGTACGACAGTCGCGTTCACCAATGCCCTGGTTCTTTGTCCTGTACGACAGTCTCGTTCAAGAATGCGCTGGTTCTTTGTCTTGTATGACAGCCGCGTTACCATTGCGCTGGTTCATTGTCTTGTATTACAGCCGCGTTTAGCACTGCGCTGGTTCTTTGTATTGTACGTTTGTCATTTTTTCTGGCTGTTTTTATGTGAAAGTTAAGTTTTTCAGTGCGATGGCGCTGGTTAATTTGGTTGTGCCTCGGACATCTTCGTTCAACATTGGGCAGTCTTCGCAGATCATTAGTTAAGTAACAGTGCGCTTTTTCCTAACCTCCTGTCACGAAAAGCCACATTTGACAGTGCGCAAGCTCTTTATCGTTTACTACATAAAGCCAAGTCTAACTGTGCGCTGGTTCGTTGATTTGTTTCGTAGAAAGCCACATCTGATTCTTTGTCATGCACCACTTTGTTAATTCGCTGATAAGTTGTCTTGTGTCATGGAAAATCACGTTTGATGGTGTGCTTGTGATAAAATATCTATACAGCTTCACATTTTAATATACTGGTTGTCCTTTATAGTACAAATATTTTTGTATTAGAACTACAACGACATGCATAATCATTCTCGATACCTTAATTTATATTCTTTCATTTAGCCAATTTTCAAACTGAATCTCTCTGCTTGTTTGAAATTAAAAGTGAATTTAAGGAGATAGACAAAGACACCAATTTGATAATGATTATCCTTTTTTATTACCCTTTTTTGTTTATTTGTAATATGATATGATTCCCAAAAGAGATTTTATTGCTTTTGTATTACTTGATCCTAATGAATTCCCTGAAATATTGAAGGCGTCCGCTAATCTGTCTTTTTATCATTGTTATGTGCAAAATATAAACTAAACACTTGAAGTTTGAAAACTTTTTCCATTCTAAAAATTGTTTTGATCCCATTCTAAATAAAGTTTTACAGCAAATTAGGACATTTTTCTGCTATGGAAACTTCCGGGGGCCAACACCATGCCCACAAAAAATTCTTTAGTAAATTACGTGTATGAAAACAGATTTAAGTGATTACGTAACTAACATTCTAAGCAAATTTTGTTGGCAGTAAAATGCCGTTATCTAAAAATGACTGAAAGTAACATTTTCCATTCTAATAAAAATTTAACATACAGGGAAAATTATTTCCACATATACACATGTATTTGTTACCGAAATACAATACGAATAATGAACAATATTTAAGCATAATCCTGCTTCAAAGAACTATTATTTTACTCATTATTTACTCATGTCAAGACGGATAGTGCATGGATAGTCATTACTCCTGAAATGCGACACGCAACTTTAAACTCCCATGTCCACAATTGCATATGATGAAGCCATCCAATATTTAACGATACAAACGCTGTGACATTTTTTTTTTTTGTAAAGATACATATGTAAAAGAATATTCAGCTGTGAAATACATGATATATCGTCGTTGGGGGGTCAAAATCTCGTATAACAGTTTTTGCTACTTTTCAGGAGGAACATTTTTTTGATTTCTTTCTTTCTAAAAGAACCTTCTGTGGAAACAATTCCTGTATAGTGGTAACATGAATAGTACGTTTTAATATATAATTGATTTTTATGAGTTGGTTTTGATCATTTTGACATATAGAGTGTACGACAATTTTGACCTTAAAAAATAGCATATACGACATTTTTGACCATAAGGGATAATCAAAGAAGTGCATTTATTTAGAAGTAGAATAACAATATAATATCATTTTTCATGAACATTGTTTTATTTTTAACAACTTGAAACCTTGAAGTATTGATATTTAACTTGAACAAATTAAAACAGAGTTGGTTAATAAACTGTTAACTTTTGACATAACAATTGAATTAAACATCAACTTTCCTCAGTCTTTTTATGCATTCACACACACACACACACACACACACACACGCACATACGCACGCACGCACGCACACGTACGCACGCACACTCGCGACGCGCACACGCACAGACGCACACGCACTCACTCACTCAAATCTTTAAAACTTTGAAATTCAACTTGAACAAATAAAACAAACAAAATTAATTAACTTCATTATTGACTGAAACATCAATCTTTCTCAGTCTTTAAATTCACTATTTATGAATTTAGTACTTTTTACTTCAAATGAATAAAATGGCACTTTCATATTACTGTCAAGAGAAAATTATAGTTTAACTAAGGTCCCATAACGAAACACCTGTATACATTTCGTTTTCATGTTTTTAAGAATCATGTTTCAGGTGGTCATAAAACCCATGATAATCCATTGGAAGAACACTTTTAAGTGCCTGTAAATGGTCGAACTTCGTTTTCTTTATCTTCAAAGGACCACCGTGCAACTTTGGTATTATCTCTGTATGTTTAACATAAGATTTTCTAGATTTTCTTGGAAGTTCCTTAAATGAGTCTCTATAATTCAATTTATAGCGTACAGAACCATCTGCTTCGTAGTGAAGAACTCTAATGTCACTAACCACTGGGTCTCCAACCCTAGTCCCAGGTCTAATTGAAACATAGTAGCCCAACTCCGAGTATGCTTTTGAAAAAATCGTAGCCAACGTATTCAACGATATATGGGTTAGAGGGACAGGCTTCCTTGATGAAGTCAACATACTGTTGTGGCACATAAACATTCTTGTTCTTTATTTTCCTCTCCACTACGCTGTGTACTGAATCCACCTCCATTTGAGTATGGCCTTTTTCGAAGGATCTTTTGTGTGATTTCAAGGTCAAGAGTCATAGCCAAGTGACATAAAGTGTTTGACATTACCAAGTTCCTATTTTGATAGGTACATCCATCACTATATATAATGATGTGTTTGATTTTCTTCATCTTTGGAAATCATTTTTTCAATGTAGTCAGCCAAGCAAGAAGCAAAGGAATTAGCCGAAAGATCCCCATTCCTTCATGCCAAAAGTAGCAGGTCGCCTGCTTCGTTATAAGGTCATACAAAGTGAAATTTATGGCATGCTAATTTGGTTTTATAATACAATGCGCTTGCATTCATTTTTGGCGAAAGTAGAACTGCTTGTACGTCCATTGTAAGAACTTTCACTGAGTGGTTTGTTTTGACAAAATAACTTGTCACGGTTTTTCTCCTCTCGTGAATTTATTTTTCTATTCTGATGTTCGTTGTAAATATCAGCGGATATATTACCTGCATCAAAACCTACACAGATATCACACTGGTCCTTTTTTGGCACAAATAGACCAATATTTAGGCTCTCGAAAACTTCGGTAAATACTCTACGACTCGCACATACCCTTTCATTACAATGTTTCACGTATTCTTTATACAAGCAGGTCAGAGAAGTTAAATACAGGTTCAAGGTAGGTCTTCGAAGTCGATGAACGGCAATAATGAGATTCCATTCTAGGGATGCTTTCAAGAAATTGCTTTGACACTCATACGTAGCTGGCCGTGTCTTTCTTCTTGAGCTTTCTTTCTTGTATCTGAAAAAGAAAGGCATCAAATATCTTTTATAAAGTGCTAACAACACATTTAATATTTCAGTCAATCACTCATTCACTTAAACTGATACTCATTCATATTGTAATTCACTCACTAACACACACACCAACTCACGCACTCTTACGCACGCACGCACTAATTTATTCATTCACACTCCCACAAATTTATTCATTCACTAATTTAAAACTCACTTTTTTATATAGAGAAGAAATTGGGATTTAGAAATTGTATTAAACATTTAAATGGCATGTTACTACCTGACTGCTTCTGCTTTTTCTCAGCTGATCTATCTGGTACACCCGATATTGACTGTTCTATCCATTGATATACTGTCTGCTCCCCTAGTCCAAGAGTTGACAAAAATAGTTGTTTACATACGACAATACGCTCTTTCATTAATTCTTAGATGGTATGTGAGGGTTCGAGTTTCTTCTACTTGGTTTTCCATTTTCAAGTGTAGGTTCCTCCACTGCTTTAGCATTTATAAGCGAGTTTACATATACACGCCTTTCATCCCATGTTGTCATGTTTGTCCAAAAATTAGTAAATATCTCTCTCCTATCTGCTTTCTGTTACGGTTTTGCAATTTTTTATATTAGAGGTTTGGCAGCGTGATGAACACCTTTTTTCAGACAACGTCCTTGCGGACTTTTCAACATGGAATCCCCACTTCCCATCCACTTTTTTCATTCCTTTGTATGCATTCCCTGACATACGCAACTGTTTATTACGATGTCTCTGCCTTTCTCCTTTTCCATTTTTTGTTTATCATTTGCCTTTACAGATTCATTTTCTACGGTTTTCTTCATGATCAATATCGTCTTCCGATGGTGACGCGTATTCACCCTCTTCACTAGGATTATAATCTGGGTCATTTGCATCTTTGTCATTATTTATATCTTCATATTCTTCATTTTCTCCTAGATCCAAACATGTTTCATTTTCAACATTTGTTGTAATATCTTTTACACTATTTTTGTCTCTATTGTTTCCAATGAAAGAACTTTCACCTATGACAGAATATGCTTGTTGAAAGTATTCGTCAATCTCAGTTTCTTTACCACCAATCGATTTCATCATTAACACCTGCTACAAACACTGCCATTAAATTCATCCAATATAGTAACATTTGACTCTTTGCAATTCAGAGAAATATCTAATTCACTATTTTGATCAGTTGCTGCATTGGAACGATCATCAAACACATTTACACTGTTATCAGCGTTTACAATTCCAACGATCTTTTCAAATCTCAATGTCAGTCTCAGCATCTCCACTTTGAACAAATATTTCAAGTTCTATAAAATCTTTATATATTTCAGTGTTTGACACCGGTTCACTGTTATCTAAATTGGCGCATGACTCATTGTTTTCTGTTTTCATTGTTGATTCACTGTTTTCAGCACAGATAATCGAATCAATTTTGTTATAGATTACAGATTCACTGTTTTCTAAAGTAGATATTTGCTCACTATTTCCACCATTTATAACTTGTTCAGTCCTTTCTGTATTAATATCTTGTGCCTTATAACACACAGATTCACTGTCTTCCACACACGTAGACCCGACTTCCATTGATTCATTATTATATTCTGTTTCTGAAAAATTTGGTTTATTACAAATATTTGAAGGTGTCAACTCATTGTAGTTTTTGTTGTTATTATTTATGTCATGGTTAATACTCGTATCAGTCACTTGTTCTTGTTCCATAACCTTTATGAGTTTTAAAAGAGAATTCTGAACCACCATTTTCTTAGCTAACACACGGCTTTCCTTTTGATTGCTTTGAGCAAAAGTTACCATTGTTTTTGCCCAGTGGTAACATATTTGAAAAATAGTTAATAATTTACAATTTTTATCCCTGGCTCACAGACTGGACAGTGTATCCCACTTTCTTTCAATGTATCTAAATGTGAATAATTTAATGCTTCATCTGGAAAATGTTGGATGAATACATAATAGATGAAAATACCGTTCACAGTCAGCGAACTGACATCGAACATAAAACTGCCCATTTCTAAGAGAAATTAGATAAGGCCCAATGTCAACTACTTTTTCAAGAATATGAATTAACTCATTAATATCTGGTACAAACTGACAAATGTGACACTTATATTGTAAATATTCAGTTTCTCCCGTTGACTCGGTATCACTTTCTCCAGAATACTGTGACATTCCGCTTAACCGTATCTGAAAAATAAAATTAAATCGCCATTATGATTCTAGATGAATTAAAACACCTATTTTTAAGCTATTTCAAAACATCGTATTTCGATATAAAACGGGAAGAAAATGAAATACCAAATAATCGTATCTCGTAAAATCTCGTATCTTGATTGCTAGTATCTGAAAAATGAAATGACAAATTCTCGTATCTCGAAAAATTACATCAAACGTCAGAAATCGAACAAAAATTATCTTTAGCGAAAATTAATATCTTTATTTACGTTTAATTATTTCAAACATTAGTAACGATTGAAAGAATTATATACAGATAAGCAATGAAAATTAATGTATTTTCTCTATCAGCCGCAATAGGACACTTCTTTGAACAGATATGACTAAGCATATTTATTAAAACCTTAAAAAGTAGGTAATTTAGAAAGTACAAAAAATAGAATCTACTTAACTTACCGATTTGAATGTAAAAAACAATTTATCCAACGTTCTCCGTCAACATATTGTGAAATTTAAAAGATACGAGGTTTTGACAAAAACAACAAAATCATCCAATCGACACACGAGATTTTGTCACGTGACAATTTTCGCCTTTTCCATTGGTGTAGAGCTACACTATTTTGGGAGACGGTGCGCTGGTATGTTTAAATTTTCGCGGCATCAAAAACCCATTTTGCTAAAAAACCGAGTTACGATATTTTGACCCCCCACCGACGATATATTTATAATATATATATTTGTGTTGAACAATGTTTCACCAGCTAGTTACTTTTTCAAGTTGATATGTCACTTTATGTAACAGCATTGCGTGGTAAATTCTCTAAGAAGACAGACAAATGTAAGAGGATAAAAAAGATTAACTTTTTGTGTAGATCCTTCAATAAACTAAACTTCTTCAAACTTCTTTAAACTCTAAATGACGTTAATCAATGTAGGCGATGAAAATTATTTTTCACAAATACCTCATCAATTTTCACTACAGATTCAAGAAGGGTACTGAATTACTTAGAATACTTCAAAAGACAATCGCTTCGGAACCGGCGCCGAAAAATGCAGAGACAATTCAAGAAAGAGCGAGAGGATAAAAGACGTAATTTGTCAACACACCGAGGCACACCGCCACAACAACAACAACAGCAACAACAACAGCAGCCTGGACTGGTTTTTCACGGGATTAATGTTCACAGATGCACCAACAGTCCAAACTTTTGGTGTTCTTTAAGAAGACTTGTTCCTTCTTCATAAGTGTAAAAAGACAGTAATAGTACGATCTCAGGCAATTTTCTCATTTATAAATGCATACAATTTTTTTATACTGACATGATTCTTCTCTCTTTTTTGTTGTAAATAAGGTAAAATATATATTATATTAAAATATTCCCTGTATATAAAGTGTTTAAGAAAATCCTTTTCATAAGTTCATGTTCTGCTCAATGAAACGCCTAAACATGTCTCCATTTTAACAAAAGGCCAATCCCGAGTAGCAATTTAGGCCGACCATACGGCATACTATTTCAGCTTACGTCCTTGACATGAATTATCAAGTAGTGTGGGAAATGTAAGTGACTTTAATGAAGGACCACAGTGATATGTAATGTTTGTGGTTTGTCGGATTGTTGGGGTGCTTCCTCATTCTTAATAATTCAAACGTATGTGTCAGAGGTTGTTTTTTCTTTAACCAATTTGTAAAACAAATATGAATATTTTGCTAATTTTGTGTTTGACTTTGTTGATTATAAACACTGCTAGGATAAATGGACAGCAGTGTATGGATTTAATGCCCCCATTCGTGCCTTCAACACCATTGTTGTTTTGTGAAGAGTACTCCAAATATGGATGTTGTTCATCAACTGACGACCAACAATTAAGGCGGTTGTTTAACGACATCAGGTTACAGAATCGACAGAATAACGCGAGACGAACCAGTTCAACATGTTTACAGAACGTGAAATCATTCTTATGTGCACGGTGCTCCCCATTTTCTGCTGAAATTTTTCAAAGAACAATAATCCAGCCTGGGTCTGGACACATGCTCGGTTTGTTTCCGAGTCTATGTGGCGGATTATGTAAGCAGTTCGTCAGGATGTGCTCTAATATTTTGTTAGATTATTTCGCCATTGTTGGCACAAATGGAAATAGGATGGAAGAAGCATTATTCTCTCAACCATTGACAAACTCGACTGCCACTGACAACTTTTGTAACATTGTAAAAATACCATCTCACAAACGCCAATATTGTTATCCCACGGTAGATTCTACTCACGGTGAAAGTTCTAAATTTACGGAAGACAGGACGAACATTACCGATTGTGTCTGTCTTCAGCCTTTAAGAAAATCTCTTAGGAGTCCTATAGTTATTACAAATGCAAATGACGATAGCGGCCGACTTTTCATCGTTGAACAAATCGGCACCGTTAAAGTCATTCTACCAGACGGAAGTAGTCCTAATAACGATTTTCTAAATATTAAGTCAACTGTTTACGTAGGAAACAAATTGTCCCAATCAGGCCTCCTTGGTCTCACCTTCCATCCAAACTTTAAAGAAAATCATAAATTGTATATATTCTATACGTTA
This sequence comes from Ruditapes philippinarum, assembly GCF_026571515.1. Classification (NCBI taxonomy): domain Eukaryota; kingdom Metazoa; phylum Mollusca; class Bivalvia; order Venerida; family Veneridae; genus Ruditapes; species Ruditapes philippinarum. Next base: position 223,560 of record NW_026861019.1, read on the forward strand.
AAGAAAGACAATGATAGCGATTTAGTATCACGTGTAGAAGAATTTCGCGTGAATGATACAGATATAAACAGTGTAGACACCAGCACGAGTAGAGTGATACTCGAAATATCAAAATATAGCAGCAATCATGCAGGTGGACAGGTAACAATCACTTTCTTCGATACTTTTCTGATTTTATTTTCATTATTAAATACATGTAATAATCTGATATTTTCTAATCTGACAACTCAGTTTAGTTACTTGTCTCGTTTGTTTTGCAAAATCAAGTTACAAAATTTACAACCTTGTAAACATGTTAACGACTTTGTAACTTCTGTCCATCCGATGTTTTGAAAACCGGACCAAGGTACTGGTACTGGTTGTATTTGGAATGTTATGACATGAATAGTCAGTTACACGTCTGAACAATTACTTGTTGCGGTTATAAAATTGAATTAATGTTAGTACATTTTTCTGTATATTAATAACCACAGCGTATCTTTGCCTTGCAGCTCTTATTTGGTAAAGATGGATATTTGTATATTTTTACCGGCGACGACGGGGGAGATGGTGACGACATGGAGATCGCACAAGATTTGTACAATACTTTATAATATATAAACGTGTAATTATATGCAATCATTAATGCTCGATAAAATTGAAATATACATTTCATAATTTCATTACATGTACATGTAATGGTTTGGTAGTTCTTGACACCAGATCACTTACAACGTGTCAATTAACCAAATTTGTTTCTGGAAAAAAGAAAAGAAAAGAAAAAACCAAGCAAACCTTCAATCAGCTTAATATGTATTTAGAATTAAATATTAAGCCAACTCTTGTAAAGAAACCAACGAACAAACATTTATGAAAGTTTGATGACTTCTTATATACTCACTTGTGCATTGCATTGTATGATAAAGATCATCGATTGATTCAGAATTGTTATATTAAAATGACCCCGTATATTTAATATTTATATTTGTTTCCATTCACTAGAAACATTATTATCATCTGTACATACAGGTTTATGCTGTCAGGAAAAGTTCTACGTATAAATGTTGACGTGACAGATTTTATAGCTGGCAAAGAATACAGTATACCTAGTGATAACCCATTCGCTGCTGATGAAAGTTTGGGACTACCTGAGATATATGCATGGGGACTTCGTTACCCGTCAAAGTGTAGTATAGACAGAGGTTAGCATGTTTTTTGCACAGGTTCTATATAAAATGAGCTTAGAGTGGCCATGTGGAATAGGAAAATCGCTTGATTCAGTTTAATTCCCAGAAACAAAATCTAACGTTACTGAAAAGCAGCTTCCTTTAAAATGCACATTCTAGACGTCAGAGTCTGTGCAAAATGTTTATCATGAAACATATTGAATAAATTAAACCATTTTCCATTCTTGAGTTCAGCTTAATGATCTTACAGAGCGGTTTTATCACTTACCATTTTAGCTTTGTCCGACAATCGTATATTTTGTGGGGACGTAGGTGCAGACACGTTTGAGGAAGTTAATATAATCAGAAAGAAAGCCAATTATGGATGGAACATCAAAGAAGGGACAATGGATTTCTGTCCGGAATGTTTGCGAGGTATCCAATTCTCTTCTTAATTAATCTAAGTTTCTATATCAAATAGTTTATAATAGTTCTTTAAACACCATGCAATTGTTACATTGCAGTTATTTGGCAGTATTGTCTCTCCGCCAAAACAAAACAGCTTTAGTGGAAAGCACGATTTGAAACTACTTTACATTTGCAATGTTATCGTTTTTATTTTTGCCTAAAAGCATACAAAGTTAACATTCAGATTTCACAATACTAACGTTTAAATAATGTTAATGATCGTACTTACAGGATTACCAGAAGTCAAAATAACATACCCAATATTTGAGTATCGTCACACTATAGGGGTATCTGTAGTAGGAGGACATATATACCGGGGGTGCGCTAGTCCAAACCTATATGGTCAATATATATTCGGAGATTTAAAGAATGGGTAAGAATGATGTGTCCTTGAAATGTCAAGAGCAGTCAAAATCTGTGCTTTCATTTTTCGTCCTGTTCGGGCTACATCGCCATTCGTACTATTTCTCACAAAATGTTTACATAATTATGTTCAATACCATGGAAGATTTCACCAAAGACACTCAACCTTAGTGAAACAGAGATCTCTATATATAGATGAGTTCCGATTTTACTGAAGGTGCCATGATAAGATGTAAAATAATGATAACGTTTAATGTTTAAATTTCCTAGTTTTACCGCAACTCGCATAGAAACATAATGTATTATATATTTATGGTAATTTTATTGTCAACATTGCAGATTGTTACGTCTTAAAGAGGACAATTTGAAACAGACTTGGAAAGGTGAGCGTCTACAGATGTGTACAGCGTCTCAATGCGTGGGAACATTAACGAATAAAATCGAACCATACATCCTGTCATTCGGAGAGAGTGAGGAAGGTAAGTTTGAAAGAACATTGATTAAATCAAAACATTATATTCCAATTACTTTTTGGGGATTTAATTCGCAGGTCATTTGACGGCCCAACTTTAAAGGTAGAGAAAGGCGCTGGATATCTTACATTAAATTAAAAACAAAAGGCTACTTCATTTAAGTATGTTGTCGTAACCACTCAGTCGCAGACTCGCCTCATAATTCCAGTGGGGAGTGAAAACCCCAATTCATATTGCTCACCTGTACAGTATAGATCGTTAGACATATTTTATATAATATTCGAAACTGTAAGAAAACTTTGCTAGCATTACCCAGTTTCTTGAGAATAAAAACTGTGCTTTGACATGTACAATTATTTTTTTTAGGCGAGATTTATGTGTTAACAACATCGTCACTTAGTTTAACCTCATCCTACGGCCACGCCTATAAAATTGTGGATCCTCTCAGGTAATTTAGCGTTGATTTGTCCAACTATATGACTAGATATATTTTACACAGCCAAGATAAGCATTGTTTTATTGAAGTTGTCGTTGCTTTAGCTTATATTTCTAATGACCTAACATAATCGTAATACAAAAAAGTATATAATGGTAAGATGATGGGTCAAATTTCTGTAAGGACTGTACGACATTGAATTTGACCAGTTTTATTCAAATTTTTAATAGATTTTGATTTCTGCACTTGATAATTTCTGTCTGGTTCTAAGATTTCTTTTTTTTTGTTTTGTTATCGAGGATTATTAAGAGATATATAGCAATGACATTGTTACTTTTAGGAGAGGTAATCCAGACGAGTGTAAATCAGCGAGACCGGTATCTGGTATCTCTTTAACAGGAGGCGTTTACCCTACCGTTACACCTCGTCAAAGAGAAATAACAGTGCCGACCCATGTAACGTCACAGACTACAGTTACACCTAGGATAGCAACACGTAGACGACAACAGAGACCAACATCTGAAACGCGGAGGAGGAATCGGCAACAAAACACTAGAAGGAGAAATAGAGGACCAGAGAGAGGTAACCAAAGACCAAGGTCAAGGTTGAGTTTCATTCAAAGACTGTTTGGTCGGAGAGGCAACAATAGAAACCAATCACCGGCACACACAGGAAATAATCAACGACGTACAAATAATCCGGCTAGCAATAGAACATCGGGCAACCAGCAGACCAGGAATGGGATACGAACTATCGGTGGTGGAGCAGTTGTTGTCAGTAACCAGGGAGCAACAGTTGTAAGGGTGAATGGGAAAAGATGACACTTTAAAACCCGACATAAAGTTATGAACTAGCAAGTTTTGACTTAAACTGAATGAACTTCAGATTCATGTACATACTTTACATTGTGTGAGGCAATGAAACTTACATACTAGTGAAACTTTTTTCTGCAACCATTAAAATTAGAAAATCAATACATGTATTATTGGGGAGTGAAAAACTCATCCTGTCCTGAGCCTCGCTTATAACACTAACACGGATATAAATTTATTCTCCTAAAATCTCTAACATCGAGGTACTGGCTAGACATGTTATTGAGCATGCGCAATGTGCATATATTATAAACTAGCTAATCAGCTGGTATTACTACAATACAGACGTTTAAATGTTTCTACACTGACCAAAAACAATGAATTAAATAAAAGAGTCTACATGACCCATAATATATATCATGACATAATTCGTACAGTAAATTTCCTCAAGACATGCAGTGCAATGTTTTGGCTAACAAAATTCAATGTTCCTGAATCTAGGTTTTTTTAATCTTTATTTATCTCAAGCTAATGTTTAATAATGTTTTACTATTTATGTCCCTTTATGCTTGAAGAAAAAAGATCATTAGGCCAGGAGGTACAGATTTTTTTTAAAGATTCAATATACACATGCCCATCCAACTGGGAAATTTTCTTCAAAGAAACAAGCACTCTGTCCCGTATTGCTCTAGTTCATGAAGTGTTCATTTTTATTCTCGATATTTTGTTTTTGAGTTATAGATTTACACGCATACATTTCCCTTCTTTGCACGTTATGCTTTCACGTAATATCAAATTGAAAGTAAAATATCAAAACATCGATTATAATTAAAAGCACAAAACACCACAAAACGACAACATTGCAAATGATAAATATGGAAGCCTTGGAGGGTCACTTTTGAGTTTCGACTTACGGATGTTTTACTTTTGACTTTTGATTTGTGACTTACGTCTTATGACTTTTGGCTAACCCATTTTACACGTGCTTTAGAAGCTGAAAGCAGCAACTTTGGTTTCAGGTATGTTTTTTAAACGTTTTAAATAATTTCATTGAGATTTGTCATGGAAGAGAGGATGTGTTAAGGTTATTTGATATAATCCCATAGTGGCAATATATCACAGACTTTAATTCCACAAGTGTGACTGTGTTCTGTGCAATCTGCTGTGTTCTAAATATGTTCATTATAGTAGTGCTTATACATTTTTTGTCCTCATCACAAAATCTGTCCATGAGTAAGTGCCCGTCTACACCTATCCAAGTCTTGAATGCAAGTATCATATTCTCTTGTATTGGATAGTGTAGACACCCTACTTGAATGAGTTTTAAAGAGAAATTATGTGACATCCAAGAAGATAATTCCTTGCAAGAAAGTTAGAACATGTTCTATTTTTCTACAAGTTTTTGGCTGTCAAGACACTGATAACACCGGTTTGACACAAAACATGTGCCCGAAGGTTTGATAGTGCTGTTATTTTTATTATTTTCTGACTTTTTGTTGTGATTCAGTGTACATGTCCTTTGAATTTCAGTCAATGATTACAATGTCTTGGTCAAAGGAACAAATCAATACGCTGATACACAGAAGAGCAAAAAAAAAATAAATAAATAAAAATAAATACATTGTAAAAAAATAAACAAGAGCTCTTTTTCAAGTAGAGTCAAAATGGATTTGAAATGATCTTGTTCATTTAGTGAATAAGTTTCATCAAACAAAATAAATTTTTGTCACATTTTTTCAATTTTAAAAAAGAATGAACGCATTTACTCCATTCTGTTTTAGCTAATTGCATCATTTTCCCGCTTTTTTTCACATATTTTACAGAAACATGATAGTCTTGCAAAGACAAAGGTATATCCTGGGCTATCTTAATGAGACATTTCAGTAAAACTTGTGCCTGAAAAAATGTTGAAAGGGCCGTTTATTTAGCTTATCTAAATGTGACATGTAAGAAACTTGAATAGGTGTAGACACGGCCTAACAAACAAATCTTTACAAGTAGGCAGGGAATACAAGTTTTACGTCTTAAAATGGCATGGTGCACAGTATTAAACATGTATCGCAGTTCAGCATTTTATTGAGCTAACACAGACTCAGTATTTCTCTAAAGTACTTAGATAGTGTTGACCAATTTCATGAAGAAAGGCAAGTGCTATGTTCATACACACAAGTACAAAGTTAACTGAGCACCATTTGCATTTAGCATCAATGTCTAATTTTGTTGTATATTTTAACAATTGAGAAAAGAACACTAAAGAGCAAACATAGATATAGGACCAGTTAGAACAAAATATCCTACTAGCATTTCAAATGTTATATTTTCTCGCACCTATCAATCTTTAAAAGACGGAGCTAAGAGATTTACCCATTTTATATACTATGAATGTATAAATAATTAGATAAAAGATAAACTCTTATTTCAGACACAACTACTGGACAAAAGGTAACGAGGATGAAAACCTTGATGTTGATCTGTGTCTTCATCATTATACTGTTCGGCATTACCAAAGCTACCATGCCAAGATACCTACCCTCAACATCTATAACAAACAAAACTCTGATAATAGAGTACTTTCTGGCATGGCATTACGACGTCATTTAGTACAGTGAATAGACTCCTTTTGAGACTGTGTCTGATGTTATAAACAGAGAAATACAAAAAAGTGGGCAATACATGTGGTAAACCTGAAACAATGTTTTATACCAGGTCTGTATGAAACTCACGACTTCGGCAATGCAGTTAACTTGAGACGTATATATTTGCAAAGAACATGTATTCACGCCCAAAAAGACAATGTGGGGAATTCGTAGAATTAGCACCCCTTCTGAAGCCAGAGCTATTGATGCCATTGAACCGTGATTTAGCACTACAACTGTGTACCGAGTTGAACGATTTAATTTTGAGAATAGATTTAATATAAATACGCTTTAAAACGACTAATACTGATTTTTTCGTGTTATTGATATATACTAGGTTACTATAGGTTAAGTTTCAAAAAAATGTTTTTTTAAAATCATAAAGACGATAGTTAACGATTTCACTTCATTATATGGTTGTTTTAAGATATTAGTTTGTAAATATTTAGCAAAATGTTACAATTTATTTGTGAGTTATCGTTTAAGTTACAACCACTCTAATTTGCATTATAAGGCATTGTAAAATTGACAACATTGTTGAGTGGTACACCTAAAGGACACCTGTATGCAAAATTTTAGCAAAATTTACCGTACAGATTTGGAGTTGTAGGCATTATTATGAGTCAGAACATATACATTAAAAAGGCTTTTTAAAAGAAATACATGTATTGAAAAAAAATATCCGTTGTCATCTAATCATTATCATGTTTTGATAATATATCTATATTATATATTATATCTATATATCTAATATATAAAGTAATATCATGTTTTGCAAGTGATGCTTGTTTAGATGCAAATAATAACATTCTAGTAATGAAATGCATGACTATTCTCAACACGATAGAAATATGCATGGAAATGTTTCTTTACCCCACACATTTGAACATTTTCTATCATATCATTCTAAATTAAAAAAATCACTAAAATTACATTTAGTCAAAGGGCTTGTATCAAAGTTTGCTAAAATCTTTCTAGAAGTATACTGATTCATTCTGTGAAATATGTAAGGCTTTTACCGGCTATTTTGTAATATATAAAGCATTGAAAATGTTATATGTCGAATTTGCTCTTAGACTTAGCATTAATTAGGCAATGAATATCTGTAAAAAATGATAATAATAGAAAACGAGCATATTTTTCCATCTAAATATAGCTAGAAAAATACAAAAATACTGAAGAAAAAAAATGAAGAAAAAAAAGTTGGCTCCTATGGGATTCGAACCCACAACCATCTGATTTCATGCAACTAATGTAAATACTCTTGAAATGGAGGTAGTGCATTACAATGGTCATACCTTAACGGATCATTTCTTAAACTGTCTTTGTATGTAATTTTTCACGAAAAGCATACGTGTAGTGGGAATCTTTCTAAAGTTATTTAAAAAATCAAATCTAAACACATTTATTGTACAAGTTAATGGTCCTTTCCAACTCAGCAGCCTGTAAATCTTAATTTGTAAAGTTTTTACATCACAATATAGGTATGTGCAAATTTGTGACTTTTTACGTAAAATACATGCTGTATTTCTTTTTGTTTTTGGCATACGTATTACGAGATTAACTGCACTGTATGAATCGACTTCTGGTTGTATCTCTTCTATCAAGCCCTGGTTACAAAAAGGCTGCCCGACTAGGAATAGAACCTCGACCTCCCGCGTGACTGGCAGGGACACTTTCCACTATGCCAAATGTCACAGGGGGAGAAAGATATGCAGCCACATCGGGATTCGAACCCGGACGCCTTACAGGGCTAGTTCTGTCCCGACCGAGATCGCACATCATCTACTGAATATATTCGTACCGTGACATATAAGTTATACGTGTAATTTCAAGTATGTGTAATTAGATTCATTGGCAACAAATAGCAACCATACTTTATAAGTGTATTATGGTATTTAAAAGGAATATATATGATTATTATTTCAAAATAATAATTGATCTTTGTTATAAATGCTGACATATTTTCTCGTTTTTTTAGGTTTTGCCTTGTGACTTTTCACTTATAATTTATCACTTATGACTTTTGACTTATAACTTTTGCTATTTTCTGTTACTCTTTGCCTTGGTATAAACATTAGTTTTACTTGATTTTAGATTAATGCAAAATAAGCAAATGTGTGATACAATCACCAAACGCAAGGGAGCACATCAGCCGAGAGTGGTGTTGAAATCATATAATGTTTCAAGTACATTTAGCCACCAGTCTAATTTTTGCATTAGAATCCTCATTTGTTGACAATCTCTTATTGTGTTATTGTAACTTTATTATAACCAAAATAAATCTGTAATTTACCACCTGAATAAACAGTATATAAATGTTACAGAGAATTTTTTTTATCTATGTAGAGATAGTGTTCCATTAAAATTATAAGTAAGAGGTTGAAATGAGCAAAGTAGAAATAGAATAGCAATCACTATAGAAGTAAACTGTGTGGAACCAGCCAACTCCCTCAACATACTACCTAAATATACCTCTACCGAGAGACCACACTACCAAAGGTTTTTACCCCACAGTCTAGACCGTGACAGGTTGGCAGAGCTATCAAATAAATAGCGTTTAAACAGATAACAACAAACATTGTTTATTCTACACAAGTGCTTTATTTTTTTAACAAAATTGTTGTCTTATAAGATAAGCTTAAAAAAACAGATAAGAAATACAGAGGTATGCATTTTGTTTCTAAAATAGCACATATGCCTTACTTAAAAGCTAAAAATAAACACTACCATCAACAAAAACTTCAAGTATTTACGTCACAGAAGACATATATACATGCAATATTTCTACAAAACAACACATTGTTGATACGTTACTGATGAAAAACTAAGAAATCATGAGTGTTCTAACGAAGCTTTTGAAAAGATAAGATAAATTAGGTAAACTAGCAACGTTAGAGTGTCTGTATAATTATTGAAGTCATGATTTTTAAAATCATTGTCAGAGCGTTATTTCTTCATTTCTAAATGTTCAAAAGAGAGAAAAAGAAAACACAAACACAGTCTCTAGCTAAACATTTCCTTCATTGTATAATGTATATATTAAATAACTTCCACAAGTTTTTTTTTTCGAAGAATGACCGACTTTATATGTAATGGAAATCTCATAGTCTTTCGTAATGAGCATACCCCCAACCCACAGCATGTCGAAAAAGGGAATGTGTAGCTTAGGAGAACGATTAAATGTTATAATCAAAAGTTTTTTAACAACACAATGCTCTCTCGCCGAGACATATCTGCCAGTAAATTCAAGTTGATGCCTTCAACAGTTTTTGGGATAATTTTGAGTTTAACAAAATCTAAGTATGAAAAAACAACAACAAAAAACAAAAAAAAAAACACACACACACACAACAAAGGGGAGTTTCTAAAATGTATGATAGCTATGATAGCAAGAAGTATGTTTCTTTCTGCCTCGCCAAGCTATATGAACATACAAAGTTTGATTTCGGTACCTTTCATATAAGTTTTAAAATTTACAATGGCCAAATACTGAAAATTATGAAAGCCAGAATTATGAATTCATGATTTTTCACACTTTTCTCTGTCTCACCATGACCTGTCTATCGATACAAGTTTTATACCATATTGGAGATATGGACAGGATAAAATAAACGTGGCGGGACGTGACATTGCGTGTTTCCAAAAAAGCGTCCACAATAAGTGGTGGGGTTAAAACTTGAAAATTATCGAGCGTCTGAAACAAGTGTGAAAAAGTAACACTCGTATTCTGAAAATGACTGAATAATTCCATAGACAATAACGAATAAAACCAAATCACCAGTGTTTGGACATTTTGCATTTGCTAAACTGCACTACTTTCCACTCGGAAGGAACGCTGTTTTGCAATGAAACCTCTTAGTCTTCTAAACTGGCTCCGAAAACTTGACAAATATTTTTTTGTGATGCTCTTGCAACTGCTTTGTAGATGAAACCATTCGACAGCACGTCCTTATTTCCTACAGGTAGCTTTACTAGAATTAAAATTGAAAACATTGAAAGTATGTGTTATCTCAATTAAAATGAAATACATATATATACAAAATGAAATACAAAAAATCCCTTAATACATAACTGTATAAAAAAGTTTATATACAAATAACATGTACTTTGTACTTGGTAGGTGTCCTAAGTTATTGATACTGAACAAGTGTATAAAGTTTCAATATTATATCATAACTGGTTTATGGGGCCATATCTCATAAACCTTCTGACAAAACATTTTAACTTTAAAAATGGGCATAAGTATGTCAAATTGTGAGCCACTCATACGAAACTTGGTCATTGACCTTAGATGTCAATACTTAATATGTGTTTTAAGTTTCAAAGGAATCGCTAAAATAGTTTTAGAGAAACCATTTTTCATGAAAATTCTAAACAATAAATTCAAAGTCGAAAATGAGGCATAATTTGATAACAATGAAATTCAAAGATTTCTAACTAAGAGCGTGTTCTAAACAAGTGTTTGAAGTTTCAAAGCTGTATGATTGATTGTTTTTGAAATACCATTTTTCATGAAACGTCTTAACTATAAATTTCTTTGTAAAAATATGGCCTATAATTTGGTCTATATTCAATATAAGATGGACGAAGAATGAACTACGGGTGAAAACCGATTGAAACAGCAGCAAACAACAATGCGAGGCTTATTTGGATTTAAAACTGGAACCCATATAAAAAATAAAGCGTTTGATTCATACGCTGTATGTCAATTTGAGATTATATATGCCTGTTCCGGAAATCAAAATAGAAAAAAATGGATACCCAATGCAATGCAATGCAAGCAAAGTATTTTCTTTTCCTAATCAATTAAAAAGGCTTATATAAGAATAACAGTTTGTTCTTGCATATGAGCCCACATATTTTGTTTTTTTAAATAAGTCTCCAGGAGACTTAGGTAAATGAACTTACCTCGTCTGAATCGTTGTCATATTCTGCCATCTTTTCCTTGAAAATTATGAGGCAAGCACGTGGGACAATAACAAAATCAATAAGTCAAAAATCAAAAGTCATAAATCAAAAGTCACAAATCAAAAGTCACAAATCAAAAGTCATAAGAAAATAGTAAAATAAATCTATAAATCGAAACTCAAAAGTGACCCTCCAAGGCTTCCATAGATAAAGGTTTAGTTTGATTGAGTTTGTTCATGGTTACCTACAAGCTATCTTCCACGCTCGCAGCATCGGTTTAAGCATTTAGAAACATTCACAAAACTCTTCGTTCATGCATATCAGTAAGATATATACATTAATTTTACTACTTATAAAATGTATAAAAAACAACTTCGAGAATAAAAAAAAACATAACAATTATATAGGATTTATTTGGTCAAATAAAAAAACAACATAACAATTATTTAGGATTTACTTGGTCCAGTCATGTTTTTATTGTTTTAACAGTTTATGTATGACAGTGCATATATGGATCTTTGCTGCGTTTAATTCAAGTTTTATTTTATGAGACGCTAGAAAGAAGAGCAAGGCTTTAAATAGTTTTCCTTTCTCGACCATAATTTGTCCAACTAAATTCAATCCAGTTTCTCTGTGACCTAAATTTGGCTCGAATCGTATTGCCCTGATGAGAGCTTGTAAAGCTTGAATCTGCTCCTTGTGTATTCCTAAACGACCAGAAATCTTATATTTTAAAAATAATAGGAATGTTAGGGAATCAATAAATGCCAGATCTAACCATCGGTTATTTGAATGTCGCAAGATGTCTTCAGCTTTTGTCGTCCTGTACATTTCCAACAGCAACTCTTTTGGCATACATTTATTTTCACTGCGAAGAAAATGTACGCAATATGCAGCGACATATTTTAGACCATTTTCGTTGTTACATTCGGCTGCTTTGATGAACTCTTCTCTTGGTAAATGGCTTGGTTGTGTTGTACAACGGCAAACTGGTTCCACTTGATGAATATTATAACGCCTGTCAACATCTTTTATAATTGTAAACGCAGCTTCAATTTCACCAGAACAGTAATAGACCGACGCTAGTTTTAATCTGCTAGATGAAACGTTGGAATCAAGACTTGCATCAAACCACTCTAATGAAGCTTTCGAAACAGGCATGCATGTCATTATGTTATAAGATGCCAAAAGTGATCCTATAGTAGAACTTAGTTCTCCTGCAAGTAATTTACATGCTAAACGTTCCAATCGGCTACCTAACTTGTGAAACCGTATTAATTCAGACAAGGAAGAATATAAATGACGTAATGCTTTTTGTACATTGAAATGTCTTGCCTTAAATATGATAATTTGAGAATAATCTTGAACATGCTTTCCAGTATTAAGAAGGAGACATCCAATATAATAACTGTTTGATGGTGGTGGTCTTCCTTCCATCTTTACGTTTTGAACACGTCTCAGTACTTCTTGCCCGCGTGAAAGCACTATTTTACTTATTTTTTCAATAACATTTGTTTTTATTTGAGTTGTTAATCGCCTGAACAATAAATTGTTATCATGTATAATAAAATGTGGACAGTTTTCAGTTAGAACACAATATTGTAAGGACGACAAACTAAGCGTTAAACAGTCCAACAATCTAATTTCTTTCCATAAACATGAAGGCGTGTGTTTTATACAATGAAAAAGGACATTCTTACATATATAGCTTGAGATCACATTTTCTCCCAATTTTTTCGTGATCATTTTCAAAAAGATATAACATCTAAGTTGTGTGATATTTAAACTAAACATCAGAGCTCTTTCCGCCAATGATGTAGATATTCTGAATTCGTATTTTTCCATTTCACTTCCTTTACTACCAACCGGGACAAGAAAACATCCATTTTGTTTAGCAAACGATTTAATTTCCTTTGTTGGCCATTTTCCAGCACCATCATCCGTAAGCCATTTTCTGGCAGCTTTTGGCCAACTTAAACACAACAAAGCAATTGTATAGTCCTGATCGTTATATGAATTCTTTCCTTTAGCATTAATGGCAGGTCCATGATAATCATATATCTCACCGTCATTTGCTTCCCAGACATGATGAGGTATGAAATTGCTATTCAATTCATAATTTGAATGGCCATATTTACGGAGAAGATAATAACCCGGGGATGTCGAATCGTCTTTGGTAATTAGAAAGTACTCTTTATCTCCTTGGCAGTCATTTCGATTAGCAACAACTTCGGACATGTCATAAAACCGCAAAAAATCTACATCCGATTTCGAACAAAGCGTTCTAGACCCCTCTGTAAAACTACCAAATATATATTCTGTCTTTAGTTCCCCGATAGATCTGAAACTTATAGTTATCAGTGATTCTGCCAAGAGCGTAGCCCGCCTTCTTCTTATCAGCATATCCTCGTTATAACTGATGTCCCTCAGAACTTCCGATAGACGAAGAGACAAATTAGCAAGTGACATTCTGAAACATTGAATGCATATAAGGTTGATTATATGATGTTTTTAACTGATTACAGATTTAAAAAAATATGCTACACGAATGCAAAAACAAAATATCTTATCAAAAGGAAATGTATTGTAAAATGTATATTGAACAAAAACAATCACTGAAGTTAATTCATACCCCACCCACGACCAGAGCTGCATTACTGGTACTGGTACTGCAGTACGTACTGCAGCAATTTTGCAAGTACTGGTACTGATACTGAATTACTCTTACAAAATTTTGCTACTACTGGTACTGGTACTGCATTACTGTCTTAAAAAGTGGTACTGCTACTGCATTACCCAGTACTTTTGGTTTTGATAAAAATTAAAAATAGCATCAATTTTTCTCATAAAATAAAGCTGTAAATTACATTAACTATATTTTATTTTTTGTGAAAAAGTAAGTTATCAAATCTAAATATAATTTGCTGCAATATTCCTTCAAATGTTAACATATTCAACATAAAAAGCACCAAAGACTTTAAGTAAAAATTAAACTAAGATAAACAGACTCAATAACTCTTTACCCTAAAATATCCTTATTAAAATCTTTTATTACTTTGTATTTACTAGTAAAAGAGCAAAATAAACACTAATTAATTTCTTCTATTCTAAATAAGCCCATTTCAAGTGAAAAAAGTGATATTGTTAGCACCATAAAAAGTTGTTATTTACTTTGGTATAAATTGAACAGAGGTGTGAAGGTGTGAAAGGCAACAAAAGACTGTTGTGTTTTAAATGAAAGATGTTTGCATTGTATTTATACAGTTGACTGGTTACTAAACAATTAGATATGACATGAATATATGTTGTAAATATTGTTTGTAAAAAGTATGTTAAAACTATAAAGTTGTAAATATGTTATGTTAACTTTAAAGTAAATTATGATTTTATTTCTTTGCTGAATAATATTTGCAATTATTTGTTTGACACTGTATTTATTCAAACTTTGATGAATATATAAAAGTAATGGTACTGATACTTAATTACTTCACCAAAAAAAGTACTGGTACTGCAGTATCAAGCTAAAATCTAGTACTGGTACTGGTAATGGTACTGCATAATTTGCCAAGTACTGGTACTGGTACTTAAGTACTACACCCTTAGTACTGATGCAGCTCTGTCCACCACCTTAACTATTTGACTGAAGTCAAATATATTCAAAGATGCTTCATACGTATACCAATAATGATAAAAATTAATTGCCTTGCTAACAGATTTATCTACTAACAATTATCATGTGGTAAAAAATAAGAAAACGGAGGTAATTACTAATTAGTCTTCTGAAGCCATTTTGAACAAGAAGTATCTTTAAAAAAGATACTCGGCGGTAGTAAAACTGGTATTAGTTCTTAGTTTTCCATGCAAAGTCATACAGAAATGTTAGCATAGCTTGCATAAAAATGACATAATAATTTGATATTGAAAAATGGAACACTTTAAGATGTAAACAAACCTGTCGTGTTTCGGTAAGTGAACTCAATTTCTATCACCAACAGCTAGCAGTCAGTAAGGCAATTATTTTTATAAAAACTTGATTAACATGCAAAAATATATAAAATAAAATATAAACATAACATTTATGTCAATTGAACACATCGACAATCATATAGTATATTAGCCACTTATTTAACATCATAAACTAAGGGTAACTGATTTGTTCTGATATTATTTTCGTTATTTTGGACAAAATTAAAAACACAGTTCTTGTGTAAAATAAACTCAGTATCAAAGTTTTTACGTAAATGAACTGTTCACTAGAAAATGTAATGATACTGAATGCAAGAAGTATTCTTAAACATACACTTAAAATCTGAGTAATTTAACTAGAAAGTTAAAGAAGTATCCTGTAAATTTTATTTTAGAACTATCCTTTACATTTTTTATAATGGCATGAACTATCCTTTACATTTTAGTTTAGAACTATCTTAGAATGACAAGAACTATCCTTTACATTTTATTATAAAATGGCCAAAGATATTCCCAGATTTCATTTTGTAATTTTAAAATGACGAATGAAACTCTTCTTATATTCAGTTCTTCCCAGTACATTTTACAGGAAGTCAAACTGAACAACGACAACATTGTCACAAAATACGCCCATCACAAAAACTTTTGACAGAGATGTGGGAATTATAGATATAGGAGATATGCTGTAAGCAATATCCGGAAAAAAAGAATATTTTATCATCTCTATTGACATTGACCTTGCAAATATTAACTTAAATTACATATGTGTCACATTTGTAGTCATGGTAGTTACCATTTGTGTTACAATCCATCAATAAATGATAACTAAATGGTCCCTATACACAAACTTTGACCTCTATGTGACCTTGAATTTGGTAGCAGGGACCTGGATTATGTGCAATATGCCTCACACTGGTGAACATTAAAATTTCGTGCCAAGTCACATTAAAATCCTCCGATGAATGTAGAAGTTCGGCTCCGAAAAGCATTTTTCAATGACCTCTAAGTGTGACCATAACCTTTAACCTACATACCTGGTTCATGCACATGCCACTGCTTGTCATAGTGGTGAAACTTTCTATGAATTTTCATTAGAATCCCACCATGCGTGGAGAAGATATGCTCTGGACAAAATTTCTATATCTTATCATCTATAGTGACCTTGGCCTTGCATATATTAACCTTAAGTCCATGTTTCACAACAGTTGTTATGATAATGACCATTTGTGTTTCAATTCCTCAATAAATGATGACTAAATGGTCTGAATACACATTTTCATATTTTCACCTGAGTTTTGACCCCTATTTGTGAACTTGACCTTGGTCGCAGGGGCTTAAAATTTGGCACGCAACACCCCACCTAACAGTGGTAAACATGTGTGCCAAGTTATATTGAAATCCATCAATGCATCCGGACAAGTGTTTTTCAATGACCTCTAACTGTGACCTTGACCTTTAACATAACAAGTTCATGCGCATGACACTGCTTCTCACAGTGGTGAACATTTCTATGAAGTTTCATTTTAATTCCTCCATTCAAGTGGGAGATATGCTCTGGACAAAAAGTGGACGACTTTAATACGAATATATAATAAAAGTCATGAGCGGAAAATTATACATAGAAAAGCCACACGAAAAATAGGCATATATATAGCAATTTTTATATAAATTCATTTATGTAAAATCTTTTTCAATTGTTATATGTCTAGTATATCTAAAGAGTGTACCTTAAAATGTTGTTTTTTGTGTTCTGGATTTGTGAACTGTTGTTTCCAGTGAACGTTCCCTTGCCTGTTGACTTTTGCCCTTATATTTTATTTGAATTCAAAATCCGTTAAGAAACACTACAACCAAGAATATCATAAAAAGTCAATCGATTTAGCGCAAAATGTATATAATCTTTTGCATTGCACTGTCAAAATGTTTACCATTAACTATATCTTTTCCGAACAATTATCTTTTCACTAATAGCACATCAAGATACCGTTTCCATTCGCATAGATCCATAATTTAAACCCACTTTGAGGTTTTATTGATAATGAAAATAATTGCACTACGTTTTAAATAATTCAGATATAAGGGTGGTTTGTTAATATTAAATTTTCCTTTTACTAACCCTGAAAAACTAGACAAATATATCAACACTCAAAAGAAATATGAGACGATTTCTAGTCATTGAGTATAAAAGGTTTTTGAAATTTGAGATGAGCCTCTTTATTTAGAATAAACATGCATAAAATCTGAAACAAGCTTTTATATTTAGAATAAACTTGTACAAAATAGAATTTTGAAATCTAAGACGAGCTTTTCTATTAAGAATATATACGTACAAAACAGGCTTTTGAAATTATAGTGTTCAATACACGTATGAACAGAGTAACATTTTTATAAATATTATAAGATAACAGACTGTACTGTTTTCCTTAAAGTAGGCCATAAATGTTGTTTTCGTAGATTTTAAAGTTATATAGACCTTATAAACTGAGACATACAAGATACGTAATTCAAGAGCTATTCAATAAGTGGCAAATAAACAAGTGTCAAGTGTATTTGATGAAAACAATCCGACCTAACATAAAAGCTGACCAAAAACATTTAGAAATCAAAACTATTAACAACAAGTTCAAATGTTGCTGCAATGTAGCAATTGAGAAGCTTAACGCAAAATATGCGCTCATTACAAATATCTTTGTAACACCGCACTTTGGGGTCAAACGCACTTTGGTGTCCGACCCCAAAGTGCGTTACGTACTTTGGGGTCCGAACCCAGAGTGCGTTACGCACTTTGGGGTCCAATTTCGACCCCAAAGTGCGTTAAACAGGTACATATGCATTTTTTAACATCAGGCAAACGACCGCACTTTGGGGTCATAGAAAATTAATGTTCATTATGTTTTAAATAATATATTGTAGTCAAAGCCAATGGTAAACAAAAAATCAAGGTATTAAATAGACGCAAAACATGTGCTCTGAATTATAGTAGAATCAATATGGATTAAAATGTTCTTGATTAGTAAGTGAAGAACTTTCACCAAATAAATCACTAAATAAAGAATTTGTATAAATTCTTAAGCTTAAAATACTTTTTTTTCTCAAATTTTCCATTTATTTTAAAAGAATGTATACCTTTCATTAACTCCATTTTTTTAGCTAAATGCATTATTTTTCCGTTTTTTATTTACACATTTTATGGAAATATGATAGTCTTAGCATAGACAAAGGTATAAATTCTCGGTAATCTTAGTAAGACATTTCAGTGATAATATGTTGAAAGAGCCATTTATATAGCTAAAGGTGACATATAAGAAACTTGACTAGGTGCAGATGCGGCTAAAAGTAGTAGTCCGTACAGGCAGTACTAAAAATATCAACTATTAAAGTAGTCGCACATTAAGTGTGGAGCTTCACAATAATGTAAAATTCTCACTACGGGTATAGAGGGGAATTGTGGGGTATCAATCCCCCCGAGAGTTAAAAATAACGTTTTAAAGGCCAATTATGCTTTTATTTGTTTTTCTTAAACGCTTTTTTATTTTGATGTCCTTCTATATTATCCAAAAAATACACATTAGCCAATTACCTGAACCATCTTTTTCAACTGTTGCTTTTTGGCAATGATGAGTACAGTTATAGTGAATTAGAATTTTATATTGAAGTCAAATACTACATTGTTTTGACTACTTTTATGACAAATAATTTCACATTTTTCGCTACTTTATTCAAGTAACAAGCATCTTACATTTCTCTGATACCATTATTTTAACATTATAAATTCATGTTTGCTCTTTCTAAAGAAGTATGTAAGATTTCCCATAAAAAGCCTCTGGCGAACGGTTTGTTACGGAGCTTACAAAAACCCTTAAGTCTGTTCATAAGCTTAATAATGTATTTGTAAAAATCACAATTTATAGACTGATCGAAAAACTTGATGTTTTACCAGAACATTGCAATACAGTATATTTATAGTTCTTCGGAAAAAAATATTAACAGCATTTTATTTCATTCCCAACATATTTAAAATGGGGCTCAATATGGCACCAAAAGTTATCAAGTAAATGACTGACAGAACAGGATACTTTCCGCAGCATCTTTTAATTTTAGGAATACACAATATCTGTACTAGAGTATTTTGAACGGTGGCTTGAAAGTGACATTTGCATTTTTTTAATTATTTTTTTGTTTGTCGTACAATTATTTTTTTTTAGTTTTGAATACATACTTTTTTTAGTTTTGCATACGTATTCTATTTTAGTTTGCATACATATTTTATTATAGTTTTGCATACATATTTTATTTTAGTTTTTTGTACATATTTTTTTTTTCGTACATATTTTTACATGGCGCCATTTGCAAAGTACAGGTTTGGATAATTACGCCATTTGTAAAACACCATTTTCAAACACTTCGCCATCTGTAAATTACAGTTCCCCATTTGCAAATGCCATTTTTCAAATACCAACATTTTCATTTTTGGAGGCATCAAAAAAATAACAACAATATATATATAGTCCGAAAAACCCCAAGAAAGTGTCTGCATATGGTCTCGATGTGGTTAACATTTGACACAAGGTGCCTTAAAATCCTTCATAGGGTTTAGGAGATAAGGAGCGGACATGAAACCCAAGTCACAATTCTTTGACCTGTATGTGTGACCCCGACCTTGAGCCGGCACACCTGGCATATAAGTTCTGCACATTATCTGGATGTGCTAAACAATTGATCCAAGTTTCATAAAAAGCCTTCAAAGCTTTAAGCATTTTTTTCTAAACCAGTGGGATTATAAGGACCTATTTAGATCTTTTATTGTGCATTATTGCTATACACCAGTCATTTGTAACCACCTCCCTTGCCCCCGGGGGAGTGCGGTTAAAAAAGATTCGTGTTTTGATGTTTGTGCTGTTCCGGAGCATAAGGCAGGAATGTTATTATCTGAGTATCCCCCGCAGGGCGAATATTGTACCAGAGGTCGGCTTGGTTAAAAGTCAATGCCCCTTGCCCCCCCCCCCGCTAATCTCAGGGTGTGGGGTCGAGTGGTGCATACTCATGGAATAATAACTGATTACCAATCAACAGCCCTTTCCAAGTAGACACTAATATAATAGTACATTGTATATAATAATAAAACAAGAACGTGTTTGTTAAACACAAATGCCCTCCGCTCAGATTCTTGTCAGTAACAATATTTAAAATAAAGGCTGCATGGGCAAAAGTGTAAAAAAATCTATTTTTAGCACTGGTGACCTTGACCCAACTGACCCCTAACTCAATCCAAAGGAAGAATATCATGCAACTTATTTTCCTACCAAATATGAAAATATAAAGGCTGTATGGGCAAAAGTGTAAAAATCTATTTTTAGCACTGTTGACATTGACCCAACTGACCCCTCACTCCATCCAAAGGAAGAATACCTCATTTTTATGTTCCTACAAAATATACAAGACATCTGTCGATAGAATAAGGTTAATACACCTGTAAAAGTGTAAAACATATATTTTTGACATTGGTGACCTTGACCCAAATGACCCCTTACTAAAGGAAAAGGAAGAGGACCTCCCTTGGTATGACTATTATAAACATGAAAGACATTAACTTAAAAATAAAGGCTGTATGAGCAGAAATGTTTAGATTTATTTTTTTACACAAGTGACCTTGACCTTGACCTAGAGACGCCTAACGCCACAAAAAATTAGAGGACCGTTAAAGGTATCAACCTACCAAATATGAAAGATATCATTAAATAAATTAAGTAATTAGGTGAAATTTTTTAATAAATCCATTTTGGCGGAATAGGTTAACCATACTAGGCCATATTTTCAAAGTGATAAAAAGGGAAATTACTGGGAAAATGGATGGCACATTTATATAACTTGGCAATATCATGTACATTGTATTGTTAAGTAAGTGTGAAAATTATTAAGCCATTGGTTCAGATAGAACATAAGATATTTCCAACTTGCCGGTTTAGGTTAAGTAAATAACCATTATTCATTTTCTAAGTGCTGAAAAGGGCCATAACTTGGTGCAAATGGAAGCCATAGTTATGTAACTTGCCCAGATCATATACTTTGTATGGATTAGTAAGTGTGTAAATTATGAAGTCATTGGTACAGGTAGAACTTAAGAAAATCCAACTTGCCGTTCTAGGTTAACCTCGTACGGACGTCCCAACATTTTGGGTTTAGGGGCTATTTTCTTTGTTATTTTCTTTGTTTTCATAAGGGCTACTAGCCCCTGAACCCTTTGATCACGGAATGAACCTATTGTTCTCTTTTGTTCTCTTTACTGTTATATAGCCCCTAAACCCAAAATGTTTGCTCGGACGGACGGACGGTTCAATTACTATATACCCGGGGGCATGAAAACAATAATTATGTAAAAGAGAGATGTATGCATACTGCATAACTAATCAAGGGCCATAAATCTGAGTTATAAGTGTCTGACAAGGCGACTATATGCACATCTGCTCTTCGTATCCCATAAAGTTTCATTGAATTCCAGCCAGTACAGTTACTGAGAAGTAGCACGGAAACGATTATTGCTCTGGTTGTATACTGCATAAGTTATCAAGGGCCATAACTTAAAGTTAAAATGTCTGACCCGAACAAGGTGACGATATGCGCATCTCCTCTTGGTATTGAAGGTTCCAATAAAGTTTCATTGAATTCAAGCCAGTAGTTGCAGAGAAGTAGCGCGGAAACGATTTTTACTCTATATGCATACTGCATAACTAATCAAGAGCCATAACTCTGAGTTAAAGTGTCTGACCCGAACAAGGTGACGATATGCGCATCTCCTCTTGGTATTGAAGGTTCCCATACAGTTTAGTTGAATTCCAGCCAGTAGTTGCAGAGAAGTAGCGCGGAAATGATTTTTGCTCTATATGCCTACTGCATAACTAACGAAGGGCCATAACTCTGAGTTAAATTGTCGGCCCGGAACAAGCTGACGATATGCATATCTCCTCTTGATATTGATGATTCCCATAAAGTTTCGTTGAATTCCAGCCAGTAGTTGCAGAGAACTAGTCCGGAAACGAAATTCGGACGGACGGACGGACAACGCCAAAACTATATCCCCCTCCCGATTCCATCGGCGGGGGATAACAAACAAAACAATTGGACAAGTACAACACAGAACAGTGACCAGTGTTCGCGATATTGCACGGGTGAGATCGACAATGTACACCAGTGACGGAAATTTCCGACTTTCACTGATTCAATACCGGAAGTTACAAATATACGGTAAAAAAACTAAACGCAACCGAATAAAAACGCGCGTGCACGATGTTTCCGCTTAAATAAAACTATGGAAAGCCACTGCTGCCATTAACATATAATTTCATCTTAATATATCTTAGTATATCATCTTAATATACATATCAACTCATGAAAATATTCTGTACTCTTTATTTTTACATTTGCTTCCTTTCTCGACAACCGGAACAAGAAAACATTTTGTTGTTTTTTTTTTCGGCCGAAGTCCGTCTAAAGTTTAACCACGGACTTATATTGTAATATAAATCCATACATCCGTGGTTTAACTTGCTTTAAAATTAACAGGGAAGAACTAAAAATATATTGAACTTTCAATTACAAACTGGAATCTGTGTCTCATTAAATTGGCTGAAATAAATTGAATGACATAAAAGATCTAAATTGGTTTATGCTTCTAAAGGAGTACCGAAATGAACTTGAATCTTTAGTGTCTCAGATTCTCAAGATCTCTCAATTTTCTAGTATAGTTTTTTAAGTAAGTTCAACTGCATTTTGTTTTGGGTCCGAATACCTCTTCTACCACGGATTTATATTACGGATGTAATATAAATCAGTGCTTCTACGTTGTAGGGAAAATTGCCCATACATAAAATAGTATAATACATCAACATGTATTTTGTTCGACCCATTCTACTGAAAGTCCTGCAAAACTGTTTGCAATCACAACTTTGAGTTTGCACAAGTAATAACTGTCATTATAAAATCATTACACAAGCACTGCTTACACTTCTGAGTGCTCCATTGATGCAAAAATCTGTAATGATTTTTGCAAGTAAAAGCAGATTTACCTCAGTCAAAAATCTTTTGCTACTTGTGAAAATATTGCATCTGGTGTTTGCTCAGTAAAATATATTTCAATCTTACATGCAAAACAAACAAATATCCTCTATTTCTTAATTGTAACAATGATACTTGTACATGAAACAACAACTTACAAAAATACATTTACTATTTCATAAGTTTATTTTTTTTAATAATGTATACAACAAAAGCTTTTCAAAAACCGCAATAAAAAACTAAAAAGCAAGAATTAAATAAATGTCGGCAGAGTATAAGTTGGCAATACTGTACAACAAAATTGGTCAGGATTTTTTAAAATAAAATTTTATGTTTCTTTTGGAAAGACATAATTATAAATGAATTTCTGCGTATTTCTGGTAGAAAGAGTAAACCATCATATTATTAAAAGAAGGTAAACTTCAAGATAAAATCAGTTTTGTTTCAAAATATTTTCAATTGTAAATGAAGTTTGGTTATGAATGTCAACCTTTTTATTTAGTGAATGTATAAATTACCCCCAAAGTTCTACTGATATAATTGCAACATAAAGCTAACATTCAAGGAACCAAAAATAAACATATTTTCCCAATTGAAGAGAAATGGCAGTGAAAATACTAGTAATAAAATGAACTTATTTAATTGACAATTCAACTACTTTGGTTTAAGGTTTGCACAAATTTTTTAAAATAAGTATGGCCAATAGTGGAGGAAGACATACCATATCTCATTATTTAGATTTTATCTTGGAAGGTAGGATCACTGACACCCCATGTAATCTCCTGAAGTTTTATTTAAAATATGTTTTGATATCAGGTTTTACATATGTTACAGATAATACTTAAAGCAAAACAAACAAATAAATAAATACTTGATATAAAAAATACATTAAAATAATAACTTTGTAGTAGAGTTTAAAGATTTCAGAAAAACAACTGGATTATGGTCTCATTTAAATAAAGTTCTAACAATTTCTATGATGTAACTTTTTTGTACCTTATATTTTCAAAACTAAAAATTAAAACAAAGTATAAAACTCACAGATAATGCACTGTGTATAATAGTTTGATCTTCAACATTTATAAAAAACAACAAAATAATTTTTTGGTCAATACTGTGGATGATATGAATACAAAAATACAATTTAAATATATAATAAAAAACATTGAATGCTCAGTTAGACAAAAAAGCACAATGATGTAACAAACAATAATAATAAAATGCTGAAAGTCAAAAACACAGGAAAACCAGGCTCATGTTTTAAATTTCATTTTTTATTTTTAAATCCTCCATTCTATCAGAGTGTAATTGAACACTGTTTACTGTACTGTCTCAGAACTGGATGTTTATGCTTTAAAATACATTTGAAATTTGTGATGTAATAATTTTTCAACATAACCCGATTTCCCTGCTGGTCCAAAATCTTGTTTTTAAGTGATTTTTCTAATAAATAGTTGATCTTAAGTTTGTGTCATTTTTGCAAGATATTACAGCTACTGTAAGCACTAAATAAAATAAATTAATTAACAAAGTTGATATAAAATATGCGCCAATCTCTCAATAGTGGCTTTCCAACAATCTATATGAGTTCAATCTTGTTATAAAACTTGTAATATCTGCTGATTTCTCACATAATTTTGTCAGTTCTTAGATTGGTCCTTGTTCAGTGATCACCTCATACTTCACATTGTGTTTGTTCAATCTGTCAATCAAACTTGTATCCCGAAATATGGCGGCTGTTGTATATACTCCACCACTGAAATATATTGCAATGTTCAGCTTATAAATTTTGGTGGTAGATCAGTTAAATTTGATTGCAAACCTGATCAGTCTTTATTTGTTGATAGCTTGATTTCATTTCAGCATATTTTTGCATATCCATATAGGTGAACCTAATGTGTATTAAAAAGCTTTCATATGGTAATTTCAGTTTATAGGCAAATACAATGTATTAATTATGACTTGGAAACTATTGAAAACTAACACCAATCAAAAAGCCTAATACTGCTAGTGTTTTTCTAGAAATATCTTCATAGCTTAACTTATGTTAAAATATGACTACCGATTTCCCCATGTTGCAATTGACGGTAAATAGAAAGAGATGTTCATGTAGTGATATTGTTCAAAACAAACTACATCATAATGCCATTAAAACTGGCACACTAAAATTAACTGTCTTTTAATAGAAAACCAGTCGTTAATGGCTTTACAGTATATAGAATATAAAGGGACTTCAAACTTTCAAAAATTACCAAATGCAGAATTCTAATTTGGTCATATAATAAAACAGTTTTTGTATGAAGATGTCAGTGAATATCTAAGTCTATTGACCTGGCTAATGCAATATTCACCTCAGCCTTTGGTCTTGGTAAATATCACATTAACCAGGTCCATTGACTTGGATATTTACCTCATCATCATACAATAATTGTACAATATCTTGCTTAATGATTTAAAACCATCATTTCTGATGACAGACATTGTTTTGAATAGGAAAACTATATTACCACATCTTATCTTTAGAGACTTCTTTCAGCAAGGTTAGGGCACATTGAACCATACAGATTGGTGTAGTAACATAGCCAGCCTCTGGTCCCGAAACTCGAACAACTATCTTACTGTCTGGTGGGGTGTCATGCTGGGCATCAACATCTGTAAGCTTGTCCTTCCAGCCTTTACCAATCAATGTTATACTGAAACTTGATGTCTCTATCTGTAGATACAATGTAACATATTTCATATAAACAGTTTATGACCATTTCGTTAATTTTGAACAAAATGTCTCATATCACAGTGTTCTCGTCAATTTTCAATACTTGACAGTAAGAAAAGGGGCATAACACAGTAAAAAGGTAACTCAAGTTAAGGATGTAAGATAACCCAAAAAAACAGATGTATGAAGTTTCCACCTATTCCTTTGGTTGTTTTTGAGATACCAACTTGCACTAAAAACTTAACCTAAGTGTGATGCTGACGAAGGGGTAAATACAACAGCTCTCCTTATTCTACAATTCGTCCAGCTAATTACTAAAATCTGTACACAAAGAGAGCAAACATCACTGCCTATATCTGACAAACCATAAAACAAGAGCACCGCTAGGCGTAGCATTATATGCCCGAAAGTGTTTTTTTTTAAGGATGAAGCATTTGTAAGACATGGGAATTAGCTGTTCATCCTATAAAATTTTACAGGTTGATTAATACTAAAGTTATTAATAATGACCTTAACCTTTGACCTTGTGACCCCAAAACCAATAGGGGTCTTCTACCCAATATGGACAATCATCCTATGAAGTTTGAATATAGTGGGCCAAATGGAACTTACGTTATGCTCTGGAAACTATTTTCAATTTTAAGGTAATAGTGACCTTGACCTTTGACCTTGTGACCCCAAAATCAATAGGGGTCTTCTATCCAATATGCACAATCATACTATGAAGTTTGAACATTGTGGGCCAAATGGAACTTAAGTTATGCTCTAGAAACTGTTTTCAGTATTAAGGTAAAAGTGACTTTGACCTTGTGACCCCAAAATCAATAGGGGTCTTCAACCCAATATGGACAATCATCCTATGAAGTTTGAATATAGTGGGCCAAATGGAACTTACGTTATGCTCCGGAAATTGTTTTTGGTCTTAAGGTAATGGTGACCTTGACCTTTGACCTAGTGACCCCAAAATCAACAGGGGTCTTTTGCCCAATATGGACAATCATCCTATGAAGTTTGAATATTGTGGGCTAAATGGAACTTAAGTTATGCTTCGGAAACTGTTTTCAGTATTAAGGTAATAGTGACCTTGACCTTTGACCTTGTGACCCATAAATCAATATGGGTCTCCCACCCAATATTGACAATCATCCTATGAAGTTTGAATATTGTGGGTCAAATAAAACATTAGTTATGCTCCGGAAACTGTTTCCAATTTTAAGGTCATAGTGACCTTGACCTTTGACCTTGTGACCCCAAAATCAATAGGGGTCTTCTACCCAATATGGACAAGAATCCTATGAAGTTTGAATATTGTGGACCAAATGGAACTTAAGTTATGCTCTGGAAACTATTTTCAATATTAAGGTTATAGTGACCTTGACCTTTGACCTTGTGACCCCAAAATCAATAGGGGTCTTCTATTCAATATGCACAATCATACTATGAAGTTTGAACATTGTGGGCCAAATGGAACTTAAGTTATGCTCTAGAAACTGTTTTCAGTATTAAGGTAAAAGTGACTTTGACCTTTGACCTTGTGACCCCAAAATCAATAGGGGTCTTCAACCCAATACGGACAATCATCCTATGAAGTTTGAATATAGTGGGCCAAATGGAACTTACGTTATGCTCCAGAAATTGTTTTTGGTCTTAAGGTAATGGTGACCTTGACCTTTGACCTAGTGACCCCAAATTCATCAGGGGTCTTTTGCCCAATATGGACAATCATCCGACGAAGTTTGAATATTGTGGGCAAAATGGAACTTAAGTTATGCTTCGGAAACTGTTTTCAGTATTAAGGTAATAGTGACCTTGACCTTTGACCTTGTGACCCATAAATCAATATGGGTCTCCTTCCCAATATGGACAATCATCCTATGAAGTTAGAATAGTGTGGGTCAAATAAAACTTTAGTTATGCTTCGGAAACTGTTTCCAATTTTAAGGTAATTGTGACCTTTGACCTTGTGACCTCAAATCAAAAGAGGTCTTCTACCAAATATGGACAATAATCCTATGAAGTTTGAATATTGTGGGCCAAATGGAACTTAAGTTATGCTCCAGAAACTGTTTTCAGTATCAAGGTTAAAGTGACCTTGACCTTTTGACCCCAAAATCAATAGGGGTCTTCTACCCAATATGGACAATCATCCTATGAAGTTTGAACATTGTGGGTCAAATGGAATTTAAGTTATGCTCTGGAAACTGTTTTCAGTTTTAAGGAAATAGTGACCTTTGACCTTTTGACCCCAAAATCAATGGGGGTCTTCTACCCAATATGGACAATCATCCTATGAAGTTTGAACATTGTGGGCCAAATTGAACTTAAGTTATGCTCCGGAAACCAAATTGCTAACGGACGGACGTTCCAACATTTTGGATTTAGGGGCTATTTTCTTTGTTATTTTCTTTGTTTTCTTAAGGGCTACTAGCCCATAAACCCTTTGATCACGGAATGAACCTATTGTTCTCTTTTGTTCTCTTTACTGTTATATAGCCCCTAAACCCAAAATGTTTGCTTGGACGGACAGAAAGATAGACGCCAGGGGGTATAACATAATATGCCCCTTCGGGCATATAATAATGTAATAGATATAGTCAAATAAATGTCTCAAAAGTTCCAGAGAGATGAACAAGGATCAATCGCTATATTACCTGTTTTTTTGATGGTCCTCCATGTTTGAATACCCCAAAGGTAAATATCTGTGGATACTGAAAAATGATGTTCGCAATAATTATGAAAACAATAATAAAAGACAAAATGTAGATAACAACTGCAATTACATAAAGATTAAAAGTTGTGAGAAGATCAATCTATCAACATGTATTGGTATTAGAAATGAGATGATAATTTTGACAAAGATTAAAATTATAGCCTTCATGATAGTAACCCAAGTTTCATGCAGGAATTTAAAGCTCACAAAATTCCACCAAGATAGATGTGTGAAGCCCTGAGGTCGCTCACCTGTATATAGCACCCCCCCCCATACTATACACATATAGTTAAAAACAATGACACCCCTGGGGCGGGGCCAGTTTTGACCCCAGGGCTTTTATTTGAACAAATTTTGTAGACACTTACTAGAAGATGTTTCATGCTTAATATCTAAACTCTAGCTATTTGGGTTTTTTCAAAGAAGATTTAAGTTTTTGCTATACACATATAAGGAAAATCAATGACCCCCTGGGCGGGTCCAATTTTGACCCCAGCGCTTTTATTTGAACAAACTTTGTAGACACTCACTAGAAGATGTTTCATGCTTAATATCTAAACTCTAGCTATTTGGGTTTTTTCAAAGAAGTTTTTAAGTTTTTGCTATACACATAAAAGGAAAATCAATGACCCCCGGGGCGGGGCAAATTTTGACCCCAGGGCTTTTATTTGAACAAACTTGGTAGACACCTATTAGAACATGTTTGATGCTAAATTTCTTCGCCTAGCTCTTTGAGTTCTTTAAAAGAAGATTTTTTAAGTTTTAACTATATGCATATAGGGAAAATCAATGACCCCCTGGGGCTGGGCCAATTTTGACCCCAGGGCTGTTATTTGAACAAACTTGGTAGACACCCATAAGAAGATGTTTCATGCTAATTATCTAAGCTCTAGCTCATTGGGCTTTTTAAAAGAAGATTTTTTTAAGTTTTTACTATACACATATAGTTAAAAACAATGACACCCCTGGGGCGGGGCCAGTTTTGACCCCAGGGCTTTTATTTGAACAAATTTTGTAGACACTTACTAGAAGATGTTTCATGCTTAATATCTAAACTCTAGCTATTTGGGTTTTTTCAAAGAAGATTTTAAGTTTTTGCTATACACATATAAGGAAAATCAATGACCCCCGGGGCGGGGCCAATTTTGACCCCAGGTCTTTTATTTGAACAAACTTTGTAGACACTCACTAGAAGATGTTTCATGCTTAATATCTAAACTCTAGCTATTTGGGTTTTTTCAAAGAAGATTTTTTAAGTTTTTGCTATACACATATAAGGAAAATCAATGACCCCCGGGGCGGGGCCAATTTTGACCCCAGGGCTTTTATTTGAACAAACTTGGTAGACACCTATTAGAACATGTTTGATGCTAAATATCTTAGCTCTAGCTCTTTGAGTTCTTTAAAAGAAGATTTTTTTAAGTTTTTACTATATGCATATAGGGAAAATCAATGACCCCCTGGGCGGGTCCAATTTTGACCCAAGGGCTTTTATTTGAACAAACTTGGTAGACACTCATTAGAACATGTTTCATGCTAAATATCTTAGCTCTAGCTCTTTGGGTTCTTTAAAAGAAGATTTTTTAAGTTTTTACTATATGCATATAGGGAAAATCAATGACCCCCTGGGGCGGGGCCAATTTTGACCCCAGGGCTTTTATTTGAACAAACTTGGTAGACACTCACTCAAAGATGTTTCATGCCAAATATCTAAGCTCTAGCTCTTAGGGTTTTGTAAAAGAAGATATTTAAAGTTTTTTCTTTCGGTTGCCATGGCAACCAGAGTTCTGCATGGAATTAAATTCTTTGAACAATTTAAGGTGACCACCAAAGGAACATTCCTGTGAAGTTTGGATGAAATTGGCCTAGTGGTTTATGAGGAGATGTCATTTAAAGTAAAAGTTTACGGACGATGGACGGATGCCGGACGAAAAGCGATCACAAAAGCTCACCCTGTCACTTTGTGACAGGTGAGCTAAAAAGCACAAAAACTTATCCAAGAATTGTGTCAACAGGAAACACTACAGAAAGGAGAGTATGATAACTCCCCTTATGTAAAAACACAAAAAATACCTTCAAGATAAGTGATCTCCCTATGCTGAATTTAGCAAGAATTCCAACAAGGAAGCCTATAATGACAGTCAGCATCATGTAGATAAAACTTGGTAGCTGAATATACGCACCAACTTGAAACTGGAAAAATAAATTTACAATTAATAATATACAACTAAAATATATAGGTAATTAGTTTCTTTAAAACATTAAACATTAATTTGTATATATAAAATATAAGTGTAGTTCAAGAAAATTAAGGCCATTAAATATATTATATACATGTTAATAAATAAGAAACTTTTATTTAACATATGTATATAATCCAATTTGCTGGCTTTCCTTGTACTTACTGGTCTTTTTTGGTTGACTTCATAATCAAATCTGACACTTCTATTTACTATAGCTCTATCACTGCCTGGAAAGTTTAAGCACCAATGATCAATATCCTTGTTGAAACCAGCTGACCTGTAAAATAACCAGTCATTTACTTAGTATTAGATGGTTCAACTTTTTACTTAGTATTAGATTTTCAACTTGATATGTAGAAGTTTATGTATAAAACTCCTTTAATTCTAGTAGTAGAGAAATCAGTGTATAGACATTTCAACAAATCATGGGATATAATATAAACAAAGACAACTTCTTTACTTATTCATAAACTCAATTCAACTTTGATAATGATATGAAATGGTTAAAATCTCTCTCAATTCCCTTTTTATTGGACTAACTGTTTCTGGCTCTATAAGAAGGTTGTGACCAAAGTTGCAATCAAATAAATGATTACAGGGATAAAAAAGAAGCACATGAAAAGGTTTAAACAATATACATCATAATATAATATATAACAACTTCATCGAGGATATTAAATCACAAGAGAGAAACACTAGAAAGGGTTAAGACAAATAAGAATGGAGAACAACACAGTAATTTATAATTAGGAAGGTCGTATTCAAAAGAAATGCTTAAATTGCTGATAAGCCTGTAGATACTGTGTATAAACAAGTGTCATGCAGTATTTTTAAAATTTCAATAAAATTATTCAATAGAAATCCAAGTCGGTAATTTTCTTAATTCGAGAAAGATGAATAAGTAAATAAATAAGAATACAGCTTATGTTAAGTTAATGAGCTACAATAATGATCCCAAAGATAAAAGATTAAATAAGTACAATCAACACTTGCTGCAAAAAAACTTGCATGGAAAACCATAACAAAAGGAATTCTCCAAGTTCACATTGAGATATAATAACAAATCCATGCTTAGTTATGAAGGGGCATAATTTCGAATAAATCCATGCTAGGTTATGGGTCTTGGTTTGTTATGTATTAAATTAAGAACACAAAGACATTATGTGAATTATCATGTGAATGTTTTCATTGGTTGTGGGAAAAGATATATAGATATTTTTCTTTACAAACATTTCTAATTCATAATAGAAAGATTCAAATGTATCAGAAAAAAATCCTGCTCGGCTGGAATTCAAACTAGGCACCACAACCTAACCAAGTAACAATGTGCTTGACCTGGTCACCATTAAACAAAACAATTGATTCCCTGAAAAAATTAACAGGGGTTGCACTTATATTTATAAAGTAAGAGGTGCACTCAACTATTAAAATATAACCTTACCCAGGTTTTTTAATGTTTACAATGATAAAACTTTGTGAAAATCAACGAAGAAGAGCTGATTCCTTGATAGTGACCCACATATTCCATCCAACAGTCATGTGTGAAAAGTTTCAAGTGAATATCTTCAGTTCAGACATGTGAAAATTTTTAAAACATGTACAACTGCTTACTTTGGTACAATCTTATACTGACTTCTAGGAAGTGGTGTTGGGAACAATGTTTTCCTCAATGGCTTTAATTCTCCAGCTTTAGCAAATCCATGTAGAGCACTTTCTAATGTTGTTATATTCCCAGACAGGCCCTAAAACATATAGTCATTATGTAGTGATATATAACACGTATTTGATACTCAATATAAAGATTAAACTTGTATCAGTTGACATGCCATTATCTTGACCCCAGTGCCATGTCATAAACTTATTAGAAAACCACTAAATCATGTTAGAAAATCAAAAATTACCAAAACTGGAAGACTTAAAAATTTTCATTTATTTTGGCATGTTATGATCTATTTTGGCCATTTTAAGGGGCTGCAATTTTGTAATGTATGACACCAAGAGTTAATATTCTTTTTTAAGTTAAGTTCAAATGTACCGTAAAAGACTATTACTTAGCAATAAAAGTCCCCTACAATAAAGGAACATGTCATTCAAAGATTCTCCATATTGCAATCTTTCCAGGTTTCACTTTTCATGCAAATATTTAAAGTACTTTTAGAATTATTCCAGGATCTACCTTTTGCTGATGGACATATGACCAAAATTGGATAAGGGGTCATTTATCTTGTTATCTTCTTTTGCTTTAACAGAGGGCAATGACCCCTTATTCTATTGTTATGGAGAAAAGTCTATTTTTCTTTTTTGTTCAATTAGATTATCTCCCCCTTTAATAACATTGCTTAGTATCATGCAGAAAAAAGCAAAATATGCCTTTTTTGACATTTTAAGTACAAAATTCTACAATGTATGAAGAAATGAAGGGATCAGGCAATTTTCCTATGTGAACTTAAGATCTACTAGTAATAGAAGTAATGTGTCGAAGTTTAATTCTGATGAAAAAAAACCAACAAATTGCTACCATGCAAACAATGCAAAATCAACATCTTTAAAATTCAATTGGAGTTAACCAGCTACTATAACAAGAGCTGTCCGTAAGACAGCGCGCTCGACTTTTTTATTGCTTGCCAATAAAAAAAGTTTTTGCAGTAAAAGGCAATACAAGAATCTCTGTATTTTTAAAGTGAACAATGGCCATGAGCATTAAGATATTTAGTGAAGAATTATTTTACTGAATTGTGTGACACCCTTGAACACTGCAGCAAAGTTTGAAATGTTTAAGTCAAAAGAGGGCTGGTAAGAAAGAAAAAAAAACTAGTTGTTTGATACCCTTGAATATTACAGCAATGTTTATATGACATAATTTATGGTAAAGTGAACAAGTGGATAGGAATGAATTTTTTTAGATTTTTTAAGTTTTTTAGTGCTTGCCTATAATACAAAACATTGACAGTTAAGGGCCATAATTCAAATAAAATCTTTGACAGAATTACCTTCTCCTGGACATGTTTGGGAATCATGATTGTAAACAAGTATTCCAACTTTCAAATTAATATCTCAAACAGTTCAGTCAAAAAGTGGACTGGTACTAAAAACTTAACCAAGATTCTAAGTCGATAAAAGGCCTTAATTTTTAAAAACAAATCCTTGACAGAGTTACCTTCTCTTGCGTACAGATGGGGGTAATGATGTGAAATAGCATTAAAAGTTTCAAAGCAATATCTCAAAGGGTTAAGGCAATAAGTGGATTTTACCCATATTCAATGTATTTTCTAAGTCAAAAAGGGGCATAATTCTGTCAAAAACCTTGACAGAGTTATGTCCTCTTGTCTGTTGATGAAGGTCGTGATGGTAAACAAGTATGGTCAGTTTCAAAGCAATACCTCCAATGGTTTTGAAATAAAGTGAGGTGGTACAAAAAACTTAACCAAGCTCAATACACTTTCTAAGTCAAAAAAGGGCCATAATTCTGTCAAAAACCTTGACAGAGTTATGTACTCTTGTCTGTAGATGGAGGTTATGATGGTGAACAAGTATGGTAAGTTTCAAAGCCATACTTGTAATACTTCTGAAATAAAGTGGGGTGGTACGAAAAACTTAACCAAGGTGTGACGCCGACGCCGACGCCGGGGCGAGTAGGATAGCTCCCCTTTTCATAGAAAAGTCGAGCTAAAAAGGTGACAAAACATGCTCTTTAAGTCTTTTAAGGGGCCATAACTCTGTAATTCATGATGAGACATTGCCACTTACAGAAACTGAGATCTATTGGTTATACAAAATGTGCAGAAGGCTGGAGGTTTCCCCCTTATTTCTGTGCATGGTGGTCTTGGATCAAAGATCTACTGTTTATAAAAGTTCTGTGCAAGTAAAATTCAAAATAATCAAAAACGAAGCTTCTATCGTGGAACAAAAATGAATGGAGTACAGACAGCCATTGTTCCAGTTCATCTTTGTTTAAGTCTGCTGTTGATATACTGATTTAATGATTTGCAGCAAAGTGAAAATATAAAGACTTACATCAGCTCCTGGATGTAATGTTACAAAAAATTCCACTGAATTCAAATCACCTGAAATCAATAAAAATACAAATAGTCTGAAATTAAACATAATGCCAATGGGCAGTTCCAATTATCAATATCTTGACAAAAAAACTTTCAAATAGATAATAATTGCTCAAGGCTTACATATACATGTACATACATGCATATGTTGTACATATGTTATTATTAAGAAATTCAATGTTGAAAACACTAAGAAATGTACATGTAATTTATTCTTATAGATTGTATGTTTGCAAATTGTATGCACTTTAATGTATTAACAGAATTTATATAAAACACCTGCCATGCATACAATATTGCAGGTTAACTAGCAATGTACTTCAGAATAACTCTGCAAAATAAAAAAAAATCCTGTTCTGTTCTTGATCTTAGCATTAACTGGAGGACAAAGTTCTGCTCAACCCAATGTTCTGAAAGGAACTATTTTGTGTGATAATTTATGTTTAGATTCAATCTCAATCTTTCAATATTGTATACATTTTCTTTTTCAAGATTTTTTTAAACTTAAAAGTCAGTATAGATAATTTATGACTGCCTTCCTCAATATCTACAGGAACAGTTATAACTCATAAATGTAAACATATCAACACAAACATTTCACCACCTGTGGGATTTACATTTGTAATAAAACACTGAAATAACAATAGTGTCTAGACATTCTTATTATTTAACAAATATGCTATAATTACCATATTACTCATAAATATCTCCTAGCAACAGTTTCCATAATTCTGAGATACAAGAAAACTTAGACACTATAGACTCACAAAAATTGTTATAATTATACATTTGATCATAAAAAGGAGCCTGTAACATACCATCAAATTTTTGTGTGAGAAAGGCCACACCCAAGTCACTGGGAACACTGTCAAAACCACATGCACCAATTACATATACATCCTGCTCTCTCGCTTTACCACTGTACATAAGCTGCATCTTTTCCAAGTACTAAAACCAGAAACAAGATCTTATAATATTCATGTACTGAACAATTATTGATTAAATTT
Organism: Ruditapes philippinarum; assembly: GCF_026571515.1. Lineage (NCBI taxonomy): Eukaryota > Metazoa > Mollusca > Bivalvia > Venerida > Veneridae > Ruditapes > Ruditapes philippinarum. Next base: position 259,553 of record NW_026861019.1, read on the forward strand.
AAGAGTAGCATCATCGATTCTGTTTTTGTCAGTAGTCAAAAATTAAAAAGAACAACATACATGTATATGTAAATATGTAAGTGCTGATTTTAATAATTATAAAAACAATATCATAAAGACTCATTGTACTTAGTTTATTTGAGCACACTTCTATAACAAAGCTTTAAGAAGAATCTTTCAACAGTAATCAAAATATGAATAATAATTTATGTACAGGCTTGACTGACCTGTGGTTCTCCACTTATATCAATGTGATGAGCACTATTCTCAATACAGGCTTTCACAACTTGCTCACCATAAAACCTATACTATAAAATAAATTAAAATAAATAGTTAAAATTTTGCTCATACAAATGTTGTACACAATGGAATATTTTTACATGAATTCCTGCAGGCAAGGAAAGAAATCATCAACAGCATATGAAATTATATACCTGTAGCTGTGGCACAAGTAAACTGTGCTTATATAAAGTTTTAAAACTATTTTAAAATGTTGTTTGATATATTTCACAGGTATATTTTAATAAATGTAAATATATACAACTGGTCTAAGGTTTAATATGATTATAAATATATAAATGAGCATATAAATGCTATACAATATAATTATCAATACCTGCCAGGGCATGTCAATTTTGCATGAGTATTTGTTATATACCAGTTCAAATAAAGGACAGGGTTGAGTTTTCTATATAAAAACAACTTGTGCTGTGAATATTGGGGTATATTTCTTATGTTACTGTTGTTAAGTAAAGGCAAATAAAACATGTATATTTACTAACTGGACCAACACAGTTGAGAACAACTTTTGCTTGTTTACACATTTCGCCAAGTGACTCCTGACTGGATACATCACAAATAATTATAGGTGTTTCTTCCAATGTCAGCCCTTCAAGTAAATAAGCCATTTCAAATTTAACATCAAAACAACACACTTTTTAATGATCATACACAAAATCTTACCTAAAAAGTCTTTAAGTTTAAACACACTATGTAAAACTACACTTTAAAATATATTTTATAAATTTTAGGATGCTGTAAGTCCATGCTCTGGATGCAAGACTTTGAAAAAATCTTATTGCCCTAATTGAGGACTAGTAGATGGTGTTAGACAGATATGAGCACTTGACAGCAATCCTCGGACCTGTCCAATGCTTTTGGCTCCTTACTGCATGATCTCAGTCAGCAAGCTAGGGCAAAATATCTGACTATCTGTTGTAAAAACCCCTGTGATCTAGTCTTTAAATATTATTTTTATAGACAGAAAACAGTGAAACATCATGTCCTCTCAATTTTACATGCAAATGTACAAGTACCACTGGTGGGGACATTTCAGTATTTGGGATACACTGTAGATCAAACATGATTTTATTCCTTACATATGTATATTAACTAATTTTATGTAATTTAGAACAAACTTTTTGTTGGAAAAAAATCCTCATATAATTTATTTTAAAACTGTTTATTCACTATCATTGACACTGGCACAGACTAATCAGAAAAAAAAACAGTATTACAGTAGACAAACTAAATGAGTGATAATCTTCTGTTCAGTTGCACTGAAATTTTGTAAATCCACATTATATACATTTATTTCAAAAACTGATTATTAATATTTTCAATTCAAATGGCATTGAAATTAATTACAAATTAAATGATATGAAAATAAAGTGATAAACTTCCTGATGAATTAAAGAAACTCAAACAACTTTTCCGGCAGTTGTTACATTTACTTATATCTGATATATTTTTCTTACAACAGTTCATGTGATGTCAAGGTGTGGCTAAAAACTTAACTTTAAGCCGAGCTAGAGATGATATTTCAGCAGCTGAATTGCTGTTTAGACAGAGTTAAGGCTACCAACTTTCCCTACCAATTTGCAGATGAAAATGGCATTTAGCAAATATGCAATTACAACCATTCCCAAATATTCATTAAAATTTGACAGTTACTCTCTCCCATGACTGAAATATTTGTGAATGTAAAATTGTGATTTTCAAGTTATTTGCATTAAATTGCACTGTGAAATAAGTACCGGTGTATACCTGTTCTTTGGGAAGATTCCTTTAGAACTTTCTGCAATTTTTCCATAGATCTGCCTGCAATTGCCATCTTCAAATTTCCACCTTCCTCTTCAATAACTCTGGCAACTTCATCCACCACAAACTGACCAGTAAATCCACTGGCACCGAACACAACAAAGTCATACCGTTCCTCAGACATTTTATCTTTACAATTTTAACAAGGACAGCTGAAGAGAATTGCGCATAAATTAACCTGGGCTACCTATAAATAATGAGTCAGAAATACAGACGTGTAAACTGCTGAGACGTTTGACAGATACGGTACCACTAAAATACGCAACGGAGATTTTTTGGCGCAACGGACGCAACGGGCGCAACGGAGATATTATTTTTAGAAAAACCGGCACAACGCATTTTTTAAAAGTCAATGTGCTATATTTAAGCATCTAAAATGATTGTTTATAACTATTTAGTAAGTAAGTTTTAAAATATTTCATAAATTGTATATGTTTAATTGCACTGAAGGGTCATATGCCTGGCTAAATGGAAATTTCATGGCGCAACGGAGATATTTTTTTTCAGAAAAACCGACACAACGCCTTTTTTTAAAGTCAATATGCTGTATTTGAGCATCTAAAATGATTGTTTAGCACTATAAAGTAAGAATGATTTCAAATGTTTCATAAATTGTATAAGTATACACTGAAGGATTATAATAAATTTCATGGCGCAACGGAGATAATTTGGGAAAATCGGCACAACGTTTGTACTATTGTACTATTATATGAAATTAATTAACACCAATGGTTATTTGAATAAATAAATTAAAAAAAAAAAAAAGATTTAAAAACCTTAATCGTATATCAAATAATCAAAGAGCTGCAATGTTGATGTTGTAAAGGATTGTGTGCCGCCGAAATGGAAATTTTGTCTGCGCAACGGAGATTTTTTTTTTTTTGGGGGGGGGGGGGGGGGGGGGGGGGGGGGGGGGGCTCAACGGAATCATGTTAGTAGTCCGAAATAAGTAGTTATATGAAGAAGTAAATCATTAAAGATATTAACTGAATTACTGAAGTGGTGTAATAAATGTCTGTTTTATTAATTTAGAAATGGAATTAAATACGGTTTTTATCGTTATGGCTGACACTGAAAGACATGTATGGATTTTACAATCTGTTTCATTTTTCCCGTTCAATTCGTTATTTTTACGAAAAGTACCGTAATAGCTTTTTCTATACATAATTTTGAGAATTTTACTTGAAGAATACGAAAAGTCCGTGAAGCATACGCTGTTGACTTTCTAATGTAATCTTAACAATAAATTACCAAATTTCAACAAAACGTTAATTAATGGCTTTATTGCTGCACAAAGAAATACGATATTTTTTCCGTCATGGCTGATATTCGAATGATTGTAATATTTTATGCATTTTTAAAATTAAAATAGTAACTATACGTATGTACAACATATTTATTGTTTGATGTAATTATTAAAATAGTAAAAACGACATGCCTGTAGAATTTGCTTAGACTTTCCATTTAAAAACATAAAATAATTAACTTGAACGTTACTTATAACAATTCCTTCCCAATCAGAAAACCCCGTTTAATCAAATGCAGCTACTGTTTATTTAGCGAAACAACAGCAATTTGGTGATTGGCAGAATGTTTATCACGGGTGTTAAGTACCGATAATTAAATTACCAATGACACGTGGTTGATGTTTATTGGACAAGCGTTTTCACACCATTTAGATAATGTGATTAAGAGGAACATGTATTGACTTTAAGGTATTACATATTTTTTATAACTTATTATTGTCGAAAATATTGCTTTTGAAGCTTATTATGCCAATATTTCACTCAAACTATGAGAAAAATTGTGTATATGAAATGTGAGACGTAATAAAACAGTTTGGAGCCTGAATCCGCCACTGATAACGGTCAAATTTTCTTTTACAAGTGTTAAAATTATTAAACACCCGTGCCATACTCGTGCACGATACGTTGATTTAGATAATGTGATTAAGAAGAACATGTATTGACTTTAAGGTATTACATATTTTTTATAACTTATTATTGTCGAAAATATTGCTTTTGAAGCTTATTATGCCAATATTTCACTCAAACTATGAGAAAAATTGTGTATATGAAATGTGAGACGTAATAAAACAAACAATTATTGAAAAGGTACACAATGATTAATGAAAGATAATAAATTAATCAAATAATATAATATGATAAAACTGTTATGATAATCCCCGTTGTGCCGAAATGTGTCCATTTCGCCGTAATTTAAATGTCTTTTACAATATCCTATTTTCAACATTTTCTTAAATAAAGGAAAGTAAATCATTTTTAAAAGACTGTTACTTATTATTCTCAAATTCTTAAGTTATGTTCAAACATAACAACTACCCGTTATGCAAATCTTCATTTTCCATTGCGCCGAAATTATGTCCATTTCGCCGTCTATTTAGAATCTGATATATTCAGTATTCTACCTAATAAAATCAAACTTATACAGTATATGTAAAAAATATGTATAAAATATCAACAATACCAACTTATATGATTATTTTATGTTTTAGACATAAAAAACAGTACACAAAAATACAATGAATGTTTATAATAAAAAAAATACTGAACATTGATTCTGTAATATCAACATATTCCTTTATTTAGTTAACTAATGCAAATTCAATTAAAAATTATGTATAGAAAAGCTATTACAGTACTTTTCGTAAAAATAACGAATTGAACGGGGAAAAAATGAAACAGATAGTAAAATCTATACTTGTCTTCCAGTGTAAGCCATAACGATAAAAACGTATTTCATTCTATTTTTAAATGAATAAAACAGACATTTATAACACCACTTCAGTAATTCAGTTAATATCTTTAATGATTTACTTCTTCATATTACTACTTAACTCTGACAAACATTGTTTTCTTTTTAAATTTCGTTGCGGCAAAAAAAAAATAAAAAAATCTCCGTTGCGCAGACAAAATGTTCATTTCGCCTGCATACAATCCTTTACAACATCAACATTGCAGCTCTTTGATTATTTGATATGATTAAGGTTTTTAAATCTTTTTTTTAAATTTATTTATTCAAATAACATTGGTGTTAATTAATTTCATATAATAGTACAATAGTACAAACGTTGTGCCGATTTTCCCAAATTATCTCCGTTGCGCCATGAAATTTCCATTTCGCCAGGCATATTATAATCCTTCAGTGTAAACATATACAATTTATGAAACATTTGAAATCATACTTACTTTATAGTGCTAAACAATCATTTTAGATGCTCAAATACAGCATATTGACTTTAAAAAAAGGCGTTGTGTCGGTTTTTCTGAAAAAAATATCTCCGTTGCGCCATGAAATTTCCATTTCGCCAGGCATATGACCCTTCAGTGCAATTAAACATATACAATTTATGAAATATTTTAAAACTTACTTTTTAAATAGTTATAAACAATCATTTTAGATGCTTAAATAGCACATTGACTTTAAAAAAAAATGCGTTGTGCTGGTTTTTCTAAAAAAAAATATCTCCGTTGCGCCCGTTGCGTCCGTTGCGCCAAAAAATCTCCGTTGCGTATTTTAGTGGTACCCGACAGATATATCGCTTATGTGGCGGATTAAAAGGAAATCATACAAAATAGCGTCTGGAAATATTAGTATACAGTACAGTACGCTTTCCACGTAGCGTTTTGTAATCATTTATAAAATTTATCTATTTTAAGCAATACAAAAATTCGTATATAAATTTAATCATATGTACTTGTTCCAAATATATAATTGTTACAAGCGACATAAAGCTCTTGTGAAATTTTGACAAACAGTGACGTGAGTTTATTAAAAATTTATAAACAATATGGAGTTGTATGACCAACATGATGATGGACCTGGATTTGTAGGAATAAAATTCTGTAAAGAATGGTACGTATACAAGTTCAGAATGATCAGATAAAATAATAATGGAGATAATGTTTAATCATCATTAGTTTTCGCGAGCACTTTAAATGTTGACAATAATTTGAAGTCCTCCAAAGACTCTTATCCTTATATAATGTTCATTTTCACGTTTAAACTTTCTTCAATACCCTTTGCTTATATTTCCAAATTGCTCAATTCACTGATCTATAAACAGTTTCTAAACTAGCAAAAGACGAGCTATTCTTATCAGTAGTTTTTTGAGTAAAGATAATCGGTTGGGTATCTCTGATGACAGGGCTCAAGATAAGATGCGTATATGTGTAAATCACAGGTTCACACATACAATTAAAATTTCAAGCATCAAAAAAAAGGCCCAAGAAATTGTGAATGGTACGTATACAAGTTCAGAACGATCAGATAAAATAGTAATGGAGATAATGTTTAATAGTCATTAGTTTTCGCGAGCACTTTAAATGTTGACAATAATTTGAAGTCCTCCAAAGACTCTTATCCTTATATAATGTTCATTTTCACGTTTAAACTTTCTTCAATACCATTTGCTTATATTTCCAAATTGCTCAATTCACTGATCTATAAACAGTTTCTAAACTAGCAAAAGACGAGCTATTCTTATCAGTAGTTTTTTGAGTAAAGATAATCGGTTGGGTATCTCTGATGACAGGGCTCAAGATAAGATGCGTATATGTGTAAATCACAGGTTCACACATACAATTAAAATTTCAAGCATCAAAAAAAAGGCCCAAGAAATTGTGATTACGCGATGAACAACATTTCTCCCACATAGTGATTACGCGATGAACAACATTCCTCCCATGTAACCAAAACATAATATTGCTGATCACAAATGTGTCAAAATGTGTTATTGAGTTCCTTTTTTTTCGCTCTTTCAAAACATCAAAGTGAAGTCAATTTTGGGGAAAATACTAAATATTAAACTTTGAAAATGACAAATTTGATTTACTCACTTATGCAAAGAGGACATGTTGAATGATTCATGACCTTAAAATGACCTCAAGTGACGTTTGAAGGACAATTTTTTTTTTCAAAAGTCATAATTTTGTTATCAAAAGGCATATTTGATTTAGTAATTTATACTTGGACAAAACATTTCTTTAGAGAAAAACAAACATGTTGAGTATTTCAAGTATGAACTTACGGGGGTCTTACGCATAATCTTTTGTGCATTTTATGTTGTAAATAATAACCAGTGCATAACAGTACCAGAATGAAATTAAGTATTGTTTATATAAGATGTAATAAAGAAAACCAAGCCAGAATATTTAATTAGGTTAATAAATGATCACGAATTATCACTAGATAACTGCAGATTGGTCATTATTAATAAACTATAGAATGGTAGACTAATCAATCCACAAAAAAGTATTAATCATTATAAATATTTACAAAAACACAGTACTAATATTACTTAATGCAATAGAACTTATTGCAAAACCAAATGGGCCAGGGTGGATGGGCAAAAAAAGACTTGAAACATGATCACGACTACAAGATAAACTGATAAAACCATAGGTCAACTTGATTAAAATAAATAATTTATCACTTACAAGACTTAATGGATTTTAACAAGTGTACTAAAATAAGCTAAATAAAAAAATGTTAGTTGTTCTGTAATTTTCACATTGTGTTTCAGCAACAACATGTTGTATCCAAAAGAAGACAAAGAGAGCCGGAATCTTTTATATGCGGTAAATTTTCATTTTGAATCTTCAGTTGCAAAAACATAAACATGTTGTTCAATATTCAAAAAGCTTATATTTCTCATTTGTTGATTTTGATATATTTTCTAAAAGGATTGTTTTGAATGTAATTAATGATAAATTTTCTTAAAGGATTTTATTGAATGTGATTAATATTGCATATTTTATAAAAAGAAAAATAACTTTTTACAGTGCAGAAATTGTGACTACCAGCAGATTGCAGACAATCCTTGTATTTATGTGAACAAGATCACTCATGAAGTTGAGTAAGTTGAACCAAGCTTATGTTATCCTGTCATTGACTTTAAAAGCTGTTAATCATTGTCCGCCTAATTATCTTAAATGAATTTGTCCATCTTTCAAATCTGGACAAAACCATGAATCATTATTAGGGAGTGTTTCAAAAGTAGTACTGACTGAAGTGTACAGTGAGGACCTTAATCAGATGACACGGAAGTGCTGGCTGATCTAAGTCTTTACTGGTTACATCCGTTGATTCAGACTTCATCTTTGAATTTCTGATGATCTTACTCTATGGAGGTGGAATGTAAGTGCTGGCTGATCTTAGTCAGTCTTCGCTAGTCACCTTCAAAGATTCAGTTGCTGCCAGCAGACTTTATCTTTGAATTCCTGAAAGTCTTACGCTATTATAAATATAACTTTCCTCTGTTTATGATCAATCAGACCAGTCCCTTGACTGTTTACTATTTAATTCTAGCATTTTGATTTCCAAATACATCACATTATTGACTAACAAATTATCAATAGATAGTTTCTTAATTTCAATTCAAAGCAGGGCAGTCTTTTTACAAAGTTGATATGACAAGGGTTAAAGTTACCACTTTGTATTGCATTTTAATGTACTATCTTGGAAAAGCTTTCTATTTTTACTGCTGAAGTGATAATTTTTCAGTGCATTATTTCATACATGTATGATGTTATTGATAATCATGTTGATAATTAATGTAGCACATGCTTAATCATTATGATGTAAATTCAACATTATAATTTTAGTGAGTTGACCCAGATAATTGGTGATGTTATAGCTGATCCAACTTTGCCACGCACAGAGCAACATCCCTGTCCAAGATGCAGTCATAAAGAATCTGTGTTTTTCCAGTCACATAGTACAAGAGCACTGGTCAGTTTTGCTTTCATTTGTTACATGTATATATCTTTTTACTTTTAGTGATGATATTTGTAAATTGTGGCAAATTTTAATAATATACATGTACTATATCACTGGAGAACTAACAATAGTAACATAGTAATTGCTAAATGAAAAGTTTAGAATGTCTTACCAACTGTTACTTATACTTTTGTCTACCTGTAAGGTTAATGTTAAATGTAAATGTGTAATTAATTAATGATGTAGAATGCAGACATAGCCGTAATCAAGCTACAAACTATTTTGGCTGAATGTTTAAGTTATCTTTATTCTTGAATGTTTGTTGAATGAATCATTAATAAATAGTAAAGGTATTTTGATACAACAACTTTGTGTTGGTAATTAAGAGATTTGTAAATGTTTGAATATACAGGAAAAATGTAAGAAGATCCTTTTAAAGTAATAGACACAAGTTTTCATCAGAATTTTCTTTTCTTTGTTGTTTCAGGAGGGAATGAGACTTTACTATGTATGCACCAATCCACAGTGTGTTCATAGATGGACTGAGTAAATGTGTGAGCTAATGAAAACATTTTGGAATGTATTAACATTCATAAATGATTCTTTGTGACATTTTACAACAGTAAATGTGTATCAGCAACAATGCTCTTTTTCTTAAAGTGTAATATAACTTTAGTTGTGTTTATCATCAGAGATTTTCAAATACAAGGGCTGTATTTTAGAGAAAAAATCCAGATTGTATTGAAAGCATAACTTTTTACTATAAAATTGTTTTTAATTTTATTTCAGCTATTAGACAAATGGATATGAATCGTGTTTAGATATGTTGTTTTTCCTAAGAGAGCAATTATCAAACATAAATTGGTCAACATGTTTCTGTTAATTGAACATGTAGCAGTATGACAAATCTTTTTTATGATACTATATTATAAACAAGTGTAATGGATAATTATGTTCAAGTATGTAAATTTGTCTGTAAATAAATCATTCATCATAAAACATCTTGTTGTCAGCTCAAGGCCCACTGAAAACTGTGTGTTTAAATTACATTTTTATGCCCCCACAAAGTGTGAGCATATAGCGTTGCACTTGTCCGTACGTCTGTCCGTCCGTACGTCCCGAAATCTTGTGAACGCAACTCCTCTTAAACCGGAAGGCAGATTTTGCTTAAACTTTCAGGGATGAACAACCTTAATGTGTAGATGGTAGTAAAGGAAGGAATTTTTGCTGCGACCAAATTTAACAGAATTATGGCCCTTTGTTGATTTTTTCACTATATACTATGTAGAAATTTTGTGAACGCAACTCCTCTTAAACCGGATGGCAGATTTTGCTTAAACTTCCAGGGATGAACAACCTTAATGTGTAGATGGCAGTAAAGGAAGGAATTTTTGCTGCGACCAAATTTAACAGAATTATGGCCCTTTGTTGATTTTTTCACTATTTACTATGTAGAAATTTTGTGAACGCAACTCCTCTTAAACCGGATGGCAGATTTTGCTTAAACTTCCAGGGATGAACAACCTTAATGTGTAGATGGTAGTAAAGGAAGGAATTTTTGCTGCGACCAAATTTAACAGAATTATGGCCCTTTGTTGATTTTTTCACTATATACCATATAGAAATTTTGTGAACGCAACTCCTCTTAAACCGGATGGCAGATTTTGCTTAAACTTCCAGGGATGAACAACCTTAATGTGTAGATGGAAGTAAAGGAAGGAATTTTTGCTGCGACCAAATTTAACAGAATTATGGCCCTTTGTTGATTTTTTCACTATATACCATATATATGTTGTCAGTGGGGGCATCCGTGTCCTTTGGACACAGTTCTAGTTATCCTTCTGTTAAACTTTTATATTTTTGACATATTTGTTTTCATGTGAGGAAATGACCATTGCTTGATACCAAAGTTTGTACTGCTTTGGTATCATCCCGCGTGTAAGTAAAATATTGAGAACAAAAAACCCATCAACAACAAAACAACCTGAAATGACAGTAACTCATAAGAGTAACAGAAATGAACTTTTAAATGATTTATCAGAAAGAGATGGAGAGTTATTTTATGCCCCAAGGATTTAGATATTATCATGTAAGACAGCTATCCACTTTGCTTACCTCTACACTACACTCAGAGGCACTTATAACCCAACACTGACATTTTTCTGTATAAATAGATTATTTGTGAACAGATTTTGATCAAATTTGGACTTTACAAAATTCAACATATCATACTTACTACTTGGAATTATATTTACAATTCATTAATGAGAAAATAGATAAAATAGCAAAACAAATGGGCAACTGTAAAATGGAAAAAGCGCAAAATGACTGTAAAAATTGTAACACAATGAACAGTCTCTGAATCCCATTAAATCTGTATGTTTACCAGTTCTAACACTTTGTATGTCCTTCCAATTGGCTATAACGAAGTAAACACCTCTGCATCACAGTTCTCTATTCCTAAATAAGGGCTTGCTCTTGTTCCAGCAAATTACGAGGAGCTTTTGGCAGCTTTCTCACACACCTGTTCAATTCAGCCGACAAGTGTGATGTTTAGATCTATGACTTGGAATGCAGAAGTTGCTCGAACTCGAGGAAGCCCTTATTCCGGAATGGAGAAATATTCCCAAAGCCTTCACTATGTCATAACCATGAGAAAGGTGTTTACACTTTGTTAAAGCCATGGGATGACACAGAAAGTATTAGAACTGGTTATTATACAGAATCAGTTGGATTTAGAGACTTTTCATTGTGTTACGATATTTACAGTCATTTTGTGATTTTTCATTTTGCAGTAACATATTTATTTTGTTATTTTCTCTATTTTCTTGTTAATGAATTGAAAGTAAAATTATAGCAAATAAGTATGATATGTTGAGTTTTGTATGTTCAAAGACTGAACAAAATCTGTTTACAAATAACCAAGTTATACCGGAAAATGTAAGTGTCGGGTTATAAGTGCCTCTGAGTGTAGTGTCAACTTGAGCCTGAAATAATGTGCAAAAGGGGCACTTGAGGTTTTCCTTTATCAGTGAAAAAAATTCCCATATAATATTTATAATGTCAATGCAACAACAATTCTCTTAAGCTAAAAATATTTTTACATTTCAATAAATAATGGCAGTAAGAGCGATCAAATGTAAAAAAAGCCATTTTAAACAGCAAAGACCTTGACCTCTATAAACCAGTTAGAAGACTAACCAAATATGGGACAACTAACAATAGCTTTATGAGCAAAAGTGTAACATACTGTTTTAAGCACCAGTGACTTTGATCTCTATATCTCAAGTTGAAAGACAACTTAGGTTAATTATGAATATAGTGTTACGTATTGTAAAAAAAAATTCAAGTAAGATAGCAATTTAGTTTTTTGTGTCGCCTTGAAAAGGCAACATATAGGGTTTACTTGTGTCGGCTTCAGCGGGGGTGTCCCCCTAAGGCTTGGCCAGAGCATAACTTAATTTTTCAGTTATTGCCCTTTGTTAATTTTCATACTTTATTTTTGTCTGGGCCATTTCTACTTAACTATAAAGATTTTGACTTGAAACTTCATAGGATGATAGATATCATTAATAAGAAGTGCAGTGCAGTGCACAAGAACAGCACTCTGCACTTCTTATTTTTGAGTTATTGCCCTTTGTTAATTTTCATACTTTATTTTTGTCCGGGCCATTTCTCCTTAACTATGAAAGCTATGGACTTGAAACTTCATATGATAATAGATCTCGTTAAGAAGAAGAAGTGCCCAAAAACCAGTACTCTGCACTTCTTATTTTTTGAGTTATTGCCCTTTGTTAATTTTCATACTTTATTTTCTGGGCCATTTCTGCTAAACTATAAAAGCTATGGACTTGAAACTTCATGGGATGATAGATCTCATTGAGATACAGTGCAATGATTTAAAAACCGGTACTCTGTACTTGATGATTTTTTAGTTATTGCCCTTTGTTAATTTTCTTACTTTATTTTTGTCTGGGCCATTTCTACTTAACTGTAAAGATTTTGACTTGAAACTTCAAAGGATGATAGATCTTATTTGCAAAAAAAACCAGCACTCTGTACTCCATGATTTTAGAGTTATTGCCCTTTGTTGATTACAATGCTTTATTTTTGTCCCAGCCATTTCACCTAAACTATAAAAGCTATGGACTTGAAACTTCATAGGATGATAGATCTTATTGAGAAGAAAAGCAGTACACAAGAACCGGTATTCTTTACTTCATGATTTTATAGTTATTGCCATTTGTTAATTATTATACTTTATTTTTGTCCGGGCCAATTCTCCTACACAGTAAAAGCAATTCAAGCTACATCAATCCTGATGTAACATTGTTATTATCAGTTCAAATGCCACTTAAGTTCAAGGTACAGTAATGTTTATAAATAACCTATATTTAAGAAGAATATGCCTAAGTGACAGCTATACTGTTCACAAGGTGACACATCCAACTCGCGGAGTTCTAGTTTGGTACTGCACTTTCTCAGGAATCCATCACTGAGATTTTTTAAGGAATTTCTGCCAATACTTTTCAAGTAATTCCCAGGACAAACATTATTATGCATCAATAAAGGTAGATAATTAATAACTTTATTGTACTTTACATTGCACTTCTTCTCATTAGTCACTGTAACTCTGTACTACATAATTGACAGATTAGACACTTCAGGCAAGCATTATTAAATACTTTAAAGTATGTGTATCACATAGGGAGAGAATTAAAAATTAAACAATGTAGAATTGTGGTTTTTGTACCGTGCATTTTCTCTTATCTATTTCAAAAGTAAAGGTTAAATTCCTTTCATATTGTTAAAGTTATTCTCTGGACAAGCATAGAACACTGCACTTCTTACTAGTCTTCAAAAATGTGTGAAGCTTCAATAATATATCATTGATAGACAAGAAGTTATGTACCATATTTAATATTTTTAAGTGTTATAAAAGGAGACAATTAAAAAATTCAGTGATTCTTGATGACTACACTTCCTCTCACTTATCATTAGTGTTATAAAGGGAGATAATTGCAAAACTGAGCAGTGTAGGGTTAGGTTTGTTTATGTTCGACACTGCACTACCTTTTAATCGTCTCCATCACTGTGTGAAGTTTTAAATTCATTCAATCTTGTCATGTTATTTTCTTCAGTGTGTCAGAATTGCGGCCAAAATGGAATAATGGCCCATTTCTTTTGTCATTTGTCTTCGGAGGCCTTTACAGGAAGAACTGTTTGTTTTTGTTCATTTTACAGTTAGATGGCCCCTTATTTATATTTGGTAATGCGTACAGACAAAAGGACAGTAACTGTATGCTCATAACAAGAGCTGTCAGTAGGACAGCAACGCTCGACTATTCTTTGTGCTTGATAGTAAAAGAGCCTTGATAATGTAAAATTTTCAGAGTTAATAACAAAAGGACAAAATTTTTCTTTAAATCCATGTTAAAGTTATAGGCCTTGGACAGAGTCCTATTATGTTCTCAAAGTATAAAATATCAACTTGTTTCAATAGAATATGAAAATATCTGAGGTGGAATGCAAACCTAAAAGTAAATTCTAAGTTGACAAAGGGGTATAATTCTGTCAAAATGCTTGATACAGTTACCTCCTCCTGTCTACAGGTTGGGGTTATAATGGTGAACAAGTGTGCAAAGTTTCAAAGCCATACGTCAATGGACTTTGAAAATATTTGAGGTATTACAAAAACTTAAAACATAAATTCTAAGTCGAAAAAGGGGCATTATTCTGTCAAAATGTTGGATACAGTTACCTCCTCCTGTCTACAGGTTGGGGTCATGATGGTGAACATGTGTGCAAAGTTTCAAAGCCATATGTCAATGGACTTTGAAAATATTTGAGATATTACAAAAACTTAAACATAAATTCTAAGACAAAAAGGGGCATAATTCTGTCAATATTGTAGGCAGAGTTATCCAACTTGTCAATCTGATGTACCTTGTTACTATAAATAAGTATTGTAAGTTTCAATTGAATATCTCAAGCAATAATTGAGATAATTGACTTTACAAAAAACTTTAACCAAAATTTCTAAGTTAAAAAGGGGCATAATTCTGTCAACATTGTAGGTAGAGTTATCCAACTTGTCAATCTGATGTACCTAGTTACTATAAATAAGTATTGTAAGTTTCAATTGAATATCTCAAGCAATAATTGAGATATTTGACTTTACAAAAAACTTTAACCAACGCAGACGCCGACGCGGACGCTGACACTGACGCCGGGGCGACTACAATAGCTCTCATATTCTTCGAATAGTCGAGCTAAAAATGACATTTTTTTATTGCCTCTAGCGATATATAGGGATCACTTCTCCATTGCCTGTCTGTTGGTCACAATACAGTGTCCAGACTACTCCTCAAATTTCATCCAAACTTTACAGGAATGATCAGTACCAAGTCTAGTTGTACATTTTGTCAGCATTCCTGTTCAATGATTTTTGTCAGAGTTATGGCCCTTTAATAATATTTATTTTTAGTTGGGCATATTATCGGCTATTTATGGGTCAATGAATTTTGTCAGATTTATTTCCCTTTATTTTTAAGTTTGTCCAGACAACTCTTATACCACTAATGCAGTTTCAATGAAACTTTACAGGATTGATTGGTAGGTCAAAAAGTTGCACAAATTAACATTTTTCAGTTCATTGATTTTTGTTAATAGTTTTGGCCATTTCACGATTTTAATTTTGAAATTTGTCCAGACTACTCCTGTTATACCACTAATGCAATTTCAATGAAACTTTACAGGATCAGACCATAGCTCAAATTATTGTGCATATATCACATGTTTTGTTAGGTTGAATGATTTTTTGCCGAGGTATGGATATCGCGAGGTGACACGTCATCACTTATGGCCCTTGTTACTGTCTGTATGCATCTTGCATGGACTAGTGGTCAAAATGAGAGAGGCAAAAAACAGATTTTTCTACCTTTTGTTCTAGTATTATGCACCCACTAAGACGAATGTATTACAGTAATAAGTATGGCACACCTATTGCAATAGCCCCAAGGTTTCACTTTGTGAGTGTGCATTTCCTTATATTCTCAATTTAATTTTCTGAATATAATTACATGTATATGTTAATTCCTCAGTATGTTCATTCCTCAGCATGTTCATTCCTCAGCAAAGATGCACAGGCTGTAACTCATCAATATAACTTATTAAAAGGTTAAGCAGAAATACTCCAGGCTTGTTGTGTTTATTTGCAGCTGATCTATGAGAAAGGTATTGGTACATGAAGTTAAAATACATGGCATTTTTTTGTATGTCTTTCAAAATAACAAATATGACTGGAAGTAACAACACAAGTGACAAGATATGAGAGATTATTATTTATTTTGTCAATAAAGAAGCAAAGAAATGGTACATACACATGAAAAAGCTGACCTCAATGGTATATAATAATATGTCTGTTCTTCAGACACAAATTATCTCCCTTATATACAATGTATACATATATCTATATATGCACATTGCTAGCTGTTAAAACAGACATTTCTCTAAAAAAACAAAATAAAACAAAGCTCTAATAGATTCTTAACTGTAAGTTAAGAAAAAATAATTTTGTGACGAACAGTATATCATGTCATTCTGCTTTTACACTTCAGTAATCAAGATGATAAAGCTTTTAAAAACGCTTGCAATCAATTCAACTGTGAATTTCCAACAAATCCCCCTTTTGTGAACTTCAAAATTAATTTAATTAATAATTATTATGTGATTTTGTTTATTCCGACATCTAACTTGTGTTCAATCAATGAAAACAACTACATTTGTACTTCAAATATGTCCTTTTTACCGTACCCCTTTGTCATTTTATATATTCATACTGTACAATACTACCCAAAACCTTTGGCATGTTTAAGCAATTATAAAATTACTTCTCCTATATTTTTATAATAACTATTTCTATCTAAATCTAAATAAAGTCAACTACAAAAGTAATCACAGTTTTATGTATATGGGACATTCCAGTTAAAATGTTTAATTATAAATACTACAATTAATCTTTATTAAATATGAATTATATAATAAATATTAGATCATTGTAACCTTGGGCTCAAATTTAATTTATTCAACAGTGTAATTATAATGAATTACATATTAACATTTCATGCTAAACTTCTGAAATTTTTAGTTTAAAAAATACATTATAAGATACAGCAATAACTTACAAGAGAAATATTAACGGAAGGTGCCTTAAGAATGAAATTGCTAGTTACAAAATGTTGACAATATTGCGGTAAACTAATATATTTAGCATACAATAAACAGAAATATATTGGTATATCACAATACTTGTACACAATGTAATTGTTGTCATGGTTTTTATGAATACAGTAACACTTGAGCCGCGTCATGACAAAACCAACATAGTGCATTTGCGACCAGCATGGATCCAGACCAGCCTGCGCATCCGCGCAGTCTGATCAGGATCCATGCTGTTCGCTTACCAATTCTATTACAAGTAGAGAAACTGATAGCTAACTGCATGGATCCTAATCAGACTGCGCGGATGCGCAGGCTGGTCTGGATCCATGCTGGTCGCAAACCAATGATGTTAGTTTTGTCATGGCGAGGCTCATTTTATGATAAAATTAGACCACAAAAATGAGAAATAGCAACAAAAGGCAAGATATTTTCAACTAACATCTGATTTGTATGGTATAAACTTGTACAACAAGATCATTAAAGTAAAAGTGTAAAAAGCTAACCTTGTGAAGTAGAGAAAATATATCATAATGACAGACATAAATGTACCTGAAAAAAATGTTTTATCTTTTATAAATATTTTGTAATTTTAAAACATGCATTACAAAGCTTCCATGCAACACTGTCAACACTTGACTAAAGTGAGAGAACAATAGACAATAGTCTTCAATAGTAGCTTTAATCATATGTTTATTAAAACAAAGTTTGGTTGAATATCAGTGTCCTTATAAAAGCTTCAATCATACATGTACACTTACAACTAACACAATCTTACTGTTCATATTGTGTGAACTTTATCTTTTTGCTAAAGAAAAAAAAAACACAAACAAAACAATAATAACTTGACTTATTGCACATATAAGTAAAATAACTAGCCAATATCTAACAAAGAACACATCAAATCTATGTCAATCAAATCCAAATACATTTACATATAGTTCATTAATATCTTTATTTAAATTTCTCGAAAAGGAATAAATCAAGTCTAGATCATCAATTCTGTATGTTGTCATTGCCCAAGACTGGGACATAAAATTCCATATAAACCAAGTGAGAGAAAAGAACAGCTATGGTTTACCCTTCAATACAAACAGAAAAACATTCTTTAACAAATATTCACAATAAACAAACATGTCATTTTAAAAACCTTATCTACAGGTACATATCTTGAATAACATACAAAGCAACAAAGAAAACATACATAAAACATTAAGACATGTTGATATATTTCAATCTTTGGTAAATAGTGACATATGAGCACCATCACCATAAAGTACAGGATATAACAATTAAACATCAGTCTCTCAATACACAAACAAGCTAATAGAACAATAAGAATGGCACACAGACCATATAGAACACATGATTCTTACAATTTTGCTTGTTAATTATTTCAAAGCCATGTGAAAGTTAAACAAAAGATTTGCTATCAAGTGGATTGAGCGTTTCTAGAGTAAGCAAACTGATGTGATATTTGAATCAGAGTCCATACCTATAATAGTTTACACATGTTCATCTGAATTAAGCTGACTTCTATAGTTATGTTACAGTATAAAGTTCAATGCCCATATTTACAGCGCCATGTTATTAGTTAGGATAAAAGATAAAATGTGCTTTCATATCAACATTATAAAGAGGGTAGAGCAAAAAATCAATGAACAATGATCTATGATATATTTCATATTATAATATAACACTGTGGGTAGGCAAGATCTTGTTAGTATATGACATACATGAATTGTTTTATCACAGTTTGTTGCTTTCATTAAACAAGCCTAGAAAATAACTATCATCATCATTTTAAATACATGTCACATTGAGGGTTCCAGACTTATTTAAAATTGATAAGTGCAATTAACCAAATCTCTGCAAAGAAAGATTTAAGGCTATATTATGACTAATAATTCCGACATTCACCAACATACCCTGTCCAGAAATACAAACCGTAATAATGATAAAACTTACTGTATTATAGTAAAATACATATTAAGACTATCAAAGCAATGAAAATGACAATAAAATTTTGTGATTAAAACACAACCTAAACAATGACAACATAAATTAATTCAATGTACATGTTATAATGTACACAAAATATTCTTTGTTAGCCAGTCTGTATTATAATGCAACATTCACTTTGTTCTCTCAATAACTATGTCTGCATCTATCAATCATTTGTTAATTGAGACCATGATGGTTGTTTTATAAAAAAAATCAAAGTAATGACTCCTCCATATCTATTCTCTGTGGTAGTACTGAATATATGCCAGGTTTTATTGAAGCAAGGATAGCAACATCATACTTACAGATAAAGCGGTACTGGATATCACTGCTCAGTCTCCACAATATATAATACATAATGTCACAGTCAAATATTATCATTTAATTATAACTTAATAAACTCAGATGAGCTTTATTGCAAAAGAAAACCAACAAATAAAAACCCAACCCCTTTCATAATGATTTATCAGAGCAAGAAAATTCGAACCAGTAATATTGCTGTCAATCTAAGTGAAAAATAAGCTTGCTTGAGCTATCAACCTCTCACATATATATATATATTCTCATCTTAACAATGTAATGTCAAATATAATCTACATATTCTTTCTATGTTTATATAAAGGTAGATCAATACGACACCCAGGAACAGATACATGTACACTGTATACGTTTCAGTAAAAGCAGTGCCAATATCTAGGCTATATATATATTCCTATATTACTACTTTACTACAACCTTCAATAAAAATATAGTACATCATATCGAAACTGCCAAACAAAATCCAACAACAAAATATATGTCCATGCTTAAAATATGTTTTCCGAAAAACTTCATCAAAATATTATTTATTCAAGCTTACTAAAACCTTTCTTAACAGAGCTATAAACAAGTTAGAATTTAAAACACACTACATATTATCATAATTTCTTTCTTGTGAAAAATAAAACTAAACTGAGGCATAAAATAAAAATAAAATAAACAAAAAAATAATAAAATGAAGACTTTCCCTTGGTCCCAAAATTCTTAACGAGGTTTGTACGTCACTTAAATAAAATTAACACATTTTCATGAAATTATTGCATAGCATTTGGAGTCAACAATATTCAGATTAAAATCTTCAAGCGTGCAAACTTCTTGTCAGTTGACACTGTAGAATAAAATATCTAATAGCTGAGACTAGCTTCTTCTGGTGTAACCATATCAATGCTGTCACCATGGTGATGTCACACAGATGTTCCTGCTTCATTCAAACTGCTCTGTGATGACGCCTGAAAAATAAGAAATAAACTTTTAAAACAAGTCAAACAAATATCAAAACTTTATTAATCTATAAATAGATGTTAAAACTGACTTGGAACAATTCTAAAAATCTACCATTTGCATTGAATCCATGATAAATGATAAAATGTCTGCAGATAAACAAAACAAAATTGTTAACATATCAAACAATGATAAACATGTGTAGTTGAAAATGATAAATGCTCCCTTATTGATTCCACAATATTGAAACAAAAGTAAACAGAAATATTTTTTTCTGATGAAAATCTCTGTAGCATGTTGAACCCTACATAGATAGAACAGGTAATGGGAGGTTACATGACCATCAATCACAAATTATCCTGTCAAAGATCTTTTATAAAAAATCTATAAAATTTTACCCTGAAGGTAAAGATAATTCATGAGTCAAGGCCATCTTTAAATATGTTAACCAGAGTTATGTTTTGACCAGTATAAAGGCATCAGCTTACAGAATAAATATGTCCTGGTCAAGGTTAAACAGTATTCTCAATAAAAATGCAAGAGTAAAAAAAAATTATTGACAGATACAACAAACATAATCTTCATCTCAAATTGTACATTCTAGGCCTTTTTGATGAATTCTTGTTGATAGTTGCTGGAAGATAATGTAGGCAAGAGTAACATTAAAGGACAACAATAATCTGCGATACATCAATGAAATTGAGCATGCTCTTGACATGCACAGCTTCTTTTGGCAGTATAGCTTTTTTCTGAAGTCTTGATAAATTTTAGTCACAGGTTTCTTAGAAATATCTCTGATGTTCAAGCTGTAAGGGAGATGTACAAAGCTAAATTTAAATGTATCTGCACAGGGAAACTCAATAAAGAAAATCACTTTCTATAGGAAATATTTCAAATGGAGACATTAATCAAAAAATGTATCTGAAAAATAATGTCATCCATATAATCACAGAATATTTACTACATAATCATAAATAAAAATTACATTATATATCTGCATTAAAAAGTTACAAGATCTTAAATTACAAAATTAAGTCAAAATGAAAATAAGAACATTTTTTTCTCTCTTCTGCTGTATTTAATCATTTGAAGCAAAGTCCTATATGAAAAATGTTCACTCAACTTTTTTGTTACTTTCAGACCACATGCAAATCAACCGAAATACAAATGTATAACAGTCAGATATAGCTTGAAAGTGTAAAATGATGTACAACACAATAACAACATCAAATGGACAACATTATCACATATAAAATCATAAAAACAACATCAATAATTAATATCCCAGAACCTTAATCATTCTAGAATACTTATAACCACTTTGAACAGACAGTCTGAATCATTTTGATTCTTTAAAAATATATAATAATCAAATTCTTTAAGATTGATTATCCAAATTTCTACAGCAAATGGGACGGACATTCCAATAATAAACAAATGATCAACAGAAACAACAAGCTGCACCCTCTATATCATGCACTTTCACCATGTCAAATATCGTCTCTATAATTTCAAGTTATTAGCTTCTTTCCTGTTTATATTAATCATGTTTTCTAGATATAACATTAAATCAAAGCTTCTTGATAAAATATTTGTGAGTTGCTGCCCATGGTTTGGAAGCATTAAAGATCAAAGTTTTAAACTGCATGTGCATGAAAGCATTAAGTGACCAGGGACAAACTCAGAATTACCTTATCTCATTACAGTCTACAATAATACAAGCAAAATTTATACTGATCACATACTACTTCAATGCTTTCATTTTCCTTTACATTATATTTTCAAATCAGGGAAAATCTTAACTTTAAATGAAAAAATACCTGTAAGAATTAAGATGAACAAAAAGATAAATTTATCTTATTTTCTGTGAACTCGTTAGTTATGGTGAATTTCAATAATTTTTTATTTGTTTCGGGGATAAATTATTCCATTTTATAGAAATATTCAAAGTTATCACCTTATAAGGTCAGTTTTCTAGTGTGCAATACAACTGTGTGAAATATAGATGGGAGTAAGTGAAAATCTCCATTAGTTATCTCTTAATACTGACTGTTGTGAGGATGGATGGGTGTGGTTTCAATGTGCAATACTGTATATGTAATGAGTGCTTTGGATGGAAACTAATGATGACCACAATTATCTTATATCCCATCAGCTAAGTATGGTCATATTACCTATATTCCTACTTTATTGCTTTTTCTATTTATAAAATAATGAATAGCAAAGTTACATAAAGTTGTACAGCTCTTATATCAAGTTTAATAATTATGAACATTATAAATATGCTTTTCTAATATACTAAGATGTGTATGAATTATATAATTGTGTTTTTGTTCTTCTTTAAATTTGCTAAATGGTATAAAAAAAGCTCCCCCCACAATATATATACTGACCAATTTATATACAATACTCACCATAACACCTAATTGGGCCTGACCAAAGATAAACAGTAACAATATCAATAAATATACCATACAGTTTCCTACATGTCGTTTATAAATACACCGTTTTAAATACTTTTTCAAATGCCAAATTAAGAAAAAATGTAGTTTTGAAATGAAAAAAAAAAATGAAGTTACATTTTTTTAGTCATATTTAAATAATAAATGTAAATCATAAATTCGCCATAATTACTTTTTATTTTTATGTGATGCAAGAGTTAACAGATAATATTGAAAGCAATGAGAAAAGGTTAGGGTCATTTTGAAAAACGTAACCTACCAATCGCTGACTAAGAAGTTTATTAGCACTAATTTCTTTTTCTAGCTGTTTTTCCTTATCATGTAATTTTGTTCTCAGCTGTAAACGGCAGTAAATGGTACATTTGTTAGTTGATACAATATAAATGATGAAAATATGTAAGAAATGATGGGAGGAATAAACAGCAAACTGAAAATTGGTTTTACAACAGAAATACAAATCAACTACACTTCCCACAGAAAGTAAGTTTACACACTAGTAGTTCTATTTCAATGATGTATATTTATGTTGCTTTAGAGGTAAATGGAGAATAAATTTTCACCAATCAATCAATGTCATAGAGAATTAGAGGGTCAGTTAAACTATTCCACAGCAAACATTGTTAACTTAAAACTTTCAATGCAAGGATCTAATGATATACATGTAATTAGTAAACTTTTCTTTCTAATGATCCTATAACCAGTATTTTTCTCCTAAGCCTTTTCAGTCCAAAATTATCCATCTAAATCTATTTGAAGCACAAAAGCACATTAACTAGCAACTTAGAGTATGCAGGTTTTCTTTAAGTGGGACAATGTTGAAAGCAAAAGAGGAAAATACTTATCCCATAGGTATAAAATTAGGCAAGAGCTTGAATAATCATATTTTAATCAGTATTTACAACACAGATTTATGAATTGCATATACTCAGCATCCAAAATTACTTAAGTATATACAAATCATATGTGGTAAACTAATTTTGAAATGATTATGGCAACAGACACACATAGGAACTAAGTTTGTTCTAAATATTTTAAGCATTTTGTGCAAATTGAAAAAAACAGTTCTATTTTATCTCATCTGAAATCATAGTACATGTACGGGCAGTCATTTATTAAAGAACTCAATATGCCTAATTTTACACCTATTATGTATACATATGTCAAATATGAACAGCATAAAATTTCAGGAGGAGTAAATCCAAGCACACAAACAAACCAAGAATTTTGTTTACAATCCATTCATGTTTTGTTTTTTTTCACAACAAACTGTGCATACTTACTTCTGTGTGGAAAGTGTAGCAATAAAACAACCAAGTTTTAATTCGCATTCTGTGAAACAAGTTAACATACACAGATGCTTAGCAATTTGTTAAACATGATAAACAGATTTCATGTACACTAAGGTTAATTAATACCAGTTATAACTAGATTATAACAAGTATTTGCTCTATAAAAAACAACTTTACAATCCTATCCAAAGAAAAGCACAGGTCATCAGTTGTTAGAGAGAAATATACCTTTTTAAAATATATATAAAGGTGATTTTCCACCTGAAACTTGGCACTAAAGACTGTAAGTTTGAAGATTTAGTATGTATAAAACATGCATAATTTTGATGATACCTAGAAAGGCACAGGGCATGCACTTAGTATGGCTGCTAATATTTCTAGTGTACATGAACAAAATATGACTGTCCAATAGTAACTATAATATCACACTCACCACTTACAGTTACTTCTAAAACACGCAATTTGTAAACTTAATATCAAACTTTTACTATTTAAAATATTGAACTTCCAATCACAATTCTTTTTTACTTTCTTTTTTCATCAAAACCAACAAATCAAATGGCCAACTTTTTTCATTGGCAATTATGTTATGATTGAATTTCTGATGTCAAGATTTTATCGATCTGCCAATAGTAGTTTGTTGGTAATTATCAACCCTTTTAAACACATACTCATATTTTAGGAGATATGGAAAGTAAAAGTAAACAATCATGTATTAGCACTCAATACTATGATAATAAGAATGATACTTTTATGTTCTTTACTACACAAGAATATTGTTTTTATACGAAGTTCTAAAATCACACATTAATATAAGAACAATCATAGAATTATCATACCTGATTCATTTCTGCAGTTGAGTCATTTGGCACACTTTTTGAATTCTAAAAAAAGCAGAAAAAAGACAGTGAATATCTCATCTGTATAATGCCTTTGAGTTTACAGCGACAACATTAAATCTCAGAAGCTTAAATTTTAATGACAGACCTATTGTTTAAAGTCTAACACTTGTTTGCTAAACATATAATAAGTCAGCAATCACTTAAATTGACCATTCTTGCTCTCAGTTCTGTGCTTCATGTGTCCAAGTTATTCACAATAATTACTGGAATAGCTTTACATAAAATTCTGCATCAACAACACATATCTTGTAATAGGTTACATTAATCTATAACATGTCTATTATTGTGTTATTTAGTTGTTTTTAAATGTTATTTAAACACAAATGCTTCTGGTAAAGTAAATGTTTCATTTAATGTCCGAGCTGTTTCATCAACAAAACCAACATAGTGCGTTTGTGACCAGCATGGATCCAGACCAGCCTGTGCATCCGCGCAGTCTGATCAGGATCCATGCCATTCGCTATCAGTTTCTCTACTTGTAATAGGGTTAGTAAGCGAACAGCATGGATCCTGATCAGACTGCGCGGATGCGCAGGCTGGTCTGGATCCATGCTGGGCGCAATCCCATTATGTTGGTTTTGTCATAACACGGCTCATTATTATACCTGCTGTACATCACCAGATGAGAGCTGCTCCTGGAGCTTCTTTGTGAGGTTCTGTTCCTGGGTTAATGCATCATGTCCTGTCTTTATAATGCCATTCAACTTTACAATCTGAGATGCTAGGTCTTTATTCTTCTTCTTTTCTGCCTCTAACTGTTTCCGTAAGTCTTCTAAATCCTAAATAAAACAAAAATATAACCATTCAATGAGAAAAAGTCAATCATATGGATATAGCAAAAATATATTTTGAAACAAATTATTCATCTTGCACTTTAAATTTTAGCAGTCATGAATAAATGAATCTGAAATATCAAACCAATAACGGTTAAAATTTAGGGTTAAATAAACAGAATCTGATGTCTTTAATGATCAAATAAAATAATAAACAAGTTAATGGCATTCTCATTTTTGTAAGTATATTTATAATATATTCCAACACTACCAGAGATCTTCCTCTATGAACAAAAAATCTCCTGTAAACAAAGAAGGCCAGAAGCATGTTTTATTATCTTCTTGTATACTATGCATTTATGTATGAATTTGCACGCTTCTTGATTTGTACCTTAATCTCAGCAATTAGGATTTTACTTGTGTAATTTACACAATAAATTACAGTAATTTACACAATAAATTACAGAATAAGATAATGTAAATCAATATGTTTCAGTATTGTAATATTTTTGTGAATGGTAAACTTATCCACAGTTTTTACAGCATATTGGTGGAATAGCACGAGTCCATATTGTGTTATTACAACGAAGTGAGATTACTGACTATAGCACATGAGTGCTTGGTGTAAAAGATAAAGGAAGGAAACATGCATTTAAAAAGTTTTTTTTATAAAAGCAATATACAATGTTACTTACATTTGTTATAACAGTAATATTGGCACTAGATTTTTTCAATTCTATTATCTGGATATTATACTCTTCTAATTTAGTCTCTGCCTGAAATATAAATAAGATAGTAACATCAAATCTGATATTTATGTTTATTTGTATTTATAAATCAATAGCAACACTATACAAACAAGATATGTTTGTAAAACATGTATGCCCCCTATCAGCAGCCAATTAGTCATGTGATAAGGTTATTATGCATGACTTCTGACCCAGTGATCAAACAATTAATAAGGGTTATCAAGTATCTACTGGTCATGACCTTAACCTTTGACCCCTTGACCCAAAACTCAATAGGGGTCATCTGCTGGTCATGACCAATCATCAGACAAAGTTTGAAGTTCCTAGGCCTAAGCGTTTTTAGTTAATTGATCAGAAACCGTTTTTACCTACAAGGTCAATGTGACCTTAACCTTTGACCCCTTGACCCCAAAATCAATAGGTCATCTGCTGGTCATGACCAATCACCATACCAAGTTTGAAGTTCCTAGGCCTAAGGGTTCTTAAGTTATTGATTGGAAAGCATTTTTACCTACAAGGTCAATGTGACCTTGCCCTTTGACCCCTTAACCCCAATATCAATAGGGGTCATCTGCTGGTCATGACCAATCACCATACCAAGTTTGAAGTTCCTAGGTCTAAGGGTTCTTTCGTTATTGATCGGAAACCGTTTTTACCTAAGAGGTCAATGTGACCTTGACCTTTGACCCCTTGACCCCAAAATCAATAGGGGTCATCTACTGATCATGACCAATCACCATATCAAGTTTGAAGTCCCTAGGCCTAAGGGTTCTTTCGTTATTGATCGGAAACCGTTTTTACCCAAGAGGTCAATGTGACCTTGACCTTTGACCCCTTGACCCCAAAATCAATAGGGGTCATCTACTGATCATGACCAATCACCATACCAAGTTTGAAGTTCCTAGGCCTTAAAGTTCTTTAGTTATTGATCGGAAACCGTTTTTGCTTACAAGGTCAATGTGACCTTGACCTTTGACCCCAAAATCAATAGGGGTCATCTACTGATCATGACCAATCGCCATACCAAGTTTGAAGTTCCTAGGCCTTAAAGTTCTTTAGTTATTGATCGGAAACTGTTTTTGCTTACAAGGTCAATGTGACCTTGACCTTTGACCCCTTGACCCCAAAATCAATAGGGTTCATCTACTGGTCATGACCAATCACCATACCAAGTTTGAAGTTCCTAGGCCTAAGGGTTCTTTAGTTATCACTCGGAAACCATTTGGTCTACGGACCGACGGACCGACAAGTGCAAAGCAATATACCCCCTTTTCTTCGAAATGGGGGCATAATCAAGTTGGCATGTGTCTATAGGATACTGATGTGCCTGCAACATGGGATTAAAGTTCACAAATATTAGTGATGTCTTTTTTTCATGGTGTTTTATAGCAATGCTATCATGCATTTCTGAATCTGGACTATTACTATATTATAAAAGTTAATTACCAAACGTATGTTGCCAAAATTTGTACTTGATAGATGAACTGCTTGAGGGCTAAGTGCTTTCAATAAAATCAAATTTAAGTAATCAATTAGACCCAAATCAACATTGTTCTATTCATTTTCAAGATTCATCTCTACATTTACAATACTTATTAATTCTGTGTATTGAAATAAGAAACAGATTACACCATTATTATAAAATTCTGTTGTCATTATTGTAATTCTTCAGGTTCCACAGAAATGGGTGACAGATCATACACTTAAAGTGCTAAAAAATCATTAAAGTAACTAGATACTTAGTCAGAGGAATTAATGAGTATTCAAGTACTGAAATTACTGAAATTGGTACTAGTTGCCATCCATAACAAATATAATGCTATAGTAACACTGAATACGAGTACATGTATAGCCTAACCTACACATACAAATCTTAGATACAGTATAGTTTCTCTTATTAAAGCAATAAATTGTGTATTTATAGAAATAGATAAGTATAACAATGTACCTGTTTGACTTGAGACTGTAATTGTGAACACCTATCTTGTGATGAACTCAACTCTCCTTCTAATTCAGCCACTCTCTCTTTCATCTGTGTAAACAATATATAACTTTATACATAACAGTAACTACAATATAGTAACATTAATAATTGAATCATCCAGTGTAATATCTTGCTGTATCATCCACATTATATTATACCCATCAGCAAACACCTCCTACATAATGTGAAATCATTTACTTTTATTTACATGCAGGAACAATTTACAGAATGAAAATTCATATAAAAGAACTATTACAGATTGCAAAATATTTTTGGTTTGGAGCTAAAAAATAAGCTGTTTTTTTTTATGGAAGTGCACATGCATAAAATTTCACTAGTTTAAATTTTAAGTATACTTCTTCATATAAAGTCATGTAAAAACAAATGATTTCATTCATAATAAGTAACAGACGACACATTATTTAACCTAGATATATTCACATGTACTATATTTACAACAACTTATTTAAGACATCAACAATTTTTCTAACATTATTCTATTTAAAAGACCATTTTTTTCTATTGAAATGCTTTCTGCAACAAACAAGTTTTTCCATAAAGGTTGTAGGACAATATATAAGCTGTTAAACATGCAAAATAGTATAAAATGTTTGGCCATGATGATATTTAGAAACAATATGTCACCATAAAAATGTTTAGGGAAAGATGACAAAAGTAGGATATAATGATATCTGACAATGTACACATGGCATTATTGTATATACTGTATAACATATATAGCATGATACTAATGTGAAGATCCATGTTAGTAATTTCACATCAAACGATTATTCATTACACACTCTATCACTATTCCAGTAACAATACAACTTCCTTTACCTATACACAAGACACACTGTGAATTAATGGTCTACCACATAACAGGCATCATGCTGTATGGTATAACTTTAGTTCAGGCTAGGAAACCATAATTTTTTCTATGCCGATAATTAAATTTTCTTACGTAAATTTAGCCATTGTTAAATATTCAGTCACTACAGAAACACAGAGTTTACATCCTTATATTACAGAAACTCAGGTGTTTCAAATCAGCCAGGGCAATGCCATGTTGTGAGAGGAAAGGCTAACTCAATCCAATTATCACTTGCCTATACTTTCCCAAAACTAATTCTATTTGAAATCATGCATCTACAAGGTGAAACTAGAACTCCGCGAGTTGGATGTGTCGCCTTGTGAACAATGTAGTTTAGGGGAAATGGCCAGGAGAAAAATGAAATATGAAAAATAACAAAGGGCAATAACTAAAAAAATAATAAGTGCAGAGCAGCAGTTTCTGTACACTGCGCTTCTTATCAATAAGATCTATCATTCTATGATGTTTCAAGTCCATAGCTTTCATACTTGAGGAAAAATGACCAGGACAAAAATAAAGTAAGAAAAGCAACAAAGGGCAATAACTCAAAAATAAGAAATGCTGAGTATCAGTTCTTATGCACTGCACTTCTTTTTAATGAGATCTATCATCCTATGAAGTTTCAAGTCCATAATTTTTATACTTTCAGAGAAATGGCCTGGACAAAAATTAAGTATGAAAATAAACAAAAGGCAATAACTAAAAAAAAAAAGAAATGCAGAGTACCAGTTCTTGTGCACTGCACTTCTTCTTAATGAGACCTATCATCCTATGAAGTTTCAAGTCCATGGCTTTTATACATTAGGAGAAATGGCCCGGACAAAAATAAAGTATGAAAATTAACAAAGGGCAATAACTCAAAAATTAGGAAGTGCAGAGTACTGGTTCTTGTGCACTGCATTTCTTCTTAATGAGATCTATCATCCTATGAAGTTTCAAGTCCATAGCTTTTTTAGTTGAAGAGAAATGGCCCGGACAAAATTAAAGTATGAAAATTAACAAAGGGCAATAACTCAAAAAATAAG
The DNA here is from genome assembly GCF_026571515.1 of Ruditapes philippinarum. Classification (NCBI taxonomy): domain Eukaryota; kingdom Metazoa; phylum Mollusca; class Bivalvia; order Venerida; family Veneridae; genus Ruditapes; species Ruditapes philippinarum. Next base: position 289,936 of record NW_026861019.1, read on the forward strand.
AACTGCAGAGTACCGGTCCTTGTGCACTGCACTTCGGGTTATTGAAAGAAGCATGCATACCAAGTTTGAAGTCAATCAGACTTATAGTGACTGAGTTATGCTCCGGACAAGCTTTAGCGGACGCCGACGCCGACACAGACGCCGCCGCCGCCGACACCGCCGACAAAAGTAACCCCTATATGTCACCTTTTCAAGGCGACACAAAAATACAGCAGCCAGTCATGCTTAGAAACTATTAAACTCATGCTTAAATATCATGCCTAAATATGAAATATAAAACAGGACAGTAATAAAAGAAAGTAACTTGATATTTTGCATTTCAAGGCAAACTGAATCTGTGCAATATTTTACAAAGCCTCAAAAAAAATAAGCCCACAATAAATACAAACATAAATGTCCTATAATGTTAGCCATCTGTCGATCCAAGTTTTGTTAATTACAGAAAATATCTTGCTTTCACATGTACACTTGATACAAATACATGTACCTGCAATACTTTTACAGAAACATGCTTACACTATCATAATTATCATCCTTAAGGATTTAAATCTAAACATTAACTAAGAAATATAAACACTGATGCAAATTTTTCTGCAGCTAAAATCTACACTCAAATTATGAAGTGTAAGCAATAGTCTGTAACACATAAACAGCAAAACTGGTAAGTGTTAAATGTTCATCCTTGGAAATGCAACATGAAGCAGAGTCAAAGTTTCAAGACAAAATTAATTTTGACACTAATTTTCTATAAATTAGATAATAGATGTAAGCTACTTATGTTCTGATCATTTATTCACTTAAAAAAGCCTTATTCATTGCAATAATATTCTTACCGTGATAGACTTAAATGGCTAGGATGAAAATTTAAAACTTACTACAAAATAGTGACATGTGAATTTTATCAAGACTGGTACATGTGAAGATACAGACAGATGGACAGACAGACAAAGAAAAGAGTGACTGCTCCCTATAAAAGTCAAGGTTGAAGTGATGCATACCTCGTCAACTATAGTGGACAAACTTTTCTCTACACAGCGATATGCAAAACCAATATCACTTATATCCTAGAAAAATCCAGTGCAGAAATGATAAGAATATTAAGCTTTAAAAAACAGAATGAGACAAAAATGCTTGATATAATTTCATGTGAAATATCAGTGTAGATATAAATATAGGAACAGAATTTGTGTACACTGTTTACAATGGTATTTGTTCATGTTTAACATATATGGGCAGCATTCCTTGTCAAACAGAAAGGATCTAGAATAATATACATGACTTTAAAAGGCGGGAAATGTTTTTATATACGTGATAGTCGCATCAAAACTGTTCAAATTTCAAGCACTTTATAAAAACAACTAAAACAACAGTGAACAACATGCAACAGACTGCAAATAGCCACTCATATCTAAATTTTGTAATAATATATTGTTATTCTGTAAGTCTTACTAAAGACTGGAAAATGTCACAAATCAACAGGCTAAACCTGGCTACTTTTATTTTGTAAAAATCATTAGCAAACAACTAATTTTGAAAATATTATCTACATGTGAAAGAAACTACTCCGAGTTTAAACATATTTTATATCATAAGAAGCTATATTATGTTTTATGATGAAGGAAAAATCTTAACATTTAATCAAGAGAATGACATACACAAAATATCTATAAAGCTCTGAAATCACATAACAACATTAAAATTTTAACTTGAAATATTTTTTAAGTAAATTCAAAGAATAAAATGAAATTGAAGCTGTAAAGTTGTTAACAATGCATCAAAGGAACAAAAAGTAGCCAACACCTATAAGGCAATGATCTAAACAGGCAAGATAATGTATATAATGTAATACATAAATTACCTCCTGACTTCCAGCTGCTTTTATTACTTCCTCTTTACTGTGTGATACTTCCTGCTTTGCCTACAATTATAAATATATATATATGTAAATAATGTCATTTCTACATCGCCTCTAAAAATAAAATGAAAAACTAAATTTCATCTCAATCTTAATTTAATATACGTTTCTTTAAAAGATTTCTTCAAAAATTAAAGTAGCATACATCTGTGATTTATAAGGTAACTTACTTGCTGTAATTCTAATTCTTTTGCTTGCAATCTTTCTTGCCATTTCTTTTCTTCTGCTTCTACGCTGTTTTCTAGCTGTGTCAATTTGTTTTCCTACAATAGGAATTAAGAAATAAATATAAAATTGAAGAAACAATGTGCTGGATATCTGAACAGTCAACTATATTTGCTGTTCATAAATTTGCAAAAATGTAGAGCTGAGCATGTACCCACACTCTTTTTTTCATCAGTCATAGTTTTAAACACAGTTCAGATAATTCAGTGCATAAACAATCATTGTGGTGTATTGGTTTCCCTAAGTGGACAAGATAAAGTAAAAGGCACTGTTTTTGATAATCAAAATGAAGTGTTGTGTGTATGCATGTGTTTTTTTGTAAGTAAGTAACAACTTTATTTAATGACGCTAGCACATTTGGTTTCCCGATCTTCCATGTGGGCCTCAAATTTTATGCATTTGTGTTAACTAAAATGCAGATCTGTATATAGTTATACATTAAATCTAATTGTAGAAATATAAATCTTAACTTTGTAAGTCATTTAATTTCATTTACCTAACCTTAGGGCAATACAATGGAGAATGCTATATCTATTCAGTCAACTCTAAAGGGTAATGTAATGGAGGAAAATAGATCAACTCTCCAAGTGAAATGCATAAGAGGACTCTACAATCCCTTCTTATTCATTATACACAAGAAAATGTTATGAATAAACATTAAATATATCTTACTGTTTCCCCTAAAACATTTCTATATTGTGCTACTTGTGTCTGTAATCTAGAACATGAGTTCTCCGACTCGTGTAAGTTGGATGCCAGACTGTCTCGTTTTGTCTCGGCCTCTCTTACCCTATCCTCTAGTTCCTTTATCTTGCTTTCATTTTTGGCACTCTGAATTACAATATAGAAATTGATCATTTCCAACACATTGAAAGTAAAAGAAAAATAGTGTTTTTAGGAAAATGCTATCAAATTTACATCACAAGTTAAAATACATGAAGCCCAAATAAATTAATCATTTACAATAAGCTGATTATACTTAGTGGGTTATTTAATTATCCATATAATGTTAACTAAAATCAAATTAATTGATATCTTTGCCTTCAAGCAGCCTATGTTGAAAACTTGTTAATATTAAAATTATGATGATAATAAACTTACATTATCACTGGATGCTGATTGCTGTTTTAAAGTTTTAAGATGACTTCCAATCTGTTTTTCAAAGTCTGTCATCCAGTCTTTGTGATTCTAGAAAATAAACCCAGAACAATTTTAACAAATAAAAACCTAAATCAAAATGAAATACACTATGAACTTATTAAATAAAAGGTCATAGGAAAAAGAAGGTATAAAACATGTATATAAAACATCCTAGATTCATTTATTATAATCAATAGGTAATTCTGCACAATGTTGTCTATGCTATTTCAACCTTGTAATTTTGTGTCACTATTTTTACAGTTAGAAGAGGTGAGAGTATTTTATGTTCAAATGTACTAACTAAATCTTGTTAAAATCCTGTTAACATTTTATATTTCAGATCAAGTTTTAGAACAAACCTTTTGTTTGACAGAGATATCAGGGAACAACCTTTGCATCACAGATTTATCGAAAGTTTCCACTTCATTAAGACTAGCAGTTATATCACTCTGAAATACACATATGTTATAACATATAATAACCTCATGAAATCATGTTAATGTATGGTTTAAATAAAGTGTCTCCTCTATACCGGGTACTTTCAACACCAGATGAGATATGCTAATTTACTAATTAATCTTTATAACATTTTAAAAATTCAAGTTAAACAATCCAAGTTAAACATAATATTAGCATCAAATTATTTGCTTATATCAGAATTCTATCAGTAAATCAACACATACGATTTTGTCTCGATCAAAGGCAATACCATACAGCTTCTGTACCAACAACATGATGTGCAACATGTGATGAGTACAATTAAATTACAGTTATCACTTGTAATAACGTTATTAAAGGATGAGTAGAAACAAAATAATTAAACCTATCAATAACCACTTAATAATATTAAATCTTTGCTGGTTTACCTAAAGGAAGATAATTTTATACCTGTTTCTTCAGAAAGCTATTATAAAGGTCACCACTACATACATTTATGCATCATTAAAACATTTTTGAAGAATGTTCACCATTTTATAAGAGTTTACTAAAGCTTTAGTATATTTACAAGTAAACATGCATTTTTTTGTAACATTTGACAATGTCAACACTGTGAAAATATTGACATATAAACAGCATGATGCAGGTGTTAAAATTGTGTCAAGGTAATTGGTTTGTAATGGATGGTTTCGGATGAAAGAAAATTTGATATTGGCTACATTCCAAGTTTCAAGAAGGAATTACTTTCAAACAACATTTTATACAACACAAAATCAATCATTTTCATTAAATTAATTTTTTTATAAAATGATTATCAAGTTTTTAATCAGCCAAAATCAAGAAGCTTACTTCCTTCCTGAACTCTTTTTAAAAAAATGTAACCAAACCTAGATATAAGCCTAACAAACAACGCAAACAAGCACAACTAGAAATGTGTCCATAGGACACGGGTGCCCCCACCGCGCCACTGTTCTGTCAATCTTTTTACTAAGTCAAGGGAAATTACTCTACAAATACTGGATAAATCCACAAGCAAAACCCCAGGTGCAAATCTAAAATATGCTGAGCAACCTGCCTATAGGTTAAATGACTATGTCAAATCCTTTTTGAGAAACTTGCGACACAAGTTGAAAATTGCAAAAATTTTCTAAGTGAAGGGCAATAACTCTAAAAATACTAAATAAATCCAGACGAAAATACCTGGTGCACAACTGCACATGCTAATCAATATTCCTGTAAAGTAACATGACTCTAGGTCAAATACTTTTTGAGTTACCTGCGACACATGTTGAAAATTGCAAAATTTTACTAAGTCAAGGGCAATAACTCTGAAAATAATGAAAATTTTCAAACAAAAATACCCTGGTGCACAACTTCACATGCTGATCAACATTCCTGTAAAGTTTAATGACTCTAGGTCAAATACTTTTTGAGTTACATGCGACACAAGTTGAAAATTGCAAAATTTTACTAAGTCAAGGGCAATAACTCTGAAAATACTTAAAATATCCAAACGAAAATACCCAGGTGCACAACTACACATGCTGATCAACATTCCTGTAAAGTTTTATGACTCTAGGTCAAATACTTTTTGAGTTACCTGCGACACATGTTGAAAATTGCAAAATTTTACTAAGTCAAGGGCAATAACTCTGAAAATAATGAAAATTTCCAAACAAAAATACCCTGGTGCACAACTACACATGCTGATCAACATTCCTGTAAAGTTTAATGACTCTAGGTCAAATACTTTTTGAGTTACATGCGACACAAGTTGAAAATTGCAAAATTTTACTAAGTCAAGGGCAATAACTCTGAAAATACTTAAAATATCCAAACGAAAATACCCAGGTGCACAACTACACATGCTGATCAACATTCCTGTAAAGTTTCATGACTCTAGGTCAAATACTTTTTGAGTTACATGCGACACAAGTTGAAAATTGCAAAATTTAACTAAGTCAAGGGCAATAACTCTGAAAATACTAAAAATATCCAGACGAAAATACCCAGGTGCACAACTACACATGCTGATCAACATTCCTGTAAAGTTTCATGACTCTAGGTCAAATACTTTTTGAGTTACGTGCGACACAAAAGTGAACGGACGGACGGAAGGACGGACGGAAGGACAGATGGACGGACAGACGGACGGACGGACAAGGGTAAATCTAAATGCCCGCCACTAACGTGGGGGCACAATAATTTTAAACATGATTAAGTATTAACTTGAAGTTATGTTTATTTCTTTTTGAACATACCAGTGCAAAGCCATTGGAGAGGGTAAAACTGTGGCATATTGAGGGACATAGAACTAAAAATTAGCACTAAAATTCACTGCGAACAGACAAAAAATAGATATTTATTAATTTACACGTCATTAGCATAGTTTCAATGTGGCAAGATAAACTCTATTGAATGTTTGATTTTACGCTGTTCTTATATTCCAGAAAATGATCATATTATCAAATAATCTATAATGGACCAATCATTTTATTATTTTTCATAAATAATATTTATACTGACAGTGGCAGTTGCAATCTGTGTAACAGCAAGTCTCAACACTACTCAGAGGAATTTTAATATAAGAAATACTGCTATTATAGATTTGCTACATGCTGTAAGTAATCAATAATTCATACATTACAGGAATTACATTTTCCAATCAATGAATCCTAGTGGGTGTTAAAACATATAACTTAACATTAAGAGGAAAATGTAGCAATTGATTGAAATGTTATTTTTCAATGTGTGAACAAGCTAGACAGGAGTTGGTAATATGATTATACGATGACAATATAAATTTACTTTCAGTCCTTTAACATAAATTTCTGTTTATCATAATTTTGAACATAAAAATAATGTAAACTTAAAAAGATGGAAGACTAAAGCAGTAGAATGCAGTATGAGACACAATATTGATGGTGATTGATAATTACCCCTCGCTCTTTAATTGCACTTTGAACTTTTTCTGAGACAGATTTTTCAGATTTTTCTAAAGCATCCATAGCCTTCCAATTCTTTTCTCGTAATTCCTAAAACCAAAAATACAGTCTCGGTCATTTCTGATTTAACAAGTCAGTATTTTTTGTTTTCCTTATTTTTTGTAATGGTTAATAAGTTGGGGATTTCATGCAAAACTTTAAACCATGCTGATAACTTCATTCACATTAAAGCTGTATACAGTAAATATATTCACTGTAATTTCTTAATACCACCCTTCATGTTGTATTGATTTTGTTGCTTCAACTACACTGCACTGTGTTATAAGCATAAATAATGCTGTTTGTCATCTTAATGACTACAATATTAAATACCAACCAAGAAATCAACTAACAACTAATGTTATATTCATACTTTCTGCAGAGACAAAATCAGATCTGTACACCTGTTCATTCATTTATACATCAACTGAAATTTTTACTTACATTATTTTTCTTCTTTTGCTTTTCTAATTCTTCCTTTAATGAAGACAATTCTTTATTTCTGTTGTCTATATCAACTGATAATGTTCTCAATTCTGTTTCTCTAGCAGCTAGCCTGAAATAAAGTTGTGTCATTGATAGTAATGTATTAAACAGACAACATACTCAAGTGAGTATACATGAACTAATATCTAAATTGCTTAAAAACTTAAAATACCTTTACAAATACAAATGGTTATTCTCTATGGTATATCTTAACTGCAAAATAAACTATAATATAAGATACCTGGCCCGAGCGAAATCATCATCATTTCCAAGTAATTAATAGGGAACAGTATAAGAATTACATTCAAACATCATGTGAAAATTAACTATTTAGTAAGCATTTTATTCCCAAGAAATGAGTAAATTTTTTCTTCTTTATAAAAGACAAACATGATTTTTTTTATTGTTTAAGTAATGGATTTAGAGAATATTAGATGCTAGTTACCAGAGAAATGTAGTGCTAAATGTTAAATTGTTTGTCATAAAATAGGCAAATGTAAACAAAGAAGTATTTTGACTTCCATACGAACTACCAAATGCCAAAACGCAACAGAAAAAAAAGATGGTTCTGGTAATTGGACAATGAGTAACTTTTTGGAAACTATAAAAGTACACCAAAAGTAAAAACAAATTGTGAAATAAAAATTAAATATTTTCTAGGGTATAATGAGCATTTAAGAATAAATTTTATTTGTTACTGGTTATTTTTCTGTCACTCCTTTGGACCATTACACCAGTCATCAGTATTTGAAATTTAAGTAACACTCACTGTTTTTCATGTTCATCTTTTGGTATCATTTGAGAAATATCAGCATGGAGATCTCCATTCTGTTGTTTTGTTACTGTTTCTTGAGCTGCTGTCTGTTTACTATCTTTTGTTGTTTTTAGTTCAGTTGATAGGTTATTGTTTTCTTGTTTCAGATGCTAAAATGTAAATTGATCACAGTGCTATACCAAATTAATACATATAAATGTTACACCTTTCAAAACTCCCAGCACATAAAAAACAACATTTGCCAAAAGAATCCTGTTTGTTATTTTTTATATGAAAAATAGAAAAAACCTGACAATATTTTTTTATTAAATAATTTTGAAATCAAATTTACAATTCCAATTAGTCAATAGACCAGTTCATAACCTAATCTTTACTAAGAACAGACAGTGTACTTATACATTGTTCCATTTCACATATAACATTTCACACAAAAAATATCTATGAGCAAGAAGAGTATTATTCTGAATATATTATCTTGTACTGTATGAAGTTAAAAGGAAAATTATGAAATAAATGAGTTTTTATTTTAATTACAACTCAAGTGTTGACAATTGAAATGTGCATGTTATAAAAGTGTGAGAATTCTATCAAATGATACAGTTTAAAGTTAAAGAAACATTGTTTCTGTAAGAACAAAAAGTGCATCACATACATGTGGTGACAGTCATTAAACAAGAGCTGTATGAAGAGCAAATGCTCCACTTTTCTCAGCAGGGAACTAGATCTTTTGATTGGTGGGTTGGAGTTAACAAGATGATACTACATACAAAGTTTTAAGTTCCTAGGCAAATGCCATTTGATTTAAAGACCAATAGGAAAATGCAGTTGGATTTAATGGCCAACAATTATAAGTTTTGCAATTACAAGTACCATTGACCTTTGATCTAAAAATGAGTGTGATCAATGTGCATCCTCATATTTATTTTCTATGTAGTCTAGTAGTGTTGTTAGTATTGATATCAATGACCATATATAAAATGAAAATTTAAGAAGGTTAATCACCACCGACACTTAGTGAGTTGTGACAACAGCTTTGCTTTTTCTTTGAAAAGTGGAACTAATAAAAACTAGAACTCCGCGAGTCGGATGTGTCGCCTTGTGAACAATGTAGTTTAGGAGAAATGGCAAGGACAAAAATGAAATATGAAAAATAACAAAGGGCAATAACTAAAAAATAATAAGTGCAGAGCAGCAGTTTCTGTGCACTGCACTTCTTATCAATAAGATCTATCATTCTATGATGTTTCAAGTCCATAGCTTTCATACATGAGGAGAAATGACCAGGACAAAAATTAAGTAAGAAAATCAACAAAGGGCAATAACTCAAAAAATAAGAAATGCAGAGTATCAGTTCTTATGCACTGCACTTTCTCTTAATGAGATCTATCATCCTATGAAGTTTCAAGTCCACAACTTTTATACTTTCGGAGAAATGGCCTGGACAAAAATTAAGTATGAAAATTAACAAAGGGCCATAACTCAAAAATTTAGAAATGCAGAGTACCGATTCTTGTGCATTGCACTTCTTCTTAATGAGATCTATCATCCTATGAAGTTTCAAGTCCATAGCTTTTATACTTAAGGAGAAATGGCCCGGACAAAATTAAAGTATGAAAATAAACAAAGGGCAATAACTCAAAAAATAAGAAATGCAGAGTACCTGTTCTTGTGCACTGCACTTCTTCTTAATGAGACCTATCATCCTATGAAGTTTCAAGTCCATGGCTTTTATACATTAGGAGAAATGGCCCGGACAAAAATAAAGTATGAAAATTAACAAAGGGCAATAACTCAAAAATTAGGAAGTGCAGAGTACCGGTTCTTGTGCACTGCACTTCTTCTTAATGAGATCTATCATCCTATGAAGTTTCAAGTCCATAGCTTTTTTAGTTGAAGAGAAATGGCTCGGACAAAATTAAAGTATGAAAATTAACAAAGGGCAATAACTCAAAAAATAAGAACTGCAGAGTACCAGTCCTTGTGCACTGCACTTCGGGTTATTAAAAGAAGCATGCATACCAAGTTTGAAGTCAATCAGACTTATAGTGACTGAGTTATGCTCCTGACAAGCTTTAGGGGACGCCGACAACGACGCCGCCGACACAGACGCCGCCGACACAGACGCCGCCGACGCCGCCGACAAAAGTAACCCCTATATGTCACCTTTTCAAGGCGACACAAAAACATGTTTATTAAAACTTCTTATTTTACAAACTTGAAATTACCTTCATTTCAGAAAACTAAAATATCGTTTTTAAACATGATTAATGTAACAACTCTCCAATTTTATCATAAATGGAAACATTTTTCAAAATTCAAAAGAAAGATCACATGAGTTAAATCATATGAAATGGGAAATAAAATAAAATCCCAAACTATGACACCAATTAGAACTAGGGTTTACTTTAATGATAAAGGACAAAGTAAATATAGCAGTGTCATGCTGAACAAAAATAACTATCTGGTTTTCCTACAAAGTAACAAACTGTATTTTACTATACCAAGTTCAAACAGAAATCTATGAACTAAATTCAAGCACTTTTCTGGACTTGCTGAAGTCAATAATGCATTTTCAAGGTCAATGCAATTTAAAGGTCAAGTACAATATTGTACTTTCCTGCATTCAAGCACACTGTAGTCTACAAACTTTTGTGTGACGGTCATTATCCTGCATTTTCCTTGTAACTGTCCCCTCTTTTATTGTTTTCAATAGAACTCCCCCCTCCCTCATATACCAACTATTTCAATTTTATTCATGTATAAAGCATATCCTCCATTAATGGGCAATGGATCTTTTGTACATTGCTTGTCTTTAACCTAACAATAATATTGAAGCCACTTTAACTGGAATCAATATTTACCCATTCTTTAGGCTTTTTCTTACTTATACATGTGAAAAGCAGTAATGTTTAAAGTGATGATGTGCACACAAGGATATAAATATCATATGAGCTGTATTTCATATATGTTAATATTTGTAACTTATTTGCATAAGGGAAAATAAAAACCATGCATATTGGTTCAGTGAAAATTTCCTCTCCTTTTTTTTTTATAAAGAATGTTTAAATTTCTTATTTAATCCATAACACTACCTGTCAGAAATACTGTATTAAGCTATACACTACCTGTATTTCAGTTAAATATGATGACTTTTCCTGATCAAAACTTTCAATCCTCTTTTGAAGATTTTTTAAATTTCCTTCTATGTCAATTTTTTGTCTATCAGAAACCTGCAAAGCATAAAAAATGTTATAAACAACACATCCTTATAAAAATTGATAACTATAAATGAGTAAAAAAAAATAATTTAAGCTAATGTAGAATTAAGACTTAGTTTTTGACAACACTTAAATTTATAAAATAAGTGGTACAGTATGTCATTATCTAGCTGCACTGTAAATCATTTAGCTTCATACCAGTCTAATAATATCTTATTGCAAATTTCATACATTCATCAAACATACACAAACATTTCTTACAGCTCAAGGATAGGTTGAGCCAAAAGTTATCTGAAGGTAACCAGGGACACTTCAATTTGTACTTGAAGGGCAATTGAAAGAAATCATTGTCTAAATTCTTACTCATCTAATTGATTTATATGCATTTTCATTTTGTTTTTGTTCAAATTGTTTTAACTAGAACTCAAGAAAACTGTAAAATTTCTGAGAGATAAAACATATTTTATTGTTGGGTTGATAGAAAATAGAGTAGTGAAACAGCTGTTTGAAGAAATATGTCATATCACATCTATGATAAAATGTTTTCAAATATCATTCAATACAATTAACTTTAATTGTTGAAATTACATTAAAGCTATACATTGACACATAAGAACAAGTGATAACAATTTGTTACCTTTAATCTTTCCACCATATCTTTTGTTGATTGGTCACTTTCTGTCAAAGATCTCTCTAACTCTTGTAGTTTGGTTTTCAGATATTTACATTCCTTCTGGGCTGTCTCAACTGCCTGCTCTTTAGCCTGAAGATCTTTGTTTAATGTTCCAATTTTAGCTTCTGATTTTCTCAATTCCTGTCCAATTTCATCAACTCTCTTCTCCATAACATTCTCATTGCTTGACTGTATGCAGACAAATATAAATAAACATCTTATATAAACTATTTTACATTATTATACAATAACAAAAATACATAGCAAACTTTACCTATATTCACACAAAAACCACAAGTCTCTATAATTGTATGTAGTATTACAGTTCTTCAAAATACTCAACATTATAATCTATATCTAAAAGTACATCCTTATAACAAAACCCTTATAACAAAACTTACCTGTTGTGACTCGTATTTGTTTAATTCTGCTTCCAACTTAGCTAGTTTCTGTTCCAATGTTTTCTTTGTGTTTTCACTTGCATTCAGTTTCAAAGCATTGCTTGATATTTCTTTCTCAAGTATCGAAACTTTCTGTTTGAGACTGTTCAGTTCTGCGGGAGAAAGAGTCTCAGACCTGAAATTTTAATATAGAACATGTTTAATATACTAATGTTAGAGTATATTTATATATCTGGAATCTAACATGAGCCATTACTTCAAAGACTTAAAATAGTTAGTCTAAAAAATGTTTAAAAGCAAGACTGTGGTTATACAAAGGGTTGATGATACACATATGGTCTATATTACATGTGTGTAATATAAAGATATACACAGTGGTTATATTACTTTGAAAAACAAGCAATGTGATAAAGTAGTGTATTTCTTAGAAATATATCGTTCACACTGATTTTAACAATTACATTATCAACAAGGCTTCACTAATATGTTTACAAATTTACATAAAAAATCAAATCTAAAACAGATGATCTAAGCACTACTCACTGTGTTTTATTCAGTAAGTCTTTCAGTTTATTGTTTTCATCAACAATCCTTTGCATCCTAGACTGATCCCCAACTTGAGCCTCAAGTTTCTGTACAACAGCCCTTAATTGACTTGTCTCCACCGTATGTTGATCATGTGTGTGCTGGATACGTGCATGCAAAGCTTGTACCTCACGCCCCTACAATGTCATAAAAAGAAATATTTAAATTCATTCTATTTATAATGATACATAAAAAATTATGATTTTTTCCTTTATCTTTAAAATGAGTGTCATATGTTTGTATTAAAGAAGTATACAAGCAAAAAAAACAAAAAACAGTAAACAACTAAGATGGTACAGAATTAAGTCCAACAACAACTGGCTGCAAAGACTGATGGACTTCTATCTCAGTGAACTATCTGCTATTCTATGCTGAGAAACTGCAGGATGAGGACCATTCATTGAAAATGTGTTACCCATTCTTCAAGTACCTGATATTCCATTTTGTCTTTATAACTTTTTTCCAATGCTTGATATTTCATCTTCTCTTGATTCAATTCTTGTCTTATCTCTTTAATCTTTGTATTACCAGCCATCACCATTTGTTGTTCTGAAAGCAGGAAAATACTGAGTTGCATTAATCCAAACAAATTTTTAAACTTTTGAATGAAAGCCATATTTTAGGTGTCATTAGATCTAACACAACAACAAATACATATATGACTAAAAGAAAATAAAAACTGCTAATTTGATTTTATAAAAATTGGCCATAAATTTGCTTACTTTATAAAGTATTGGCTACTATTTCCAAAAGCCAATGTAAGTCCTACTTATAACAATACCCCCTAATTAATTCTACTGTAAAGCGGTTTTGTAATTATTTTAGAATGACCCCAATTTTTTTTTTTTAAACTTTTAACCTGAATAAAATATGCTACAGTTTTACCTTCTTGTAATGCTCTTTCCTTTTCTTCCAACTGTTTCCTCAACAGGGCGACTGGATCTCCTTTTTGGGATTTCTGGTATAAAAAAAAAATCATACACTTTTTTACAATTAAATATAAAATGTCAATAAAATTTGTGTAACTTAATTTTTGTTCAAATTCAGTTTGTGTGGATAAAAAAAATTTCTAGACCATGTCAAAACTGCAGAAACAAGAAATGTGTCCATAGGACACGGGTGCCCCCACCGCGCCACTGTTCTGTCAATCTTATGACTCTAGGTCAAATATTTTTTTTAAACTAAAATCTTTTACAAAGTAAAGGGCAAGAACTTTACAAACACTGAATAAATCCACAAGCAAACCCCAAGGTGCATATGTACACATGCTGACCAACATTCTTGTAAACTTTCAGGCCTACAAGTGAAATACTTTTTGAGCTATGCATGAACAAGTTGAAAATTGCAAATTTATACTACTGTAAGTCAAGGGCAATTACTCTACAAATACTGGATAAATCCACAAGCGAAACCCCAGGTGCAAAACTAAATATGTTGAGCAACCTTCCTGTAAGGTTTAATGACTCTATCTCAAATCCTTTTTGAGTTACATGTGACACAAGTTGAAAATTGCAAAAATTTCTAAGTCCAGGGACTGCGTTCAGGGCGAAGTCAGGCGAAAACTTCGCCGTAAATATTCTTACTTCGCCCTATATGATCAGAAAAGCGAAATTTTAGTCGCCCTAAAATCTCTATGAAATGTCTGACATGTACATGTATATTTCTCCATTCAATAACACTGCCTGGAGGCAGATTTAATTGTGTAATCTGACGTAATTAGCACACGCGCTGAAGCGTGGCCATAGCGACATTTGGAATTCACACTGTCTTGGAAACCCAAATCGCTAAAAATAGCGCATTGATTATACGGTAAATTAAAGCTGATATGAATTCAGCAGATGATAAAAACATGAAAAAGCAAGCTAATTGATAATTAAGTTACCTCAAACGTATATTTGTGTCTTATTTATGATATTCCCTAAACGTTTTGTTTGATTTACAATTTCCACTATATGTCCTGTTTGATTTACTAGTTCCCCTACATGTCCTGTTTGATTTACTAGTTCTAGTATATGTCCTGTTTGATTTACAATATCCCATATACGTTTGTTATCACCATTACATTTATGATAGTAATATTCATCATTAAAACTGATGTTAATTGATAGAATTTGGATAATTATTATGAATTTAAGAACTTTTCTTCTTAATAAATTGCATTTAAAAGTTAGAGTCAGAAACTGTTGAACCTAAAAAAAAATTAAAAAATGTTGTGTTGTCAGATGTAAATGAAATGCTTAAATAAACTTTATTGAGCAACTAATACTTCATTAAATATCATCATAGCGATTTTCAAATACACATTTGTTTATTTTCCATGCCATATACATGTATATTTTATATGCATGTACATATAAAGGTGTACATGTATATTTTGTGAAATAAAATTAGAAAAAAAATCCAATGATATAACTCGATTTGATGATCACTTCTCCCTAAATTTCAAAACTTCTCCCTATTTTTTCTGAAGGGAGAAGTCACTTCTCCCTAAATTTTCAGTCCAAGGTAGTCCCTGTAAGTCAAGGGCAAAAACTCTAAAAATACTAAATAAATCCAGACAAAAATACCCAGGTGCAAATCTACATATGCTGATCAACATTCCTGTAAAGTTTCATGACTCTAGGTCAAATACTTTTCAGTTACATGTGACACAAATTGAAAATTGCAAAATATTACTAAGTCAAGGGCAATAACTCTAAAAATATTAAAACTATCCATACGAAAATACCCAGGTGCACAACTACATATGCTGATCAACATTCCTGTAAAGTTTGATGACTCTAGATCAAATACTTTTTGAGTTACATGCGACACAAGTTGAAAATTGCAAAATTTTACTAAGTCAAGGGCAATAACTCTAAAAATATTAAAAATATCCATACGAAAATACCGAGGTGCACAACTACATATGCTGATCAACATTCCTGTAAAGTTTGATGACTCTAGGTCAAATACTTTTTGAGTTACATGCGACACAAAAGAGAACGGATGGACGGACAAGGGTAAATCTAAATGCCCGCCACTAAAGTGGGGGCACAAAAATGTAGAGACAATTTAAGTACTGCAAAAATTTTTTTGATAAAGTGTATCAATTATTTCAATTACATTTAAAACAAACATTAAACTAAAATGTAATCACATAATTCAAAATCACACATATCTCACCTTATTCCAATCAGCAGACAGTGTAGCTGGGGATCCACCTTGTTTGATAAGTAAAATGTCAATGAGTGATTGAGCATCTTGGTCACTTAATGTTGCTGATTTTACCGATGCAATCAATTTGCTATTTCCTGTTTCTGAAAAGATTATACATATTTTGCACTTGAAAAAGTTCATAAAATAAACTGTCATCAAATCTTTTCTAAATATAATCAATAAACTATTGTTAAAATGGAAGCGCCAAAAGGTCATTTCTTGCATAGCAGACTGGCGTTTCCGTGAGTTTTACCCATGCCGGAAATTTCATCTGGCATGGGGGTGCCAGATGAGTCGCGTGCCATACAACAACGTCATTTTAGCGCATTTTATGAATGAACTGCGTTAAAATGACGTCATTTTAGAAGGGAATGATTTGCCTAGGATGACGTCATTTCGCCGTTGTTATTAAAGTTGTAAATATATATGCCATTGTAAGAAAATAGTTATGGATGAAATGACATTAATTTCCATGAACAAATATCTTATTGAGGTAAACCATTTTAAATATGAAATAATATGGCAGAATATGCAAGAAAAATATCCGACATATTTTTGCGGTTCGGATCGGATTATCCGTCCCTCGGGAACCCGCCCATGGGCGGGTCCCCTCGGGACGGATATTCCGGTCCGAACCGCAACATATGACAGATATTATTATTCTAAAAACATTACCTTTCTTATCACAGAAGGAAGTACAATATACAAACCTGCCAACTAAATACTTCAAAAAAAAAAAAGAGTTTCATACAACACAATTATCACATTTTGAAACTACCTAAAATTGGGTCGTATCAATTATTGTATTTAAAACATGAAACTGCTTGTTGTAGGTCAGAACATTTGATCTATTCTCAGTGCTTGATAGTTAATAATGTAGGATTTAATAACAATTAAAAGAGAATTATGTCTTTAAAAACACATGATATATTAACAACTCTTGAAAAATGACCAACAAATCCAAAACTCATTTGTAATTTTCAAGTGAATACTTTTCAAAGTTTTGATCAGTAAAAATATTTACAAGAATTATAGGTCTTGGGAAGGTGGTTTTAAATTAAAATATCAAGATACAAAGGCAGCTTCAAGTGAATAGATTTAGTAGTTTTGACAGCATAACTTTAACCAGGATTTTATCAAGTTCACATAGTCCATTATTCACACAAAATCCATCCTAGAGTTATGGGCTTTGGATTGTCAGCTCCAATTATCAATGAATGTGTGAAGTTTCAAGCAAATATCTTCAGTGGTTGGTTGAGATATGAACTTATAAAAAGTTGCATACTTATTAGCTTAATATATATATTTGCCATTTGTCTGCAATGGCTAGTCACCTTCTTTAAAAAAATAAAGTTAGTATTCATTTTTCCAAAGAAAAGAAACATTAAAAATAATAATCGTTTTAGCATAGTTGTCAAGAATCATTGGGAAAAATAACTTGAAACTGGTTTTAAGTTTGTTTTTGAATTCACAATGTATGACTAATTATATTTTATAAAAAAACCTATCAAAATCAAACTTTGAAGTTTGATTGATTAAGATTGTTTAAACTTTCATTGATTAACTATTACCTTTAAAACCTAATTTTCCATCCCCCATAGTAGGGGCAGCTGCCTGAACACTGGATGCTGAGGTTCTCATGATTTCTTCAACTACAGGCTTTTGTTCTTCATGTTTCTTTTTTGACTCTTTCTTTGGTTTATCTTTCTTATTGTCTTGAATATGCTTTAACTCAACATCATCCTTTGGAGCAGGTCCTCTGTGAATAATTTCCTCCACAAATTCCTCTGAGACTACAGGTGTTTTCTCATCTTTGTTATGTAGAATTGGTTTGGTTGGTTTCTCTTTTTTCTTATTCATCTTCAATGGCTTTTCAATCTCCACCGGCTCAATAATAACTGGATCAAGTTCAAGGTTGACCATCTTGTGTTCCTTCTCTGTTTCAGAAAATGACACCTTTGGTGACGCATCTCTGACTACTTTCGGTGATTGATCACCTTTAACTTTCCCTTTAGGCTTGAACCTTTTCCTTGCATCTTTTTCTGCTTTCTTCTCTTGTTTCACCTTTAACAATTTTTCTTCATTTTCTCTCTTTTGCTCTGCTATTACTTCTTCAAATGTCTTTTCTTTCATTGTAAAAGCCGATATTAAATAAATCAGCACAGCTGAGATAACAAAGACAACAGCACCAATCAGCACAACTTGCAGCTCCATGACTGTTTCTTTTTTATTTGTTTCAATGCAATTCCAAACTTTCTTCGGGCCGCACGTGCTAGTTGGTTTAACGCCCCTCTTACCTCTTTCAACTGGAAATTAGTCCAGCGTCCGTTGCAAACTGTAAAAAATTAACGTCAGTCAACAAAAAGTATTCATTCTATATCTTAATATCTAAACAAAATAACTCAATTCAATGTGAGGATGCCCCCGAGAAAATCGTGCTTTTCTTGGTAAAATTACATTTATTAAACGTCCACGTCAACAGGTTTCTGACGGGATGAAACTGACAGTTGCAAAACATCGATGAAAAACACAGATTTTAACACATATTTTAATTGCAACCATGACAGCTTAGTAAACACATAAAAAATCAACATAAAGCGACAAAAATATATACTTACTTCAACAAATAACCTTTTCTTTAAGTTAAATTCACTTTTACACCTCTGACCGGCTGTCCACTCAGCAATGGAGGATCCTTTAATTTACAGACACTAAATGTAACAAGCATTTTCATTGGACGAATTATGACAGGCATATTCTACGTTATAAAATTACTCCCTGCAAATATATTTCACCAATTCAGTATTCTTATATTAAATGAATACTAAGATAAAAACTGGTCGATTACAAAACAATACTATAATATTGTCCTGCTAGTAAGTAAACTTTTTAAACATGACATCGCGATTTGTATAAAAAAAATATCCAGTAAATTTTTTTTACCACTAGTTCATCTTGAACAAAGGAACAGCAGACACAACTAAAAATAGCGCCATCTGCTGTTCAAATTTTACGCACCTGTCAGAAGCCATTCTTTTGTTAGTGGAGCCGGTTTCTTTGAAGTTTTCTTTGCCGTATCTCTCAACGCAGAAAATGGCACCACAGACTAAACGGACATTAGAAGAGGGTGAATCACTCTTAGAGGGTGTTAAAGCACTTGTTCTAGATATTGAGGGCACAATCACACCAATATCGTTTGTAAAGGTAAACAAATTTTATGCGAAGCGTTTGGCATCATTTACACATGTGATCAGTTTCCGCGTGGGGGACCCTTTGTGAAAATAAAAAAAATGATAATTTTGAATCTGATTTACTTTATACTGATACCATCTTATTTGAAATATCGGTCTAAAAGTAATAATTGTTGGATATGCCAATCATTGTTTAGTTTAAATGGAATGACAGCTTCCTCAACTTTAGGGGGTCATCTCAAAACTATCTTTGTTTACTTTAATAATGACATACATGTATCAATTGTCATGTATTTGTTTAAGATCGAAGTATAGCAGAACTATTTACACTTTCAAGCATTGCACATGTTTTGCTTTTGATATTTAAAAAAAAAAATTTGAACCTTGGCCTGTCAGTTTTAGCGGGAACAACACACTAACAAAGTTTGCACTCTTACCCTATGCCACGACCGGATGTAAACAATACGTTCGCACAGGGAATGCGCGGTGGTTGAATCCCACCCATTTTATTCGATTAAATTCTAGAACAACCACTACTTTCGGTTTCAATTTTGCTGACAAGGAACAGTTTGAATCAATGTAAGCGTTAATTTTAATTGCAATGTCGAAAACTTTGCACTACATGGCGTAATTTTCTTTAAATATCCGGTATTATCACCGTCATAATAGTTTTTATTCCAGTCGGTCAAAATGACGGTACACACTTACATGTAAACAAACAGATTTAACTTCTTAGACAATTTAAATAAGGAATGGACACACGGTAAGGCCACTCTTAAAAAATTATCTGTTTGCTATTGCCGGCCGACCCAGCGAAAATGCCCCGACTCAAAAGTTTTTTTCAGCTTAAAAAAATCAGATTTTTTTTTATTTCCACCAAATCAGCCAGGGCATTCCACCTAAAAAATTCCGTCGAAAACAAAAATAAAATCGGAGGAAAATCACACATGTAAAGTAACGAGTGATCATTCATGAGGGCATTCTGTGCGTTACTATTTAAAGTATTTACATAAATAGCGACCAACCAGGGAAGGATATTTTCCTTACGTCAAGCAGTACTGCATGCGCGCGGCAATTAAGTTGAATTAACTAATAATAGAACGTATCAAATTAAGGTGTGGAAACGGGATTAAAAATAATGTTTGTTCAATTAATGAATATTTGTAAAGCATTTATATGGTCACTAGTTTACCATGTGGTAATTTTAATGTGCTTTGGAGTACATGTTCGTTTGTTTATGACTGCCGACACAGATTAAATACTTAGCCCATGCAATAAAACATTTCTGGTTGCAGCGGGGATTCTGTCATAAAATTGACCAAAAAATAAATTTTTGGAAGCTGTGGTCATTTCATATGCATTATTGTTTTGATAGCAGACAAAAGTATTGCAAAATATCTTCAAGATCATAAAAATGTAAATAAAATATCACAATCAAAATCACAGATTTACATACGTCTAATTAAACTCCATGTCAAAATGCACTTACGATGAATAATATGTCAATAATTGACACGATAAATATCCAACATTTTTTACTTGAGCAATAATTAAACATGTGTAATCATTCCTTGACAAAAAGAAATGACAGTTTTTTTCTGATATATAAAAAAGAGGTGGAAGTCAATTGAGTGTCGGCATTTCTTTGATGATTCGGCAACAACTACAGGTGTGTAAACATCAAAGATTCACAGATTCTTCAGAAGAGCCGACCAGTCATTTGTCAGAGGTCATTTCGTGTGTAAATTTTGTATTTATATTTAACAATGGAAACATTATATTCCTTTTATTTATGGATGCTACTTTTTGCGCGAGTGTTTTTGTGTCTTTTAGCGCTATGGAATTTCAACAATCTGCGATAATTTTCGGTAACTAACAATGAAATATTTTAACAGTTTTAAAACAGGGGTGCATATATCCGCCATTCAGAAATTATAGGAGACAAATCTTGCGTGTGTTATTTTATACAGACGTGTAATAAATTGAGTAATGATCATGCATCCGTGAGAACGAAATGACTTGGTGATCCACTATAATTTTTCCAGTTCGTACGGGAATATTTACGCAGGATTAGTTTATCACATCGGTAATTTGACCATGCTTGAATTTATGTCCACATAGCTAGTCTTTTCTTTTTTATTTCATGTTATGATTACTTAGTAGTGAACATGTTTGTTATTGTTATTGTCTTTTACATGTCAGTTTTGCCGATGATGATAGTGTAGCCCAAATTTCCACAATCTGTTACAACGTACTAAGCGTATTAACTTACGTTCAGTAAAAATTATATATCAAAAAAAAAAAAAAAAGCCTACCTACCGACCCACTCCTTATAACTCTGGGTCGGCAATAGCAAACATATATATTATTGAGGATGGCCTAAACTCTGTTGCAACGTAAAGTATATTCATAAACCTGTTTGAGAAAAATTGTCTCCGTGTTCAAATAAATTTCAAAAGCGGGGAAAAAAGCAGTCTTTTACCGATACCCTGCAACAGAATCTTATTATTCTGACGAATTAAATTGACTTTATAACGCTCGTATACAATTATTGATTGATCGATTTTCATTATATTTATTTTGTAATACCCATCATTCAGTATGCAATCAAACAAAACCGAGTTTTCCTACATTCAATGAAACTGTAAGTTAGGACGAGCTTTCAAAAGGAACAGGTAGCAATTTCCAACACGCTTACCGAAACTCCAACATGGCGGCTCAACGTGGCTCATTTGCATAATTTATTCATAAACGCAGGAGCATAGAACTTTGTTAGTGCAACAGAGCAACAGATAAGCTTTAAAGGTGAATTGGTATTACTCCATCATTTCCTTTGGAATTGGGTATTTGTTCCATTTAATTGGGTATTCCAAAACTCGATATCCTATGATTTCAAGATCAATTGGGTATGCAATTATGAAGATATGAATTTTATGGTTTCTATCAATAAAATTTAAACTGTTTTAAAAAGAAAATAGTATTAACAATTTACTAGAACTTTTCACAATTGTTTTATATTTTAAAAAAAAGGCTCATGTTATATTTCATAATTTTTTTAATAAGTCCATTTTCTGACTGATTTTTTATTATTTACGACTGTTTTATTTCAAATCATTTTCCCTTTTATACGACGCCATATTGCTTTCAAAGCGTCTATTGATACAGCTGAGACCTACTTATTGTCAGTCTCCGCAAAATCAACGGTCTCTGCCGGTCTGTAAAGACCGTCAACCTGAGTAGACAAATTGAGGGTCTCATGCTTTATTGATATGGCTTAGTCAGTCTTTTGAGACCGGGGACAGTCGAAGACCGGAGACCGTTGATTAGTTAATCTGGTTCCCTGTCCTATTATGGTTCCCATCCAAGATGTTAAGTACTTTTTAGAATAGACCAGTCTATTGATTAGTAAGCAATAAATTCGGGAATATTCGGATAGCATGCATATCAATATAATTTGTCCAAAACTACGAGCGTATGGCAGATTAATTTTGCGGTGATGAAAATGACAATACACACAGGTTTTTAAGACAATTGCGTAGTTTATTTTTTTAATGGGTTTTTGATAAGCATTCTTAAAAAATCAATTGTGTATTTTATAAAATTAATTGCCTAAATACGCACCTTATCTGTTGCTCTGGAACAAGACACTTCACTTCACAAGACATTTAGCCCCTTGTCCCTTATTATTTTCTTGAGTAAATATTCAATAACAGATATACATGATATTTGTTTATTTAATTTACTTTTAGTACTTTTGATTAAATATTTAACCTGAGGCAACTTAAACACATTAAAACATTTAAAAAATCATGAAATACAATTTACAAACACTTACAGTGAGCATACAAAATGAAACTTTTCAATTTATTTCAACATTTGATAATAACATGAAAGACAATTTAAAGATCACATATGTCACGGTTCTGAACTGTTCACTATTTAGGGAAGATGATGTATAAGCAGCCGGATAGCTCAATCAGTACAGCTGCGGTACGATATTCCAATGGTCCCGGGTTTGAGTCACAGTCAGGCTGCACATTTTTATCGAAACCAGCTTGGCACTTTACACATTTATAAATTATATTGATCAACCATTTTCACAATCATGTTCATTCATATTATTTTACACATAAGGAGTTTAATTTACATGTTTCTTTATTGATGAATGTATGCATGTTTGAATTTTGGGGAAGATCTATCTATAAAAAGTTGTTTGTTTCATATCTTTTCTGTATAACAATATTTTTTCATGAATTTAGCGTCACCCAGAACTATATGAGTTTGCATATCTGTTCTTATTATTATGCTGATTCTGTTTCTAAGTAAAATTGGTCGAGCGTTATAACTTTTTCATGTTAGGTAAGGCATTTGAAGTCTATGACTGCTTCTTGTTGTATTTTGAAGAATATGTATTGTTTCCTATATAATATGTTGAAATGAATAAAGTTGGTCCATAGCCTAAACAAGAAATACCTTAATTTTGGGGGAGCTATTCAGGGCCTTAATAAATGCCCTTCTAGTTTCAGTTTTTTCAGCAAGTAAATTAATGTTGTTAATGTGTATCATCTTTTAATTTTAAGGATAAACTGTTTCCATATGTGAGTGAGAATTTAGAGTCTTACTTGTCTACAAGATATGATGAAGATGAATGTCAAGCTGATATTGAAGCATTGAGAGCACTGGTAATTACAAACTTATATTTTTCACCCTTGTAATTAAAAAGACTTTTTAGTGTTTTAGTTAACTGTGATAACTGTGGTTCACTTGGGATTTGTACTGTTTTATTTTAATTTTTGTAAACATGAAATAAGATTCAATATGGGGTTCCTTTAGCTTACACATCTAAAGGAATGTAAATATAAACACTGAAGAAACTGTTAAATTTCCTAAACTCTTATATTTCATTACATATTATGATATTTCTTTAGGCAACAAAAGATAAAGGGGAAGGTAAAGATGTTGTTGAGATACCTGCAAAAGAAGAAGGCAATAAAGATGATGTTATAAAAGCAGTTGTTAGTAATGTCAAGGCACAAATGGATGCTGACAGGAAATCAACAGAATTAAAAGATTTACAAGGTCATGTTTGGAGGGATGCCTATAAACAAAAAAAGATTGAGGGAGAGTAAGTAAAAACACACCATGCATCTTTTTAATTCAATTTTGTAAAATTTGTTATATAAAATCAAATCCATAGATTAAATCTTATCAGATTTTCTTTTTGTGATACAATAAGAATGTCTTTTCAGAAAGAAAGAAAACAGAGGGTGTCTTCATATGTTATATTATTCTTGTCTTTTAGGGAACATGTGTATATAAATATTGCGCTCCTCTATTTATTTCTTTGCTTAAAAATAATTGTATTTCCATTTGTTTCAAATACTTACCAATATCTTAAATTTGCGAAGAGTCCTATATTGTACTAGTTATTAAGATAAGCAAATAGTTATGCTGAATAGTCTGGAAATGACTATACCAGGAACATTTTAATCATTTAAGAAAATCTAACAAAGCAAGTTTTTTTGCACTTCGGTACATATATAGATAAACTATTACAAGCATTAGTTATTTTGTTCTCCAGGATAAAGTAGTTATATAATACATTTATGTTTCAGATTATTTGAAGATGTTGCCCCGGTATTACAGCAGATAGCAGAGGAAGATTTTATGTTGTTTATTTATTCATCAGGAAGTATAGAAGCTCAAAAATTACTCTTAGCTCACACAGCTGATGGTGATATCACAGATGTAAGATTTTACATTGTCTTTGTTACAAAATATTTTATTATTGTAACTTGCCTGTAGATTTACTTGCCTGTAGATTGAGTTTAGTCAGGTATCTATCAAGAAAAATTTATGTTATGATTTCCATACAAAGTATTAATTTGTTGACAGTTATGATGAAAAGCACTTATCTAAACGAAATGTTGTTTATTGATTGGAGCCTTCACTACATAGTTTCATGTTATTAAAAAATGATATACATACTAAACAGTGCTCTGGATAAGCAGTTTTATGAAAAGCAAAAAATAAAATAAAATGCAGACTACAATGAATTTTTAAACTGAAAAGGAATTGTACAAATATTGTCGTCTTTTGTATGAGGTAAAATTTGTTCGATTCTGCAGATATGTAGGCAATCAAAATGAAATACCATATAAGGTTGACATATTTTCATGATGCAAACTGATTTCCTCTTACTAGTCTTAGTCCCATTAAATACACATTTGTACAATAAGTTGAAACCAGAAAGAAAGTTGGTTTATCAAGATAAAAGCAGTTAAAAATAATAAATTGTACAGCTATCTATGTGAAAAAAACTATTTGTATTATTGAAAAAAAATGTTGATGAAGAAGATGATAAAAGGAAAAACAATAAGTTAAAAGAAATTGAAATGAAACCAAATTGACCCAAAATCTTATCTAGGGCACTGTTAATGTTTATAAATATATATTTATAGAGATAATTTTTTACTTGCCCTACATTATTAAACTTGGGATATAGCTAAGAAGAACTATGTCTTTGAATATTGAACCTTATATATGTAATTAAATTCCAGTTGCAACATGGTGACATTCTATTGATTCTAATTAGGGAATATTAATTGGTTTTCTCCATACTCTGATGCCTTCTGTGAAACTTGTGGAGCTAGAGCTGTTTCTGAATTGACACTGTTGTGGCTGCCATCTTAAGAAAAGTAATTCATTGTATTACATAAATTTATTGAAACCTATTATGGAACTTGTTATTGTAATTACAGATGTTTATGGGTTTCTTTGATACAACACAAGGATCTAAAACAGAAAGTGATAGTTATAAGAAAATACAGAAACTTATCTCGGAGGAACAGGAAGTGCAAGCAGAAGAAATTTTATTTCTTACAGATAGTCCTGCAGGTTAGTTTTATAGTGCTCAACATATAATTGTGTATTCAGTACTGTCCTATATTTATCTAAGATAATGATGAAATTTATTTTTGCTAACTATATATAACTTATCAACATTAATGAACATTTTGTTGCTGTATATGTGATCTTTGATTTTATTGATAAGTCTTTAGGCCTCCGTCCCATAAAAATTTACACCATATTATATATGATATAGACAGTGAGTGATACAGACATGTATACATACATTATTAACAAAAACAGTACCGGTATTTTTTGGTATTCATCCAGATAATGTTGCCTTTTATCTAATGTATAGAACAGGTACATTGCAGTGTATAGTAAGATTGGTATTATTGTGTTGTTATAGAGGCTAAGGCAGCATGTGTAGCAGGTTGGCAGGCAGTGTTGGTGGACAGATCTATGGAACAAGAAGATGGTATAGAACTTACAGCAGAAGATAAACAGAACTTTATGGTGATAGATAATCTTAATGATTTGTTTGGTGAGGACGATGATGATGAGGAAGCATATGCTCAGGTATATACTTGCAGGTTAACTTACACTTTGATGGCACACTGGACATTGTAAATCATTCAATTTGTAGAGCAAGTTATAGCAGCATGACACATACATTTTAAAATTGCTGCAGTTTGTGTTCTTCGAAAATTTAGTTTGTATATAAGCATGATGTGATCTGTAATTAAAATGATGTAATTTGACACAGCTTAATCGGTTTAAATTGTAATTTGACACAGCTTAATCGGTTTAAATTGTAATTTGACACAGCTTAATCGGTTTAAATTGTAATTTGACACAGCTTAATCGGTTTAAATTGTAATTTGACACAGCTTAATCGGTTTAAATTGTAATTTGACACAGCTTAATCGGTTTAAATTGTAATTTGACACAGCTTAATCGGTTTAAATTGTAATTTGACACAGCTTAATCGGTTTAAATTGTAATTTGACACAGCTTAATCGGTTTAAATTGTAATTTGACACAGCTTAATCGGTTTAAATTTGCCTGTTGTTGGTTATTAGTTCATGATTAATTGAAGTAATATTATTTCATTTATCTGCTGTTGAGTTGAATTTGTAATATATCTCAAAAGATTGACTTTGGTGATTGACCCATAACTGGTAATGAAAAATGTTTCGGGTAAAATAAAAAAATCTACCCATATAAAAAGATTGCACTACTCTTTTTAAAAATTGAACACTTCTGATACATTCCGAACAATATTTATAGAAATTTCAGTGGGCCTTGTAGATTATTGATTACTTTTGCATAGTAAAATATAAAATTGATCACAATTTAGATACTTTGACATACCTGTGCACTCATCATTAAATACACAGATGGGCAAGTAGAAAGAACAATTTACAGTCGTCATATAAATGAAAAGTGATCTGTTTTTGTTTGATTGTAGCAAGTTAAGCGTGCACGTATGGAAGGAAATGGAGAGTTTGATGGTGAAGATGATGATGATGACGACGACGACGAGGGATTAGATGGTGAGGAT
Source organism: Ruditapes philippinarum (assembly GCF_026571515.1). NCBI lineage: Eukaryota > Metazoa > Mollusca > Bivalvia > Venerida > Veneridae > Ruditapes > Ruditapes philippinarum. The sequence continues at coordinate 317,578 of NW_026861019.1, forward strand.
GACGAGGCAGCACCGGCAGATTTTGGCGAGGAGGAAGACGACGGAGGCGAGGATGATGAAGAAGAGGAAGCATGAAACCGCAGCTAAAACTTTCAAGATTAAAATGGCATATTTAACATGGCAAAGTCAAGGAGTGTGTAAAGTAACCACATATCTTTTCAATATGTGTGATCAATGATATTAGCGGAAATAATCTGTATTCTTAAGGGTGTTAGCCATTTAATATGTGAAAGAGATTTTAGCATTTGTTCTTTATTTCTATACATTACTTACATAGTCATTTTACAAACCATTTCAAAACCTAGATTGTGACTTTAAATTTTGTAGTCATAAATTTTGCGATGTCTCACATCGTTTAATTGTAATTTTATAGTGATCTCGGTAAACTTTGGAATTTTTTTCCGTCAAATTTTGTACTGTTACATCTACAACAAATCATAAATACAGCGTTCTTGAAAGTGTATGATTAAACAATGTTAATGCACTTAAGTTTTGGTCCTGTTTGTTGTTTTTCTGTTCATGTATTATTAAACATTGTTATTGCCAGCAAATCAAGTTATTGAACACATGTTTGTGACACTAGTGTCGTTATAAGTTCATGTATTGTTGTAATTATGTGGAGAATCAGGGAGATATCATCACCTAACATTGTATACATCCAGCTACCACACATACATCACCAAAACCTAGTTTTAAACTATATGTCATATTTGTCAACATTTAAAGGATAGTTTCAGCTCTTTGGTCATCTTCAAGTGATCAAATTTCCAGTTTTCTTGGCTATATTAGTCCCAAATGAAGATATTTTAAGCTTCAATTATGTCTACTCCCTTATTTTATATCAATTTGATATCAAATAAATAGCATTTTTTTCTATTTGAAAGTACAATATATAAGAAACTTACGTTCTTGTTTATATTTTGTTAAGGTTGTTGATCTTATATACATATTAACAATATAATTATTAGCGTCCACTGTTGAATGTTACAGCTTTTTATTTTTTTCTATTTTATTGGTGCTGTCTTTAAATAATTAAGTATAGGATTTTTTTTATTCACTATTATCTTTTACATCAGCTCTGCAAATAATATTCTTCTTAAGTGTTATTTATTAACAATCATGTCTTATTTATAAGTTTATGAAATAATTTCCTTAAATTTTGACCTGAATTGTAAATAAAGGTTTTATATGTTGACATATAAATACTGATTTTTTTATGAAGTGTCTTTATAACATCACAGCATTCTTTTTTTTTTACATGTGATGTAAGTTGTTTTTTTGTGTATTCATGTATTTTAAATTATTTTTTGATTTTTATTGTCATTTTGGTGTAAAAGCTTCACCTTGTTTACACATAACAAATCATGAATAGTACAATATGAATTGTGATGATATTAACTCTTCCTACTATGTTTGTATAATGAACCCCACTTGCTTTAACATTGAAACTGTCCATGATTGATATCGGGCAATTCAGGTTCAATATATAAAATCACTAGTGTTCACTAGCCTGGCTATATTCACTGACAGCACAGCTCAGTGATGTGGCATCATCGCTTGAAACATTATTTCTGTACTATTGAAGACTTGTGTCTTGTTATAATATGGTTGTCAAGTTTTACACCCAGATGACATGTATTTTGTAATAAACCAAGCACATAAAGTACCAATTTATCATCATGTTGAAATGTTTCTGTATCACATAATTCTGTGAGGGGGCATCTCACATGTAAGATTTTGTAAATACCTTGTTGTTGTATGTATGCACAGTGTGAATGTTATGTGATTTATGTATATATATATTTTGGAGGTGTGTCTCATGTTTTAAGTAGAAAAATTAATTTTTATAGAAGTGTTTTATACTTGTTCATTTGTCTGTCTGGGACATTAAAAAAAAGGAAGTTTTGATGATTGATAATCAGAAAACACACAACTTATGTCAAACAGTTATTTCAGTAGCTTGTTTTATTGTGGTTGTCTTCAGTGGACAGTGTCTGTATCACAGTTTTATGACATTTGATACATTTTCTATTGGCCAATTTGTTTATTAAAAATCAACACATTTTTTAGGGGAGCGGTGGCCTAGTGGTTAGGCTGTCTGCCTCTCAACCCTTGGATCATGGGTTCGAGCCCTAATTGGGTCACGACCATGTATCTTCATATGACACCTGTCACTAGTACTGGTTGGTTCCAGGAAACAGACTCGAAAGTGATTAATATAAGTTCTAAGAACTTGTTTCACAATCAAGCTTAAATAAATCTGTTTAAACTAACAAATTTGTTTAAAAGATTGTAAGATGTTTACTTCTTTTCTGGCTAATATAAAATTTATGTGCTTATTTTTACATTTTATATGAAGTCTTAATTTCATATTTTGTTTAATGGCATTTTATATGTTTTTAACTTCAGTTTTTAGAAGAATATTGAAACAATGGCAGCAATATTGATACCCTATTTTCTAATGAACATGTTTTAAAATAACATAATTTTTCTATAGAATTTTACTTTTCTTTATTGAGAAAAATCCGAAATGTTGTCCTGAATAAAGAGATACTTTAATATCTAATATGTATGTGAATGTTTTTGATGTTATCTTATAACTGAGTGTTTTTGTACAGAAAACTTACCCATGTCTGTATTAGACTGTGTTCAAACCTGGGATATGTGTAATTAGTCATGTGACATAAGATGTGTCAAATAAAATGTAGATCTTTTCCATTTGTTTCTGTCACTTATTTCTAATCCATTACCGGGTATGTTAATATAGTAAAATGATGAGTAGCATGCCATACATATTATTACAGACATGTTCCCAGTCTGCAAGTAGCTTTGTCTCCAGAAGAGCCAACTTAATATGCAGTTTGGTCAAAATCTACCAAGGGGTTTAGGGAGAGATTTTCAAATTGCTATCACAATAGCTCCCCTCCGAGTACATTTTGCCTATTAAAGTGACCTAAAATATTTTACTGCACAAAATCTGAACATCAATGCTGGGGACAGATCTCGATTTACATATAAATTCATACAATCGAGCTAAAAAGGCACTTGCAGTTCCCTTTCTTGACGTTCAGCATACTGGCCAGTCCACAGAAGTAGTTTTATAGTTCGCAGTGTCAAAGAACCGTAACTATTTTTTTTTTTGCACCCTTTTTGAATTATCTCCCCTTTCAGAAAAATCTTTTCTGGAGCATAACTATAAGAGATATCAACATGAAACTTTGTAGGTAGATAGACCTAAATGAGTAGATGTGTAAGAACCGTAACTGCTTTGCCTAATTTTGGAGTTATTGCCCTTTTTTTATTATGCTCCCCGAAAAAATTTCGGGGGAGCATATAGTCGCCGCCTTGTCCGTCCGTCCGTCCGGCCGTCCGTCCGTCCGTCCGTCCGTCCGTCCCCTTTTCTTGTCCGGGACATAACTTTGAAACAACAAGAGGTATCAACATGAAACTTTGTAGGTAGATAGATCTCATTAAGTAGGTGTGCAGTGCACAAGAACCGTAACTCTGCCTTGCCTAATTTTTGAATTATTCCCCTTTGTTTATTTTTACACTTTGAACTTTGTCCGGGACATAACTCTAAAAGTATAAGAGGTATCAACATGAAACTTTGTAGGTAGATAGATCTCATTGAGTAGAAGTGCAGTGCACAAGAACCGTAACTCTGCCTTGCCTAATTTTTGAATTATTCCCCTTTGTTTATTTTACACTTTGAACTTTGTCCGGGACATAACTCTAAAAGTATAAGAGGTATCAACATGAAACTTTGTAGGTAGATAGATCTCATTGAGTAGAAGTGCAGTGCACAAGAACCGTAACTCTGCCTTGCCTAATTTTTGAATTACCCCCTTTGTTTATTTTACACTTTGAAATTTGTCCGGGACATAACTCTAAAAGTATAAGAGGTATTAACATGAAACTTTGTAGGTAGATAGATCTCATTGAGTAGAAGTGCAGTGCACAAGAACCGTAACTCTGCCTTGCCTATTTTTTTAATTATCCCCCTTTGTTTATTTTACACTTTGAACTTTGTCCGGGACATAACTCTAAAAGTATAAGAGATATCAACATGAAACTTTGTAGGTAGATAGATCTCATTGAGTAGGTGTGCAGTGCACAAGAACCGTAACTCTGCCTTGCCTAATTTTTGAATTATCCCCCTTTGTTTATTTTACACTTTGAAATTTGTCCGGGACATAACTCTAAAAGTATAAGAGGTATCAACATGAAACTTTGTAGGTAGATAGATCTCATTGAGTAGGTGTGCAGTGCACAAGAACCGTAACTCTGCCTTGTCTAATTTTTGAATTATCCCCCTTTGTTTATTTTACACTTTGAACTTTGTCCGGGACATAACTCTAAAAGTATAAGAGGTATCAACATGAAACTTTGTAGGTAGATAGATCTCATTGAGTAGGTGTGCAGTGAACAAGAACCTTAACTCTGCCTTGCCTAATTTTTGAATTATCCCCCTTTGTTTATTTTTACACTTTGAACTTTGTCCGGGACATATTTCTTAATGTATAAGAGATATCAACATGAAACTTTGTAGGTAGATAGATCTCATTGAGTAAGTTTGCAGTGCACAAGAACTGTAAAAATGTCTTGCCTACTTTTGGAGTTATTGCCCTTTGTTCATTTTGACACTTTGAACTTTGTCTGGGACATTACTCTAAAATTATAAGAGATATTAACATGAAACTTTGTAGATAGATAGGTCTCATTGGGTGGAAGTGCAGTGCTTAAGAATCATTACTCTGCCTTGCCTTATTTTGAAGTAATTGCCCTTTGTTTATTTTTACTTTTTGACTTTTGTCCTGGACATTACTTTAAAACTATTAGAGATATCAACATGAAACTTTGTAGGTAGCTAGATGTAATTGGATAGAACTGCAACGCTTCAAGAACCTAAACAAAGCCTGGTCTAATTTTGGAGTTATTGCCCTTTGTTCATTTTTTTTATACTTTCCTGTGTCCAGAACCTTCTCGGGGAGCATCACCCGGTTCAACCGGTTCTTGTTTTTACACTTAGAACTTTGTCCGGAACCTAACTCCTAAGATTATAAGAGATATCAGCATGAAACTTTGTAGGTTAATAGATCTCATTGGGGAGAAGTGCAGTGCAAAAGATTCATAACTGTTTTGCCCCATTTGGGAATTATGTCCCCTTTTAGAAAAAACTTGTGCGGGACATAACTAAAACTATAGGAGATATCAACATGAAACTATGTAGGTAGATAGATCTTACTGGGTAGATGTGCATTGCACAAGAAACATAACTGCCTTGGCTTATTTGGGAGTTATTGCCCTTTGTTCATTCTTACTGATTTTTAGTCATCTCTGATACTTATAATATTAAAAAGAATCATAACACTATGTAGGAATAAACCTAAGGTGGTCGTACTTAGTGTAGTAAGAATCGATGGGTAGGTACATACCTTGGACGGTCCCGTACCTTTGGGTGGGTTGGTGGACACCAAGATCAAAATCACAGGTACTAAAAACAGATTTATTTTACTTTTGCTTCTACTGCCTTTTTTCGTTGATCAATGTCTTTCATATTTGATAGTTAAATATCATGAGTGGTCCAACAATTTTGGTTGGACGAAGTGATTATATTAATGTCAAGGTTAGGAGACTATTTAAAATAGATTTTTATACTTTTGCTTGCACAGCCTTCACTAATTGACTGATGTATCTCATTTCTGGTACGTACTTTCCTGGATGATCTACTAACTGTGGGTGGAGTAAGAGGACAACTGATGCTGAAATTTATTTTTATGCCCCCCTTCAAAGAAGAGAGCGTATATTGTTTTGCAAATGTCGGTCAGTCTGTTTTTCGTGTCAGTGGGTCTCCCCTCTGTAGACCACATGGTTTCCACTGATTATCTTGAAAACTATATATCACAAAGTCTTCATATTTCGCACACTGATTGGTCATAACTAGTAGATGACCCCTATTGATTTTGAGGTCACTAGGTCAAGGTCACAGTGTCCTTAAATGTCAGAATGGTTTCCGCTAATTATCTTGAAATCTATTCATCACAAAGTCTTTATATTTCACATATTGATTGGTCATAATTAGTAGATGACACCTATTGATTTTGGGGTCACTATGACAAAGGTCAAGGTCACAATGGCCTTAAATGTCAGAATGGTTTCTGCTGATTATCCTATAAACTATTCATCACAGTCTTCATATTTCACATACTGATTAGTCATAACTAGTAGATGGCCCCTATTGATATTAGGTCACTAGGTCAAAGTTCAAGGTCACAGGGGCCTTAAATGTCAGAATGGTTTGTGCTGATTATCTTGAAAACTACTCATCACAAAGTCTTTATATTTCACATACTGATTGGTCATAACTGTGGATTTAAATGTCAGAATGGGTACATTTCTATGATAATATATATTTTATTCCAGCTACCCTCCAACTTGTATAACTTATTAATGATAGCTTTCATTCAGTTTCAGGTCATATATTGGTCATTTTTTTTCCATAACTGAACACTTACATATACCCATTCATAGCATGTTTCTATAACAAAATTTGGCATTTATAATAAAAAGATAACACATTACACACATTTGCCTTCAGTAATTGACAACAACACAACAGCTGTTAATAAAATTCATTAACTGAATTTCAATATTTACCAATAATTAAATCAATATGTTTTGTTTAATAAAATTCATTGACAAATGTTTTAATACATATATTTTTTTCATAACTGAAATGTTTGTAACTGAATGTTCAGGTAAATATATGTAAGTTCTAAAGTTTCAAATAATAAAGACATACTTTATGAATACAATGTACAATCATATTCATTATTGAATATCTTTATATTAAACCATTGCCGTAATTACTTGCTCATAAGATGGGTGCACTAGTTTTGTCTTAATTTTGGCCATATTTGCATTTACCCTCTTGAGACTAGTGAATGTCTTTTTAAAAAAAGAATGACTATGAGTATGACAAAATGAGCCTGGCCAATCTGTACATCTGTACAATCTCACATACTCCACTGTAAATCCTACCATCAGTTACAACGATCAGTTGTAAAGTTGTCTACACAATAATCAGTTGTAAAATTGTCTCAATACATAAATTCAGCTGGAATTTCTTTCATGATAATATCTAAAAGTACAAGATACTCTATGTAAAGGCACTCTTTAAAACAAGTGTAAACATAACTTCAGGCACAATTAAATTTGTCCACTCTCTGAGAATTTGTTTGTCTATTTTTTGTCATCACATTCTTTGTATCAAGTTTTCTGCTGCTTCAATGGTGGCTCATTTATATCTTCATCATCATCTCCTTCCTCATCATCATCCTCATCATCTATAAAAAAAAACAGTTGTCTTTATTGTCACAATTTGTGGGTCATAATAAATCACCTACATGAGAGGCCAGTTTGGCTCAATCAAATAAAAAACAAACAGCATTAATATTCCTATAAAACTAATGATAAATAAAAATAATTGAAATAAAGTGCAATAAAAAATGTTTCATTTCTAAACAATAATAAACATGTCAATATTTGGTGTTGCTGCTATATGATACCTACCATCGTCCAGTTTTGAGTTAACTTCAATATTTGTTTGCTGAGTTGTCTCCCTTTCCTGTTCTACCAACTCTGTGAGAAACGTGTTCACCTTGGACTGCATTGACAGTAGTTTCTCCGACAATAATTTTATGTCAACGCTGTCTCCAGAACCATTACATACACTCTCTGAAAATTCTTTTGCAGTTTTGTTTTGTAAGTGAATAGTTACACGTAAAGAATTGTCTGTAATCATTTTTCGTGTATTTTTGGTTGAAACCCGGAAGTATACTTAACTGGACTTCAATTGAAGATTAGATTTGCAGCACACAAAATGGAATCTTTCAGCAACAGTAGAGTTTATCTTAAATCTAGACCAGGTAAGTTTTTGACCTGTATGACATATGGATGATATAATATTTTAAGAATTAATTTGCATTAATTCTAGCAGTTGTCAAGTTCTTGATTTTATATTTACTGCTGCAAGATAACATTGGTGTAAAGGTCAATATGTAGGACGACCTAAATGATAGCATTACAATTAAATATTTGGGTTTATAGCTTAAACATAATGTTGTTTTTTCTCTTCCCTTTTCCATTTATGACTATTCTGATGTGTTACATTGTTGAATGATATACCAGCAGTACCCCTATATACATTTGTTGTATACATGACTTTTTTTTGTACTTCTCTATAGTTTATTATAAACATTTTTAATCATGTTACCTTTTCTCTATAAGTAATAAATAGAACTATTTACAACTACATCATTTAAAGTGATTAAGATTCTTTCATTTACTGCTACTATCAGTTTGTTGCATTCATTCTATGATTTTGTAATTCAGTAAATAGCTTAATTGTGACTAATGTTCTTACAAATTATATTACCAATTACTTTGATAGAGTCACTAGTCCAAATATCACTATAGCCTTTATTGTTATAGTTTATAAATGTTGGGCAAGTCAAAAAGTAGAAATATCACAAATCAATGTCTTATTTATATTCTGTAGGATTTATAGTGTCACATGATCAACATTTGTCTCATTGCCTGTTTACTTTTGTTACAATATGCAGAATCTTTCAACATCTGAGGCAGTTTTTTTAACATTTTATTCAACAATTTAACAATTAAAACATAATTTGCTATTCCTGATTTTTACGATGCAGAATGTTCAGTAAGACTTGAATCTTCAAATAATGTTTACTTTCAGTATTTTTATGAAAACAGTTTATGAGTGTTTTTGACAAATTAAGCTGAGCAATTGACCTTTGTTGCTTGCTCTGACATATTTTCATATGAACTGTTTTGCATTTGTTATAAATAGTTTTTTATGTTAATTTAATTTTAACTTTTTGTGTGTACAACCAATATTGAAATATATAGCATATTTTCATTAAAAACTAGAGTCAGCTTATGTCAACACTGTGATATTGTGATATGCAGGAAGGAAGTAATACTGTTAAATACTATTAGATTATGAAGCCAAAAGTAAATAATTTAGAATGAAGTAAATTGTATTTCTAATATATAGTTTAATATTTTGGATGATTTTACTCACTGTTTTTCTAGGAGCAGACCATGAACCATCAATGGAAAACTTCGGTCATGAAACTTGCCCTTTACCACCAGCTTTATCATCAGGAGAAGTTACCATTAAAACTTTATACATCTCTATAGATCCTGCAATGGTATGACAATAAATCTATCTGAAATTAGCTAATTATAAAGCGCTTAGTTTTGAGAAATCACTGGTAGCAAAAGGTGCATTAACTTAATAAGTGGCATAAATTAAAATGTAAATACTCAAAACTTTATTAAATCCCTCTCCACATAGAGGTTTCAAATAGAAAAAAATATACAAGTAACTACTTTTTTATGCATTTGCATTTTATTATCCCTCGTCAACCATCATAATTATGTTTACTTTCATTGAAAGACTATATTTTAAACAAATAGAGCTTTTTCAATTGCATAAACATACTCTATGGATAAATGTAACTGTATGAATAGAATTGAATAATATTTATATACTATGATATCTAAAGATTTTATCATTTTATATGAAGAAAACAATCTTTTATCAAATCACAAGTTATAATTATAGAGATGTCGTATGAATGATGAAACTGGTGTAGATTATATAAATGCCTGGCAGCTGGGAGAAACCATTCAGGGACTAGGAGGGGTTGGAGAGGTCATAGAATCTAAAGATACAGCATTTTCTAAGGGAGATCAAGTTCAAGGAGTAATGAACTGGCCCTGGATAAAATTCTTCAATACAAAAACTGATGACAAGCTATTACCTCTAACAAAAGTAGGTATTTTTTTGTGGTATATAAATAATTTTTAAATACTATATTATTTTTTTTTGGAAGTGTATCAGTAACAAAGAATTTATTACAAACAAGATTGCTTCAAATTTACTGATATGCTGTCAAATATTTTTCAGGTTGATGCTGCATTGAAATCAAATCCCCAAGTTGTATTGTCATTGTTTGGGGTAACAGGTTTAACCTCATATTTAGGGGTCAAAGAGAGAGGTAACTTGAGTCCTGGGAAGAATCAAACATTTGTTGTCAGTGGTGCAGCAGGAGCATGTGGAAATCTTGCTGGACAGGTAAACTTTAAGTTAATTTTGAGAGTTTTTTTCTCTGATGATACAACAGTGGTTCAGCTGGATGCACCCTATGTAGGGAATTTGTTTTTAGCTTGTCTGCTTTGGGAAAAAAAGTAGAGCTGTTATGATCACTGAGGCATAATTTTAATAAGCTATATTTTTCGAAATTTTTACCCCTGTTTAACTTGGATATGTTGTGAAATTGCCTATTAAGTACACATAGAAGGGTTTCAAAATAACGAAACTGGGAATACTTGTCAAGGCACAATTGTTAGACAAGGAGCATTTTTCTGAAAACTAAATGTTTGGAGTTATGCTGCTTTTTAACTTAGAAGTACTGTCAAAATTGCTTATAATGTACTATGTTTTAAGTTACATCAACATAAAACTTGGGGATACTTGTTTATCATGACAAGGCACAGGTGTAAGACAAGGGACATTATCCCGAAAACAATGTTTTTAGGAGTTATGCCACTTTTGAACTTAATTTGTTTATTAAAATTGGTTATTGAGATTGCTTTATCTGTCAGTATATTCATTTGAATATTCTGACTCTTTTGCTTGAGAATAATTTTTATAATTTTTAGACATAATTGTGGATGGTTTAGTAGTGATTGAAAGGCTCCTGAATAATACTCTGTTGTTATCCTAGGACAAGGCTTGAAAATGGGAGTCAATAATATTACCTCATCTGCATATTAGTTATTGGCAATAAGAACTGAAGAATATAGAGAATCATAGCTTTTATTGGTCTAAGAAAAACCCTCTCCTTTTGTTTTATTACTTTATATATTATATATTATTATTTCTGGAAAAAACTCATTTGTCATGTAGATATTTTCATGGAAATCACTCATTATGCACTATAATTTGTTAACTTTCTCTGTCTCTCAGATTCATATTGTAAAATAACGATGATTTTAGTATTGTTAGTATTGTATTTGTAGATAGGGAAGCTCCTGGGTGCTCATAGAGTCGTTGGTATATGTGGATCTGATTCTAAATGTTCCTTCCTCACAACACAGCTTGGCTTTGATACAGCTTTAAATTATAAAACTGAAAATAGTCCACAACGCTTGAAAGAAACTTGTCCTGAAGGGATAGATGCTTATTTTGATAATGTTGGAGGAACTCTTAGTGAAGAAGTCATAAAACAGGTTTATTTTATACACACTTTATTGAACAGTGACAATATTAAACATTACATCTTTGATGAGCTATAACAGAAGCTTGGTTTTATATATGTTCAATATTATAGTAGATTAAGAAGATCAAGTTTTAAATTTTCATGATTTTATTTAAAATATACATTGTATGTCAAACTTAAGTATTCTAATCTCATGATGAGAAAAAATGAGAAGCCTAATCTGATGGGAGAAGGGCAAAGTGGTTTAGGTGTCTGCCTAGCAACCTAGGGATTATGGATTTGAGCCATACTTTAATCACAACCATAATTTCTCACATGACACCAATACCAGATAGTTCTGGGTAGCATACTCACAAGTAATTAATGGAAGCTGCAAGAACTTGGTTCACAGTCGAGCTTAAATAAATTTGATTATACTTAACTGAAGTGTAGATAAGAATTAGCAATGTTTAGTATAACCAATTTTCAGATACATGTATATGTATCCATGACTGACTCTACTGCCCTTTCTCCATGAAATGTTTGGAATCCACAAATTGTAAATGATTATTAATTTTGGATTTTTTTAATAAGAAGTTGATATTTTCATCCTTCATCCTAGTATGTTTGAAGCAGTGTAGATTGTATTTTTGATGAAATGTTTCATGTATGAATGTAGATGAATGAAGGTTCTCATGTTATACTGTGTGGTCAGATAGCTGTATACAACAAAGATGTTCCTTATCCTCCACCAATATCTCAACAAATGCAGGACATCATCTCTGATAGAAATATTACAAGGTAAATATATACAGTAAGACTTCTAAATGGCCATATGTGTTATTAAAAAAAATGTTTCGGGATTTAAACCAGAGATGCTCTATTTAATATTAAGCAGTTCTACCAGCTAACATACATAGCTGCTTATTCACTATCTCCCCAATAAGTGAATAGTGTACACCATTTCATACTGACTCACTATATTGAAACTTGTCCTTAAATTTCTAATGGGTACATAAAGATAATTATGTTTATATTGACTCCAAACTGTTTAATCATAAAAAGCCTACATTAGCTGCCAAATTTCATAGGGTGAGCCATATGTGCAACTTGACCAGGACTCAAACAAGGAACCCTCAGAATCCTGATCTGCAGTGCTTATAACTTAGCTACTTGGCTGCTTACAGATAAATGCCCAATGTGTGAACAGTTCTATAACATTACATGCAATAACCCAATGCCATTAAGCATGCACTCAAAATTTTTTGTTTCTGCCTAATATTTTGACATGCACAATGGAATTTTGTAATTATTTGGCACAAAAATGTAATTTCTTACAAAATGTATAACACCAAATCTAGTTTATAATCAAGATTACAACGAACTGTAGAAACATGTATTTATTCCAGATATAAATAGAGATTATATCCGTTTTAAGTCATAACTACCAAATCTGTTGCAGGATACATGTATTATTAATATGTAAGACAATGGAGAGTTTCACAAGCATTTTACCTGTAAATGAAATGAAAGAAGTAATTTTGATATAAAAAATTAAAAAAAAATGAAAAGTTGCTAATAAATGCTGTCTTAATTTGTAGGGAAAGGTTTTTAGTTTTGCATTTTCAAGACCAATTTGGGGATGGAATAAAGATATTACAAGAGTGGTACATAAATGGAAAATTGAAGGTAGGTAAAAGCTGGTAAAAACAACAACAACAGTTGAATTCTATGTTTCTTGAATTATATTGGTTATTTAGTAAAAATGTGATTTTAGTTAATAAAATAAAAATGCACCATCAAGTCAAAAAGGTAATGAAATTGGAAATCCAACATTGATAATATTGTTAAGTGTTTGTAACAGAAATATATATATGCATTGCGTTTAATTTCAATTATCACTATTGTTTTATCAGTTTAATCATAATAGTTTTGTTTTTAAGGTTCCAGAATACATACATGAAGGCCTAGGACATGCAGGCGAAGCATTTGTTAACATGATGACCAGTGTAAAACAAGAAAAAGTTGGTAAACAAATGGTTAATGTGGATTCATGAAAACGTAAACTGTTTAGACCTTGATAATGAAAACATGCCGTGCATAGCTGACAGTGAAAACACATGCAGTGCATACTTTGACAGTAATACACCACATGCAGTACATACAAAATGCAGTACAAACCTTGATAGTGAAAACACATCTAGTGCATATATTGACAGTGAAAACACATCTAGTGCATATATTGACAGTGAAAACACATGCTGTGCATGCCTTGATAGTAAAAGCATGTGACAGTGGAAATCATGAAACAGCATTTACATAGATGATAAAGAATTGTAGGTAGGCAATGTTTATGTAATAAACTATGGACTACCTCATACAGTATATAACTGTCCTGTCTCTATTCAGTATTTGTTTTATTTTGCTAGTAATAAATTCTGATGTATTTATTATCATTTTTAGTCTCTCTGTTGCAGTTATCCTTGTCTGTTCATAAAAAACAACAACAAGAGCTGTCATTAGGATAGCATGCTCGACTATTTTCAGTATTTGATAATTAAACAAGATCCTGGGAAATGTAGGAATTTATAAAAGACAAAGCTTTCATTCTAAATGCATGTCATAGTTAGGAGTCTAGGATAATGACAAAGTTCATGGAATGCTGTATTTCATTCAAAGTCTATGGCAGAGTTATGGGCCTTGGAAAGTGACTTTCTCTAGCTGGCTGCATATAATATGAATGTCAAACATAACAAAAAGTATCATTATGCATTATAATATTATACTATGCAAAGATTTAAAGTGGGTGTTGAAATAATGACAAAAGATTCACTATTGGAAAATATTTGTTTTATTTCGTGAATTTCATAAATATACATGTACTCATAAAATACTTGATAAATGATACTGTAACCCAATGTAACATATGTGAAGTTAGTTGCTGTTTCGCTAAGAAAAAGGTAATTGCAATAACTTTTGAGTTAAAAAAACAATTCCTTTTCAGAATTAAGAGTTGTATTAGATCCAAATGTAAGAAATATACTTTTGGCTAAAAATAGAAATTATTATTAATATAAATGAGATGTTAAATGACAGTGTTACACCTGGTCCAGTAGTAAGGCTAAAAGGCACGCTTGCAATAAATATTTACAAATCCAATTCAAACAATATACACACGGCAGGAAAAATCCATAAAAATGGATAAAATAAATATTTGTGTTTAAACATCTATAAGATTTCTTCTAAAGATTGATAAATAAAACAATAACAGAAACCTTTCAAAATGTATGTTTATAGATACATCAGTTTGTTAATTGTGTAAAATATGACACAATCCTAAAGCTGAATGCTACTACACTGGAAACATTGCTTCATGAAAAGTTTAAAAAACTTAAAAAAGCTTCCTATATTTTCAGTGATTGCCGAAATTTTACTTGCATTAAAAAATTGCACAAAAAACTTGTGTGAATATTGCATACAGCACCATAACATGTACTGATAATTAAAATCATAGTCACTAATCAAAAACTTATACAATGTATAAACAAAATGTTTTTTAAAATGAAAAAAATAATATGCTAGTCAAGAATTTAGCAGAAATCAATGCCTCATTAAAACTTCTATCCTATTATGCATACAATTTATATCATTAACAAATATAGTAAACATTAAAATTACAAACAAGATACATAATAATATGTTCTAAGGAATTTGTTTAAGGTTTTATATACATATTATTTACAGAATGTCTGAACATACTTAACTGAAATAAGTCTCATTTTCTCTGTATTTATATAGAATACTTGATCAATTGAGTATTATGTCTGGAACCTGATAATAAACCCAAAACCTGCTGATATTCTATAATGGATCTGTCCATCTTTGCAATCTGGAACAGTCTATTCAAAGTTTAAGGGATTTCAAAATCAAAATACAAAAATTAAGCTACCAACAGTATAGAGCCTGGTGAGACTGCACACATATGCATGCTGAACTGGTTTTATATGGATGACAAAGGGTAAACACTTTAAGTACCAGCCAGTTAAGGTTTAAACCTTACACACTTGCTAGAAATTATTTAATTCAACCAGTTCAACAGATTCAATACATGTCACATATCAAATATCCTATATTTTGGCCAAGCCATATTAAGTATTTATTTCATACCTTATAAAATATAACAAATGCAGTTTCAGCATTTGCACCACTGGATGTCCCAATAGAAATCATTACTGAATCCAATCTTATCAATTAAACCTCTTTTCATTTCAAAGAATCCAAAAGGTTCACAGTCCATATAGCCTCAATTTCATTTTCAGAGTCAAAAAGGTTAATAAATCATTCATATTGCACCCCATTTAGCCTCATTTTCGAGAGTCCAAAATCCATTTAAAATCCTTACAGTAACTGAAGTAACGAAGTTCTGTCAAAAAATGGTGATGTGAAATATGGAGATCATTAAACATGATTGAGAACAATACTGATTATTGGACTCGTACACAGCTGCAAAACCTATATCAGACTCGGCTAGCACCAGTCCAATATAGGTTTGACAGCTGTGAATTTGTCTAATTGTTATCAACAATGTACAGTAAACTCATAATATCACAGTTATATTTTCTATACTATGTTCACTAGCTGCTATATACATTAACCTTAATAAAACATAACTCACCCATAATGCATCACTTAAATAAATGTCATGTGAAAATGTACAATTAATAAATATCTCAAATATTAGAAAGCTTTTTTCTAACATTTCAGATAATTATTATCTTCCTTAGAAAGTAAAAATTAGTTACAAGAAGCTTCCAAATATCATTCCTAATTGTGAATGATAAAAATTATATTTAAATAGATTGTCTTTAATTTGACAATAGTATTTTGATATAAACTTTTTAAAAATGAGAAAATAAAAACAAACACCTTCTTTATTATTTTAGTGTTAAATTTACATTGTAAATATTCCATTCAGCAACTTGTTTATGGTCTGTTTAATAAATATCCAAATATACTTCAACAACATACATTCACTTACAGGTAATTTATCAAATTTGCATAGCTGTTTACACAAGTTTTATAATTGGGTAAATTATAAAATATGAGTAACATTTGTTAACTAGAATCAATCATTTGTGATTTGAAAAAAAAAGAAAAACAACATCTGCATGTATAAATAACTTTATACAAATTGTACTGTAATGAGTTTTTTTACCCACAAAACCAGTCACAAGGCGCATATATCAGTAAAGGAAACAAATGAACACAAGAATTATGAGACTTTAATTACCATATTGGCACGACAACAAGCCATGATAATAGATGTAAGCTTATCCTAGGAGCCATATAGTTGATGTAAGTCTTTCTATGATAAGTGAATGATAAAATGAATTCAGGCTAATTTGACTTACTTTTTTTCCTGTATGATACTGAATGTTTGAAACTATGATTGTCATTGGATATTTATGTTAATATAACATTGTATATAAACAGCTGTTTACAAATTTAAGAATCATTTTCCTATTTAACCAAAGTCCAATATTGTGCAGTATTGGTTATAAGACATTTGATATGTTATATGACCATGTATAAACATCTGTTTGTTATATAACCCTCACCTGATGACTTGGGTCATATAAACATGTTTGCTTTATAACCATCACACAATGACTGGTCACATAAACATATGTTTGTTATATAACCTTCACCTGATGACTAAGGTCATATAAACATGTTTGCTTTATAACCATCACACAATGACTGGTCACATAAACATATGCTTGTTATATAACCCTCACCTGATGACTTGGGTCATATTAACATGTTTGCTTTATAACCATCACATGATGACTTGGGTCACATAAACATCTGTTTGTTATATAACCCTCACCTGATGACTTGGGTCATATAAACATGTTTGCTTTATAACCATCACATGATGACTTCGGCCATTTAAATATCTGTTTGCTTTATAACCCTAACCTGATGATTTGGGTCATATATGCATAAAAATTGGGTCATATTACCTGTCAAAATGGTCTGTATAACTAAAAATGTGGCTCTAATGCAGATGTAAGCATTTAGTCAAATGTTATGTCTGAATATCTTACTTACTACTCATTCTCGTACTACCATATACATTTTTTAAACCTTAACAACTGTATCCAATCAGTGATAGTATTTTTATTTCATATTATTTTAATCTGTTTCTCTAATCCTGTTGTGATGATATAAGACACAAAATATACAGGAATGGCAATGATTTAAATATTTATGACACTGATTATGTTTGAAACAAAAACTAAACATTTATATGATCAAACAATCCGTTTTCATCAGCTTTTTCCAACAGACCACAAAATAATGGAGATTCAACCTGAAATATAAACAACATTAAAATCATTATAAATGGCATTGAAGTTAATAAAAAAGGCATAACATACCATAATATCATTCAGATGTTATACAAGTTTGTCAATTTATACAGACTAATATTAAATCTACGATAGTATTATATAGCAAGCCTTTGACAAGTTTTGTGTAATTCTAAAATGTCAATGATTGTAAAAGATTTTTTTGACAAGATATAATTAAGCTAAAATTTAAATTCATAAAAAAACCACCTAAATAACTTTTTGACAGCTACATTAAAATAACACCACCAAGTGACTACACAGAGATGATGACATAATGATCTCTTATTTAAGAAATATGTAATGGTTATATAACCTGGTACATTGAACATAAATATCTTCATGTTATATAACCTGTTACATTGAACATAAATATATTCATGTTATATGACCTGGTACATTGAAAATAAATATCTTCATGTTATATAACCTGTTACATTGAACATAAATATCTTCATGTTATATGACCTGTTACATTGAACATAAATATCTTCATGTTATATAACCTGTTACATTGAACATAAATATCTTCATGTTATATAACCTGTTACATTGAACATAAATATCTTTATGTTATATAACCTGGTACATTGAACATAAATATCTTCATGTTATATAACCTGTTACATTGAACATAAATATCTTCATGTCATATGACCTGGTACATTGAGCATAAATATCTTCATGTTATATAACCTGGTACATCGAACATAAATATCTTCATGTTATATGACCTGGTACATTGAACATAAATATCTTCATGTTATATAACCTGTTACATTGAACATAAATATCTTCATGTTATATGACCTGGTACATTGAAAATAAATATCTTCATGTTATATAACCTGGTACATTGAATATAAATATCTTCATCTGATGGATTTATTATATCATTCTCTGATTGAATACAGATAAAGAAACAGAATCATTTGAGATGATAAATGACATATTCATTGCAACATATTTTACATTTTATATAATTAACAAATAACCAAAATATCGTCAGACTCCCAATTCCTTATAGCCCTGCATATAACAATGTTTGTCATTCATAACTTTTCATACTTCTACAAAAAGGAAAAATTGTTTAAACTTACACCAAGAACATATTCGCACGAGGCTGGCTCTACTAGATATATGGCTACAGCATGAGGCTGCTGTGCATTATTTAAACATCTGAAACAAAACAATGCTGATTAAAATTACTTGGTTTTAATATATACAGAATGGGGTATCGCAATTTAAAGTCTTTAGTTTCATGCACATGGCTCATCATTAGGCTACTACAATAATTTTATCAACCTCCCCCTGGGCCTGGGCAGTCTTTCATTATGCTTATGGCAGCCCGCATTAAGGCACAATGCAATAACCACCCTGTAAGGTACCTATTTACACTTGGGAGAAGAGTAGCAATGAAGCGATTTTTTTGCTCGAGGAAATTAGCAGCGGCACTGGGCTCAAACCCTGGACTGCTTTATCCTAAAATGCAGGTCCTACCACTGGCCACTACTCCCATAGTTGCATAGTGCTGTATTTGGTCTTTGACCTTTAATTTTATCTTTAGCCTTGGAGCTTGTGCTTTAGACACACATCTACATCAATGTACATCTACAGTCTCATTAAGCTGATTATTGAACACACAAAACTTGTTTAAACCTTTAATAAGTCCTGTCTTCGTTACCTTAATGAACTATAAGCTATGTCAAGCTTACCACAAACAGACTTAATATCATTTTACTTGTGAAATAAAATAACAATGGAAATCTTGAAACAAAAGATAGCAGAATTTACTTAATTAAAGTTTAATGTTTATTATCAAAATAGAGTTGACCCTCGGTAACTTAAATTTCATATACTTACTTTAACTTGACTTCAACAAATCTTTGTTTGTTGGTTAAATCACAGACATCACCTCCACTGTAGTAAAGTGAAATTAATCTGTAAATATATCATAGCATTTGTACATATAAGAACTGTTTGATTTAACTATCTCACATTTTATTTAACCTATAAATAACTTTTTCTTGGTAGGGAACCTGTTTCAAACTAGAGCTATCACCCATACCCCCATCAGCAACCTTAACATTTTGAAAAATAAGTGGTTTGAAGCAAAATTTGAACTCTACCTATAATTTATGATGTTCATATACCAGTATGTACCAGTAATTATTACAATTAATTGCCTATCTACCATAAACCATTTTTCTATTTTAAGTAATGGTGACCTTGACCTTGATTCTAAGGGGTCTAACAACAATTTAAAGCTAGGTCTCTCATTACGCTTGCTAAATGCCAAGTTTTGTTACAATATCTTATTCCAAACTCTAGTTATTGTCTAGAAGACATTTTTCTATTTTTTTGTAACATTAACATTGACCTTGACCTAAGGAGGTCCAAATGTAATCCCATCTCGAGGTCTTCATATAAGCTTCCTATATACAAAGTTTCATTATAATATGTCTTTCTTAACCACCAGGGTCTTCATATAAGCATACTATATACCAAGTTGGATTACAATTTCTCATTCTTAACTTTTTTTATTCCCTGAAAACCATTTTTTTATTTTTAGTAACAGTTATCTTGACCCCAGGGGTCCAACAATAAATCCCAACTGGAGTTTCAACATAAAGTTGCTATATACCAAGTTTGATTACAATAACTCGTTCCTAACTCTTGTTATTGGCCGGTGACCATGTTTCTATTTTAAGACGTTTCTATTTTAAGACCTCAGGGGGTTAACCAGGACCTTCATATAAGTTTGCTATATACCAATATACCAAGCTTGATTCCATTTTTTCCATAATCATTCCATTGAAGTTACACACATTTTCATATTTATACCTGACCTTTGACCTCTATATGGGACCTTGAGTTTGGCCACAAAGGCCTGAATTTTGTGTTTAACACTGACTTATACACAGAAATGTATGCTCTGGAAAAAGCCACCTTACACATTCACTCCCATTAAATGTCCTGTTTTGTTTTTCTTGTTTTTATAAACAGGCATATTAAAACAGTCTAAGATAAACAAATAGGGTGTGATGAATGGGAATACAATATCATAATTATAAACTCTTCTACTGAAATCTATTTACACTTCTCAAAATACACTCCATCAATATCCTCTACGTATATTAACATACTTTCTATTTTCAGGTTGTTTTGGCTTTTTGGCAGGATTTCTTTGTAGCCAATCTAGATGTTTCTGTTTATCCCAATGCCCTAGATATATAGTTGTAACACTGCTACTACTTTCCTGAATCAGATAACAACAATTTATACAGATTTTTTATTCTAAAATATAATAAATTTTTCACTAAGAGCATATCACTAATCATTCACTAAGAGCATATCACTAATCACAGACATAAATTTAGCCAAATAGAATGTTTTCTGTGTCTAACCATAAAGTCAAGCTGCATATACATGTATATGACTGTTCAATGGAGATAACCATGTAATAGTAATTAATTTACCATTAAATGAACAATATTTATAGATGAAGGAAAACAAGCAATTATCATAGTATTGCAAGCAATCCATAAGTCCCCTACCGGTTTGAACCCCAGCAACATTCTGATGGGCTATTGGCCATTCAATTTTACCAGTGAATGAATGACATGAATGAACTTATATCTTTGGAGTTCTAAGTTTGTCTATATCACAGTAATGTGTTAAGTTTCCCTGCCTAGTAAAGAAATTGTTTATACAACCTTGTCATATTATTACAATGTGGGATTTTAAAGTAAATCCTATAAGGAATGAAGAAGGTGGAGTGAAAAATACCAATTTCTCCAAAAAAATCTAAGTTCAAGGGGGACATAATTCTGGAAATAGTCTTGCTAGAGTATTTAACCTTCTCAAAAATGTTGAGTGATAATAAGAAACATGTATATGAAGTATGAAGTAGATACATTAGGAAATAGAGAAGTTATTTAAAAAAGACAACATTTTTTTTTCATAAAAATTCTAAGTTCAAGGGAGGTAATACTGATAAGTTTTGTGCTAGAGTTGTAAACCTTGTTACATATGATGTGGTTGATGACCAGAAACTTATATTTAAAGTTTGAAGTAAACACCTTAAGAAATAAGGAACTTATAGTGAAAAAGCTGAACAATTTAAATCAGAAATCTTGAAATTCAGGCTATTTGTTGCCATAGCAACCAGAATTTTCAACATAGGAAGAAAAGAAAAAGATGTGCATAATCTCCAGACTGCTATCTACCCATATTTTAAGTTTCATAAAAATATTTTCAGTACTTTTTAAGTTATCACTGGATCCAGTTTATGTGTTAAATTTGCCATATTTTCAGACTATTTGTTGCCATAGCAACCAGAATTTTCAACATAGGAAGAAAAAAAAAAAGACGTGCATAATCTCCATACTGCCATCTATCCATATCTAAAGTTTCATAAAAATATTTTCAGTACTTTTTGCGTTATCGCGGGATCCAGTTTTGTGGACGGACGGACTGACGGACTGACAGACAGATGGACAGACAGACAGACGGACGGAGGGTAAACCTAAAGTCCCCTCCGGTTTAACCGGTAGGGGACTAATAATACTGTATTTAACAGCTTTTTCCTAAGGATGAGTTATTCCTTTGAAACAAAAAAAGAATTTTTTCTAAATAAATATTACACTTCAATTTAAAGCCATCTAATTTTATTTTTCAATATTTTTTCCTGTAATTTTAACCCTTAGTCTGCTAGAAGCAAGTTTTAATCTTGCTGTATTAAGAAAGCAAAACACTGCAACACCTACAAAAGTGTGAATGACCTAGGTTTTAAATTAATTTTTTCTTTCAAACAAAATATGAACATCCATCCAATTTTTGTTTTATGAAAATCATCAAAAATACGAAGTAGGAATATATCCTTAATATTCTGACCTTACACATAAAATAGAAATATACATTTATCTAGTAAATACTGATTCTTCAGTAAAACACATTACAAACCTCATGATATTGTTTAGCATGTTTGTTGTAGCAAAATTCATGTTTCCACCAACCACCTCCCTGTAAATATAACCATTGAATTATACACTGAGATACTGTACAACACACATAATCAACAATTGAGCCGCGTCATGACAAAACCAACATAGTGCGTTTGCGACCAGCATGGATCCAGACCAGCCTGCGCATCCGTGCAGTCTAATCAGGATCCATGCTGTTCACTATCAGTTTCTCTACTTGTAATAAGGTTTGTAAGCGAATAAAAAGAAAAAATATGACAATACAAAATGGGGTGATTTGATTACGAAATATGGTTTGAAACAACTTATCACAGATCCTACTAGGATAACAAAACGTACCCAAAAAATTATAGATCATGTTTATACAAACAGTAGCAGATATATTATTGAATCATTTGTTTCTGATACCTCATTAAGTGATCATTATCCGATAGGTATTTCAAGATCAACGAAAGCATGTACCCGATTGATTAATGAACATAATTCGATTAAATATAGATGTTTTAAAACTTTCAATGAAATTGATTTTCAGGTAGACCTTGCTTTATCCGATCTTGAATTAGTCGAGCACATAATTAATCCGAATGAATCCCTTAGCTTATTTTACTCCATTTTAAATACTATCTTGAAAAAACATGCACCAATAAAAGAAAAACGTATCAAACGTGAACACCGCCCGGAATGGTTTACTGATGAGATAAAATATCCTATACATGAACGTGATTACTATCATAAAGTAGGGAAACATGAACAATACAAATTGCTCAGAAATAAAATAACATCAATGATTAAAACAAGTAAAAGAGATTTCTTTAACAATGCTATTAAAAATAACAAAGACCCGGCATTTTTATGGAAAAATTTAAAGGATGTTTCAAATCTAAATAAAAAAGGTTGTATTACAATGCCAGACAGACTAGTGACAGGTAATAAAGAAATTTACGGAACTGTAAATATTATAAATGAATTAAACAAGTATTTTGTCAATATCTCGAATGTCATACATAAAACAAAGTTTTCAAATACAAATTTTTCCAAATTAAAAGAAACTTTAGACCAAAAGCTAATATATCATGGATTTAATATTGAGTTAATTACACCGTTTGAAGTAAAACTTATCATTGAAAACTGAATATTAAAAAATCTACAGGATTAGATGGAATTGGACCAAACATCATCAAATATTGTGGAGATTATATTACACCAATTATTGCATCAATTATCAATAATAGTATTAAATCTAATATTTTCCCAGATGATTTAAAAAGAGCTCGAGTTATACCTATTTTTAAATCGGGGGATAAGAATGAAGCAAATAACTATCGACCGATATCAATTTTGTCAACTATATCCAAAATATTTGAGCGCCATATTGCCAAACAAATACACTCATTCTTTGAAAAAACGAACATAATTCATAATAAACAATCAGGATTTCGTAAAAATCATTCATGTAATACTGCACTCATTAGTTTAATAGATACTTGGTTAAAAGATGTTGACAGTGGAAAAATTATCGGGACTGTATTCTTAGACTTAAAGAAAGCCTTTGATTTGGTTGACCATGAAATACTTTTGCAAAAACTTAAACTTATCATTTTTCTGAAAATGCCGTTAAGTTTTTTAAGTCATATCTTTCTAACAGAATACAACTGGTTAAGATAGGTAATCTTCAATCTCAGCCAATGAAAATAATTTCCGGTGTTCCACAAGGCTCAATATTAGGACCTTTATTATTTCTAATATACATAAATGACATAGCTTTCATAGGTAATGATATAAAAATTGATTTATACGCAGATGATTCTACTCTTTATGAGTCCGGAGAAAATATATCAAAAGTAGAAATAAAACTTCAAGATCATTTAAATAACATTGACAAATGGTGCAAAATAAATAATATGGCCTTAAATCCAGATAAATCAAAATGTATGGTAATAGGAACAAGACAAAAAGTAAATATTATGAGAAAATTAATTCTTAAGATAAATGAAATAGCTCTTGAAAATGTAACTGATCAAAAAGTCTTGGGTATTTGCATAGATAACAACTTAAAATGGCACTTGCAAATTGACAATGTTTGTAAAAAACTTAACGGAAAAATTGCCTTATTGAAAAAAATATCGTATTTTTTGCACTTTGATATGAAATTATTGTTTTACAATGCATATATATTGCCCATTATGGACTATTGTTGTATTATATGGGGTAAAGGAAACACAAACTACATAAATAATGTTTGTAAGTTACAAAAACGAATTGCTAAAATCATTTTACAGCAACCTCAAAGATCTCCGTCAATAAATCTATTCGAAACTCTTAATTGGTTACCGTTCCTTGACAGATGTAAATACCACACGGCGGTGCTTGTTTTTAAAACTTTAAATAACATGGCACCGGCTTATATGACAGAACTGATGACTTTATCCGACAACAAAATATATAACTTAAGATCTAGGTCACGAAAAGATATTGTATTATGGACTAGACCTAAAACAAATTATATTAAAGACACATTTTCTTATTATGGCATGAACATTTTGAACAATATACCTTTAAATATTCGTAATGTTAATAACCTTAAATGTTTTAAAGAAAAATACAAAGCATATCTTGATGTTCATATGAGTGAATGAATGAGTGAATGAATGAATGAATAAATATATGAACGAATGATGCAATATATGTATATGTTTAAACAAATTGTTGAGTGTCTGTCGAAAGTATATGAGTTGTATTATTGTAAAAATTACATATTATACATTCATTTTTCTACCTATGCATATCCTGTTGTTGTTGTTGTTGTTTTTGTTGTTGTTTTCTTTTTCAGAAGGCCACATTGGAAATAAGATATATATGATTGTTATTGTATGTTCTTAATGTGTAACCTTCTTTAAATAAAGATATTATTATTATTATTATTATTATTATCCTGATCAGACTGCATGGATGCGCAGTAAGGCTTCCACGTTTACATTTTTTTGTAAACGTTTACACGATTGCTAAGAACCGAAACGATACCGTTTAAACGGTGGTACTTCTTTGAATTACTAGTATACTACACAATGTATAAGAGTAGCTAAATGATGACTAACTTTCGAGTTTAAATACATGTACAAGTAAATTATATTCAGGGCTCATCACGATTGAGTCGGCAACTTTTTTCTGCAATATATCCCCCTTTTACTATTTGAAAGATAAAAGGAAATCATTTTTACCAAAATGTATTATGTCACGAGCGATTATTGCACGGCGATGCTGTGTGGGGGGTTGTAAACACCAATTTTCCATTTTTTTTACTTTGGAATCAACCAATTAGAATAGATAGAACCCATGATTACAGGTAATGATTAAGATAATTTAAGACAATATGGTTATTTCGATTAAACGGTAAAAAATATCGTAACCGTTTACGAATGAAAATCGAAACGAATCCGTTTAAACGTGTAACCGTGGGTGCCTTAATGCGCAGGCTGGTCTGGATCCATGCTGGTCGCAAACCATTTATGTTGGTTTTGTCGTGACACAGCTCAATTTGTTGATTTATATAGCAGTAAAGATTTCACATTATACAGCAATTCATAATAGGTTCTGTAGTACAAAATCAACCAGAAAAGGGAAACTGGCAGTCAAACAGATTGATGTATTTATTAAATAAAGTTAAGTATTGTGGATAATGATAAGTTTAGATTGGCTATACAGTCAATGAAAGTACATATGTACATATATCAGTTGAGAATTAATGAAATGTACACTGTATATCACACTCTGTGAATGATGAAATTAACAATGCAATATAATAAAATTAACAATGCAATATGATGAATTAACAATGCAATATAATAAAATTAACATGCAATTTGATGAATTAACAATGCAATATAATAAAATTAACAATGCAATATGATGAATTAACAATGCAATATTATAAAATTAACAATGCAATATGATGAATTAACAATGCAATATAATAAAATTAACAATGCAATATGATAAATTAAGACCTTACCCCATGAATACAATAATCTCCATTTATAAAATCTCTCAGTAATTGTTTATCTGCTTCTTTTCCAATATTTGTTTCAACTTTGACTGGTTTCTGTGATTCATAGATATGTTCTTGTTTGAAACCAGTCTGTTTTTTAGGTGGCTGTTGAACTTCCTCTTCCTCTTCATCTTCCTCATCTACCTGTCATATACATAATGAATTCAACATACTATAGTCTGTCCTGCCAAATTTGAATATTCCATTTTTTGTTAAATATAATAGTAAAATCATTTAAATTTATGTCATGTTAACCCTGACGTCAATATCTCTAGGCATGTTTTTCCTTTTTTCTCAAAAAGTCGGTTATATGGTCAAAATGTTAAAATTATATTTTTTCTCGTTGACTTACATTGTAACCTGATGTGACATCCATTTCAAAATAGCGGCGCCCATATTGACGTCATTTAGGGTATAAATCTTTCTCCTCCCTCAATTTCCAATATGCTCCATTTAACAAGAGAGACATCATGATTTATTTAACAAGCTTATTAAATCAATATTTTATTATATAATTACCAATAACTTATGGCTTAAGGTAAAAAGCCTGGAGTTAGATTGTATGATTTACAGTCTATATACAGGTACTGTTTTATACAAATTTTTCCATTTGCTTCATTTGTTGGAAAATATATAGAACATTGAAGAATGACTTAAAGATCATTCTACTAACCATGAATAGTATCTCATTAAACAAACACGAACAATCAACTTTTCTTTTTGTTGGGTTTTACACTGCACCAACACTACAAAGGTCATAAGGCAACTTTCCAGATTTGTTTCGGGAACCACATATACTCTGTAAGCAAGCTAGATAGCTTCCTTACATGAAAGAACCCTAAGTCCCTTGGTGGAGGAGATTTGAACCTACAGTGGTTAGGGGCAATTAAAGACAAACTTTACTACTCAGCCACTCAAACATAAGGTAATTCTTGTAGTTCTTGTCTATTTTTACAATGTTTTTGTAATTGTAACCTAAATCCTGTCACCTTCATACTCCAATGTCACTCATGCCAAAAACAAAGTAAAATTAGTCATTGTAAAATATAACTTACAGGTTCAAGCCTTATCCCCTGTTCTCTCTGTAGTTTGGTCAACCTAAGTGGTTGTCTTGGTGATGTACCAACAGAGTGACAGTTTATCTTACTAACTGGGGGATCCTTGGGTCTGAAATAACGTAACATAAGTTGATAAAATACATGAAGAACTCCTATGTAGCATAAAATATCAACTTTAGATATTCCTAAATGACAGATAAATAACTCACAATTATGAACTTCAGTGAGTAAATAAGTAATTTAAATGTTGAAATATTAGTTATGAATAATATTTTAGATTTCATTTTTGTTCCAAAAAATTAAAACATAAAACATGTTAACAGAATTCAAGTTAAAATTCACACATTGTTGTTGGGATATTTACATTTAAATATTGTTCTACAAGAAAACAGGTAGACCTACTTGAATGCAGGGTGCTGGCATAGAACTGCTGTTAGAACAATTATGTCATATTCACAACTTGATGTTTCTTTAAGCTGATATATCTCCCCACGTCCATTTGGCTGACATATATACTTGATGTGACTCTGTCGAGGTTTCCCGGTCAAATCACACACTGTACCATCTGTCATGTTGACAGAGAAAAAAGGAAGATCCAAACCATCTATCTTCACACTACGAATTTCCTGAAGTCATCAAAACATGACAGCCCTAGATCACTTGGCAAAGATCTATTGCTAGAAAAGGTCATAATTACTTCAATGTTTAGTCATTAGGTCACATTCAGTGGTGTACAATGGGTCCAAATTGAATCTTTAGTCATCATTGTGATTATAAAGGTCAACGCACATTATTATTTACAAACCAGTACAAAATTTTTTATGGGATCTAAATTTGAAGGCCATAAGTTAAGAAATGCAAAAGTACACCAGGCATATAAAGGTGCGTTTTTTAGTTTTAGCTAATTAAACAATTCTACATAACAATAATTACTCTAGAACATGGTTATTTTGAGACTAGGAAGATATTTTTATATTTTTTATAGAAAACCAATAAGCAGTGCTTTATAACAAATGTCTATACTCTAGATCTAGTAGTTCCTTATGACAAAATAGAAATCTTTTTCTTATTCTAGCCAATATAACACAGGAGCATAACCATTTTGACCCTAATGGAAAGATTTATATTACTTTAGAAAGGTCAATGAGGGTATGGTACATGTTAAATAACTAGACCATGTAGTTGAGAAATAAGATTTTCTGTTTGTCTGTTCATTATATAAGTGACCCAGGGTAAACCTAATTTTGACCACAGGGTCATGATTTATATAACTTATGTGAAGGATTACAAGGTTATATGCTTCATACCAAATATCAGATCTTTTAGCATTGTCAATTCATTTTCAATTTGTCAATTTAAAGTATATTTTCAGCTTCCACGAGACAGACATGTGCATCAGACTAGAATCTTTTATACAATGTATAATTTTTGTACAGTGCTACTTTAGAGTCTCCCATATGGTTTAGGAGGAGATATTAATAAACACCCCAATATCGCAAAAGCTCATTACTGAGCACTGCCAAAACAACAATAACAATTAAATTTTATGTTATCAGTAATCTAAAGGATAATATATATCTACCGAAATAAACAGAAAGGGACTTATCCATTAATAGTCAATCTAAATTAAGCCAAACTCTCTAACTTGCTATGCATAATATTTCTTTGAATACAAGTGATTACAATAACTTATGTTGATCTACAACCACAAATTATACCTGCTGTTTCTTCTCTGTAGTTCTGGTGTTGTCATCTTTCCCAGCAACTTCTTCTGTTCCTTTCCCTGTCTCACCTCCCACTTCATCTTTCTCCATTCCCATACGAGGTGACCCATCTCCTTTATTTACTGTTCCACTTTTATCTACCCCAGTCTTTTTATTATCTAAAGAAAGCATCATTTGTGTTTTAAAAAAAAAATGTTTAAAAGAGTTACAAAGAATTATCTCATTTCATATTTCACAGAAGATTAATACTTGTTTTACATGTTTTTCCTTGATTAATAAAGAACAAACATTTGTAACAACAGCATAAAATTTTTCATATCAGTCATAACAGTATTTATTTACTATCATTTACCTTTTTTCTCCGTTTTAATTCTTCAGTGTATCTATGTAAGAAATTCAAATTTTATGTTTTGAGGCTGTCTGACCACAGTAACAATGTAACAAACTATCATTTATCTTGTTTAGTGAAACTGTATAGAAAAGTTTGTAGCAAACTTTAAAAGGAAACACATAAATAAAGTAGTTAGGTGATGAATAGCAAGTGTAATTTACCTTCTGTGACAGTTTTAGATATCTGACCTAAATAATATTCCTGTAATTTTGGCTTTTGCTGAAAATATATAAGCATCAATATCACTCACTACCATTATCTCTGCAGTAAACACCCCATAAAACTTGTTATACATCTACCAAATCTTTCATTACAAGAATAAGGAAATTGGTTGAACTGATACCATAGTAATATTGTACACTTACATGATGGAAACTTCTTAATATTGTGTACCTCAGAATATGAGCAAAAACTAGCATGGATATCTTTACTAATTATGATTCAAAACCTAATCAATTTATAGACCATTCTTTTGAGATAAAGATTATTACATGACAGCATTTACATAATGTTATGTTATTTGTTCATTCATTTAAAGTATGTTACAATAATAAGTACAGTTTTAGGACTCAGGTGTTTTTAAGGCATATAGACTATATAACTGGATTCAATAAAAGTCTGCAGTAATTATGCGGAGATTGGCATATACTTTATAAACATATGAGCCGCGTCACAACAAAACCAACATAGTGGGTTTGCGACCAGCATTGATCCAGACCAGCCTGCACATCCACGAAGTGTGATGAGGATCCATGCTGTTCGCTTACAAACTGTATAACAAGTAGAGAAACTGAAACAGCATGGATCCTGATCAGACTGCGCGGATGTGCAGGCTGGTCTGGATCCATGCTGGTCAAACCCGCTATGTTGGTTTTGTCGTGACACGGCTCAATTATTATTACTTGCTACAAATGTTTTGGTTAATTAGACTTACTAATCCTAGTTCCTTGTTATCATGGTACTGTTTAATGTGTTTCCCGTGACAAAGTTCATATGTCCAGTAGCTCTCTATCTATAACATCATATATCAATATCATTAAAACACATTCAATTCATTAAATTATATACAAAAATAAAGTCCAGTCATTACAGATAAGTTGAATACATTGAAAAAATAACAATATCATTCTGAAACTGTTTAAAATCAATATGTGTATACAGATTTATTAGATAGGTTATTGGCATAAAAAATCAATACATGCATTTTTGTTATCATTGAAACTGAAGAAGTTTTCTTGAGGACATATTATAATAGTGTAGAAGTTAAACATCATTCTTCACAATATGTTACATACAGCAACATATGTTACATGAAATACCACACTGTTGCATCAATTTCATCATTTTAATGAAAATCTAACCATTTAAACATTATAAATTAACTTATTGAAAAATACAGAAAATAACTTACTCTATATGAACAAGAAGATTGCAGGAATAAAGCCTCCATCAATTCCTCAGGTGTAGCGCCATTGTATGTTGCCTTACGATTCTGTTATATATCATAAAACAATGCTAAAACAACCTACCCACAACATCAGTATAAATATCAAGAATTGGTTTCTGGACTTATCATGAATGGTCATTTTGGAAAACAACATTGTCTTTATTCAGTTGACTAAAAATGAAGTTTTGAAAGTATTTCTACGAAGCCTCCAAATGAGTACATATTAATTCTACATTTATTAACTGTAGCTGTATGATTGAAAAGGTAAATTCAGTTTAAAAATAAAAAATCTACAGTACAGTCTGTCTTCATATTAGTGCCAGATGAAATTAAATAAACAGACAGAAGAGAACAGAAGAGAAAGTTGTTATTTTGCAGTATTTCATGCTCTGTTAACAGATGTTCATATAAAAACAATCTTACAGCATCAATTGTAGCTTGAGACTCTGGTATAACACACTGGTATTTCTCGTCCTCCTCTGTCTGTACTGATACTATCTCAACATCACTGTTTTCCTAAAATAATAACACATTATCCTGTATATTAATGAGCCGCGTCATGACAAAACCAACATAGTGCGTTTGCGACCAGCATGGATCCAGATCAGCCTGCGCATTCTCACAGTCTGATCAGGATCCATGCTGTTCGCTATCAGTTTCTCTACTTGTTATACAATTTGTAAGCGAACAGCATGGATCCTGATCAGACTGCGCGGATGCGCAGGCTGGTCTGGATCCATGCTGGTCGCAAACCCATTGTGTTTGTTTTGTCATGGCACGGCTAAAATAATAACACATTATCCTGTATATTTATGTAATATTTTGTTTCAGCTCCATTGCAAAAGAAAACCTGAAGGTTTAACAAGTTAATATTAATGACTTTCAAGTCTGCTTTTAGTTGTATACATATATAAGATTTTTTATTCCAATTTCCAAGGGCAGGTAATTGTATAGATAGAAGAACACTGTGGTGATAGGGGTTTTAACAAAAACATCATTTTTTGTACATTATAATCATTTACTTTAAATTCGCATATGACCTTGAAGTTAAGAACTATGAATGGCCTAAGGGGAAGGCCAATTTTGATCCCAAAGCTTCTATTTGAATAACCTTAAAAGAGGTTCACTAGACAATGTTTCTTGCTAAATATCTAAGCTCTAGCCCTTGTAGTTTTGAAGAGAAACTTTTTCTTTTACTTTAATCATACAATGAAAACAAATTACCCAATGGGGCCAGGTCAAATTTCTAAATTCACCTCAGGACTATAATTTGAAAAATCTTGACAGAATGCCTTGTGCAAAATATCTAAGCTATAGGCCTTGAGGGTCTTTAGAAGTAGCTTTTTAAAAATAAAAATCTAATACATGTAATTTTTTTTGGTTGCCATGACAATCAGCTTTCAGCATAGAATCAAATTCTTTGAACAACTTTGAAAGCCCTTCACCAAAGGAACAATCCTGCCAAGTTTGGTTGATATTGGACCAGTGGTTTTTAACAACATTTTTAAAGTTTACTATATAATCTATATAACACACACACACACAAGTGAATCACTATAATTATGCTACCAGATCGTAGGTAATAAAGTTGTCACAATTTAACCAAATTCAACAATTTGATCTTGACAGTCAATGCCATTTAAAGGTCAAGGTCATATTTCTCTTTACTGGTGAAGGAAGACGTCAGGTGCCATTTCCTACATTCCAGGCATAAATGAGCAGGTTTATTTTGATCAAGGTTAATGTCAAACTTGAATCATTCAACATGCTGGTTTGACATAGAATGTTGTTTTGTCCAAGTATGTAGAATATAATAGAATAGAATAGAATAGAACAGAATACAATACAATAGAATATAATACAATACAATACAATATGAATAGAATAAAATACAATACAATAGAATATGAATAGAATATGAATTAAAATAGAATAAGAATAGAATAAACTAGAATAATAATAGGATAAGAATAATAATAGAATAAGAATAGATTAGAATAAGAATAGAAAAAGCATATAATAAGAATAGAATTAGAATAGAATTATAATAAGAATGGAATTAGAATAGAATTGGAATAGAATAAGAAATAGAATAGAAAATTGAATAGAATAAAATAGAATATAGAATAGAATAAAATATAGAATAGAATAGAGAATAGAATAGAGAATAGAATAGAGAATAGAATTTGTAATAGTTATAGAATATATACGAGGACTTAACTGGCTGGTATCAGCGCATGGGGCGACAACAAGGGTCAATCATAGTAAATTAAT
Source organism: Ruditapes philippinarum (assembly GCF_026571515.1). Lineage (NCBI taxonomy): Eukaryota > Metazoa > Mollusca > Bivalvia > Venerida > Veneridae > Ruditapes > Ruditapes philippinarum. The sequence goes on from NW_026861019.1 coordinate 351,209, forward strand.
CGAGACGGAACGTCGAGATTAATTTCCATGATTGACCCTCTTGTCGCCCCATGCCCTGATACCAGCTGGTGAAGTCCGAGTATTTATTCTGTAACTGTTTTATCGCATGACCATCACGACTTTTTTCTTCTCTCATAATATTTGTTTTATTTAAACATATAAATATTTTAAGAAATACCCACAGAAATACACCCATTAGATGCCGTTGAAGGAACTGGACATAAATAACCATTTCACGAGGTAAGTTGATGCATTTTTTCTAAATGCGAAATAATAATCATCTTTCTAGCTCATTTTCAAAATATAATCTAGGACATATTGTCGATAAGTATCCTGGTGTATATTTCAGAGGTATATCTTGTAAGCATATTTTTTAAAACTAACAACAACGTAGTGATTTTTACTTAAAGGCACATTATGCCTCATAAATCCTTTTTTATTAAATTCTTTAGAAATGTAAAACACATGTTTAATAATGTTTTGATAATGGATTTAGAACATGTAAGATATTTAACAGCGCTGAATGTGCAGTAATGTGTTGTAAAGGTAGCAAAATGTAAACAAATAGTATTTTGACTTCCATACTTATTCATTATAATTATACCAATTGCCTTCAAAGCAAAAGATGCAAAGATAGTTCATTTATATGGCAAATAAGTATTTTTGTTGAACTTGTAACAAGACACCAAATATTGTGCCTTTAACACTACTTCCATGTAATAGTTTTAGAATATATACAAGGACTTTACCGGCTGGTATCAGTGCATGGAGTGACAACAAGGGTAAATCATAGGAAATTAATGGAGACGGAACGTCGAGATTAATTTCCATGATTGACCCTTTTGTCGCCCCATGCCCTGATACCAGTCGCTGAAGCCCAAGTATATATTCTGTAACTGTTTTATCGCATGACCATAACAAATTTTTTTCTTGTAGATTTACGCTCTCTCATAATATTTGCTTTATTTAAACATATAAATATTTTAAGAAATGCCCACAGAAACTTCCTAGCCAGTTAAAACATCACGTGTGCCTGCAAACTTAAAACTTGTAGCAAATAAAACTTATTAACCAGAAATCAAAATCAGTTAAATAATACATTTCCTGAAAGCTATGCATTTGTCTATGGCTGGTAAAAACATTTACAGTTCTAATTAAAATAAATGTTACATCATTTTTTAAAGAGAACTACTTAATAAATTTTGTTACAAAACTATTCATATGACAAAAAACTGGCTCTGTGGGTATGTTCTGCCATGTTTTTCTAAGTGAAAGGCATAGAAAGTTACCAATATTTTAACATGCAGCAATAGATAAAAAGATTTACCTTTCAAAATTTAATGGTATATAATATTCAAGACATCCATTAAGTTTTATTTGCTACAAAATGCCTAATTTTTCACTTTTTGATAGGCATGAGTGATATTTCAATGGAGTATATAGGAGCTGCTTATCTCTGTTATCTATGTCTCTGATGAAACAAATCAATATAGAAATATTTTGGTTATCTTTTATTTTCTTAGAATTATTTCCCTTTTTCCCTTTTTCTGACAACAAAAAATTGAAGTTCATAAAAATTATGTTGTAACATAAAATTCTCAATAGATATGTGTCCAACAACTTCATTTTGCTCTAGATTATTGCGCAAGTACCTTAATTCAATATATTTGGATTAAATATTCTGTTTCTGGCATTTATATTTTGAAAATTATTATAAACTGAACATTATACTTTGAAGTTTTCTCTGAAAACTGAAGGAAATGTATGTTGACAGGTGTTTGCACAATGAATTAGACCATAAAGAAGTTATTTAACCTATTTTGTGTTACACTTTTCATATACAACACATTTTTTAGGACTTCAAAAATTATGTGTTGTAAAAACATGAAAAAGGGAAAATAATTCTCACAAAAGAGCTACAGTAGCCAAATAAACTTCTTTCTGTTTACCTCAAATATTACGGGAAAGTCAAAGAACGGGCCCGCGAAGCGGGTCCGGGCTTTGGCTTGCCCGGCTATAGACTACACGTGTATATTTAAAAGAAAATCAAATAAAAACAATTAAAAAAATAAAGAATTCTATACCTATCAATGAAATTTTCAGTGTCAGTTCTAGTCGGGCGCCGCCATTTACAATGTAACTCAATGATGATAGGCGGGGTATTCCGATAACGGAACAAATCTCAACTTTTCGGATCAATAATAATCGTCGAGTTTTCCGAGTGAAAACGGAAGCGGTGCATGTTAAATACTGAAAGACACCTTTAAAACGGAAAGAATGAAAGGATTTTTTTTAACCACTTCCCCATTCATAGGCTTTGCCTAATTTCATATTATTCTGAATAACAGGGTCCGGAATAAACAAAGTTTAAAAGAAATATCTTTATTATTTTTCAAGAAATTAACCTTTTCGAAAACCTAGCTAAACACAGTTTTCCGGTATGTTGCGGATTTAGCTCTGGGGAATTACACCAAATGAAGTACATAACACAGTTACATGATATTCCTATTTTTTATCATTATTTTATGGTTTAAGGTGAAAAAAATTAATGTATTTGAAATTTATCAATATTCCTTTAATATCTATTGCAAGTTTTTCAAAAAATAAAATTGTTTATAATGAAAACCAATCAAATTAAGACAGCCGTAGTGGAATCATCCATAATAAATAAGGTTATTTTCTGTGAAAACTTGTGTATTTACTTTATTTTTTGTATGCAATTATTCATAAAATGATATTTAATTGTTTTCTTACAAAGAAATAACTGTTTTATTTCACTTTTAAATTAAAAAAGTCCAAAAACACCTCGAGTTCGTTATTACACACCATTACGTGAATTCCTAAGAGCTATGTACAGAAAGTACCGGAAAACGGCGTTTAGCTAGGTTTTCGAATTCGTGAACATGATTTTTTATGTCATAAGCCCGATCGGGCATTTTCACCAGCCTGATTAAAGAGCATCATGTTGTTAACATTTTTGCTGTATTGTTTTTAATGTTCACCCTTCTCTTGAACACTTATCGTGGACTTACCAGTTCTCAAACCTCTAAGCATTCAAGAGGTCTTTTAGCAAAAATAAAAATATATCTTTACAAAATTCTTTAGTCATATGTACACTTTAATCTTTATGTAACATTTCTGTAAAATTTGACTGAAATTCAACTATTAAAAAAGCTCTATTTCCATCTTGGAAAAGCACAACCCTCTTTTTTAAAACTGACATGGCCTCTTAAAATAAAGAACCTAATCTCAAACCCCTTCAAGTATCTCTAAAATTCTACTGTTTAGTTTAGCCAATGAAGTGATTGTCATATAACTATCACATGACAATGAAGTACCCTACATGATGCAGGTACCTGCTTTAAGATATTTTTGTCTCTAATATTCATTTTCACAAATAGTTAATGGTGTATTTATGGGACTTACAAAGGTAATAGCAATTTGTATGAAATTACACTAAGTAATAAAATATGTAATGTAAATATTTGTTCCTATGCACTGTTTTCATTTGACATCAGCAGACATGTCTGTCAGAAAGTAGGCTTTTTTTGCACACAAGTTCAGGACATCATGGTCACTTCTAGTAATAAAATAACAGCACATGAATGAAAGGTTTCAGAATAGGTTGGGTGTGAGATTAGGTACTTATATACGGAAAAGAGTCAACTCGGCCCTATACCAACTCGGCACGGGTCAACTCGGCACGGGTTAACTCGGCCCACATTACAAAAATATATAGATCTAGGCCTATAACGTATTTACTTTGCTTTGCATGTTGTTAAGGTAAATGAATAATAAGAAATATCTTATAATTATTATATAATTATACAATGTACCTCTGCTGAAATAAAGTATATTTAGAAAAAAAAGTTATTTATTTGTCTTGCAGATTCGATAAAATTAATATAGACACAGGCACAATTATCGAACCTGGGAAGATTCATATTTTTTCTTCCCAGGTCCGATACTTGTGCCTGTGAATATAGATATAAAAAAATGTGTTTCCTTAGATGCATTTTGTTTGTAAAGTTATTTTCAAAAAAATATGAAACAAAAACGTGTTTACTAAATAGCATAAGCTTCTAATTAATTGCAGGTGGTCACTAATCAAATTTGAATGAATGGGTCAATCATAATTATCACCTAATTAATCGGTATCTTTAACATACACATTGATTGATATTAATAGCCCGTGACAATAGGAGTCCTTTGATGTCCTTCACCCATTTTTAAAAGTGGGCCGAGTTGACCCTTGCCGAGTTGGAACAGGGCCGAGCTGACTCGGGGGCCGAGTATGTTTTAGGGCCGAGCTGACCCGGAATCCTTATACGGGGAAGTCAAAGACCGGGCCCGCAAAGCGGGTCCGGGCTTTGGCTTGCCCGGCTATAGACTACACGTGAATATTTAAAAGAAAATCAAATAAAAAACAATTAAAAAATATATAGAATTCTATACCTACCAATGAAATTTTCAGTGTCAGTTCTAGTCGGGCGCCGCCATTTACAATGTATGTCAATGATAATAGGCGGGGTATTCCGATAACGGAACAAATCTCAACTTTTCGGATCAGTAATAATCTTTGAGTGTTCCGGGTGAAAACGGAAGCGGTGTATGTAATATCAAATGACTCCTTTAAAACGGAAAGAATTAAAGGATTTTTTTTAATGACTTCCTCCCCGTTCATAGGCTTTGCCTAATTTCATATTATACGATACATAATTTGCGTATAACAAACTATACAGAGTAGTACTGAGACATGTTAAATCGTAGCAAGAATGGTTTACGTAGGGATAAGGGTTTACATAGCGCGTTTCCAGACCATTCTATTTGAAAGATCCTGCTCCAAGTAACTAAACAGCTAAAAATGAGGAAAGCAATTACAGTTTTCAGTCTATCTATATCAACAGTTCCAGCCCAATTTATTGCAAAAAGGTCATCATCTGAAAATGGGTTTATTCCACCAGCAGAAACGAGTGAAATGAACGATATAAATGATAACACATTCATGATTATGTTTTGTTTAAGGAAAAAAATCTCGGATGACGTCTACAAATTTGTTTACACCATGGACGCAGACATGTTGATGTGCAGCAGAAAACGAATATTGTAACAACTGTTCTGATTGGATTATTTTATTGATTAAATAGGTATCAATTATTAAACTACAATACATTTTAAAATTTTACTATATAATATCCTCTCCCATAAGTAATGTAACATTTGATACATTTATATCCCTTATTCCTGATTTTTTAAAAGTTTTTCCACGTTTTACAACATATTATTCACTGCGTTGCTTATACGGTTAGCTGTCAAAGGAAGAAAAATGAATTTAATACCAGTATTTTTCGTTTCTTTGCTTGTTTTTAAGAGTACATTTGCTTTTTCAAAGCAGGGCATATGGGAAAATGTCCAATTCCCACAGGTATTTTAGTCTATGCATATATGTATAAATATTTTACATTAAGAAAATATAATTTTTGAACTGTTGAAGCATCCCCACCCACAACAAATAACACGTTTTAAAAATTGTTGCAAATTCACCACATGTATGATCTATACGGCGGCACGAAATACCCAAATATGCCCAAATATTGTCCAAATATACCCAAATATAGCAATATTTATTTTTGTTTGTATAAAATATAGATTATAATGAGAAATAAATATCGTGGACTAACCAGTTCTCAAACCTCTAAGCATTCAAGAGGTCTTATAATGTGAATAAAAATATATCTTTATAAAAATTCTTTACATATGTACACTTTAATCTTTATGTAACATTTCTGTAAAATTTGACTGAAATTCAACTATTAAAAAAGCTCTATTTCCATCTTGGAAAAGCACAACCCTCTGTTTTAAAACTAACATGGCCTCTTAAAATAAAGAACCTAATCTCAAACCCCTTCAAGTATCTCTAAAATTCTACTGTTTAGTTTAGCCAACGAAGTGATTGTTATATGACTATCACATGACAATGAAGTACCCTACACGATGCAGTTACCTGCTTTAAGATATTTTGTCTATAATATTCATTTTCATAAATAGTTAATGGTGTATTTATTGGACTTACAAAGGTAATAGCAATTTGTATAAAATTACGCTAAGTAATAAAATATGTTATGTAAATATTTGTTCCTATGCACTGTTTTCATTTGACATCAGCAGACATGTCTGTCAGAAACAAAGCTTTTATGCACACAAGTTCAGGACATCATAGTCATTTCTAGTAAAAAAATAACAGCAGATATATGAAAGGTTTGAGAATAGGTTGGGTGTGAGATTAGGTACTTATACGATAAATATTTATAAAATAACATGACTTAGCCTGCTATAACTTTCATTCATTCCGTTGAAATGGGCAGTTAAGATGTTGTAAGAAAATAAAGTTGTGACATTTGCTTATCTACAATATCGCTTCTTTATAAATGCAATTTTAATTCAAGATATGATATTTGTTGTCTACACTTACATTTTTAAGGTGTAATTTTGTTGAAATTTCATATCATAATAAGAGGAAGAAGTCAATGTCATTAAAAAAAGCTTTAATGGAGTACATATACTGTATCTTTGTTCAAAACACAATGATAGGAAAATGTATATTTGGGTATGTTTGATTATATCTTAGTCAGTGTTCGACACTAACGCAGTCCCGCGGTCCCGAGGACTCCAAAAATTGGAAAGGGATTTCTTAAGTTCCAAGTCAGATGTCCCGTTGGGACTTTTAAGTTTTTAAGTAAAAAATATACTAAACAATTAAAATTGATCTTTAATCAACTTTAAAGTATTCATTTAAGATGGTAATCTTGCAAAAAAAAGTATTTATTAAACGTGATTAACTTGCAAAAAGTAAACCGGAAATGAAACATTGTTTACAAAACACGAAAATTCTCCACATACCAAACATTCCAATGTCAGTATTTGCCGACATTTTGCTGAATTTTCAACCACCATAGTAAAAATGATATGTTTTATATAGTTTTGTTTAATATTTGATATTTACTATGATGTTAGAAAAAGTCGGCAATTCCATAATCAATAGTGTACTAGATTTCGGATAAACACATTCGGATGCGTGATTTTTTTTGGGATTTTTTTTTAATATACCGTTTTTGTTATTATTATGCCCCCGCCATGTAATGGCCGGGGCATATAGTGTTACCCTGTTCCGTCATTCCGTCCTTCCGTCCCTTCCGTCATTCTGTCATTCCGTCATCATCAGTTTCCGTTCATTATCTTAAGAACGGTTGCACACATTCAACTCAAATTTAACATATGGATATATCATGAGAAAATACAGGTCAAGTTCGAATTTGGTCATGGTTCGATGATTTTTGGCAGAGTTATGCCCCTTTTACTTTGAAAATAATATGAAATATCAGTTTCCGTTCATTATCTCCCCAACGGTACAACACATTCAACTCAAACTTGACACATGGATATGTCATGAGAAAATACAGGTCAAGTTCGAATTTGGTCATGGTTCGATGATTTTTGGCAGAGTTATGCCCCTTTTACTTTGAAAATAATATGAAATATCAGTTTCCGTTCATTATCTCCCCAACGGTACAACACATTCAACTCAAACTTGACATATGGATATGTCATGAGAAAATACAGGTCAAGTTCGAATTTGGTCATGCTTCGATGATTTTTGGCAGAGTTATGCCCCTTTTACTTTGAAAATAATATGAAATTTTCAGTTTCCGTTCATTATCTCCCTAACGGTACAACACATTCAACTCAAACTTGACATATGGATATGTCATGAGAAAATACAGGTCAAGTTCGAATTTGGTCATGGTTTGATGATTTTTGGCAGAGTTATGCCCCTTTTACTTTGAAAATAATATGAAATTTTCAGTTTCTGTTCATTATCTCCCCAAAGGTACAACACATTCAACTCGCATACGGATGCGTCAAAGGAATGGGCAGGTCAAGTTCAAATTTGGTCATGGTTCAATGATTTTTGGCAGAGTTATGCCCCTTTCACTTTGAAAGTAATAGGAAATTTTCAGTTTCCGTTTATTATCTCCCCAATGGTACAACACATTCAACTCAAATTTGACATATGGATATGTTTTTGGAATGCCCAGGCCAAGTTCGAATTTGGTCATGGTTCAATGATTTTTGGCAGAGTAATGCCCCTTTCACTTTGAAAATAATATGAAATTTACAGTTTCTGTTCATTATCTACCCAACAGTGTTACATATTCAACTTAAATTTGACATATAGATATGTCAAAGGAATGGGCAGGTCAAGTTGGAATTTGGTCATGGTTTGATGATTTTTTGGCAGAGTTATGTCCCTTTCACTTTGAAAATAATATAGATACATCTTAGGAATAAGCAGTATAAGTTTGAATTTGGTTGTGGTTCAATGATTTTAGACAAACTTAACTTAAAATGAAAAAAAAAATTAATGCACCATCTGAAATTTTGGCTGCATGCGGGGGCATCCGTGGCATGATGACACATTTCTAGTATTTTAAATGCAATAATGATAATTTGTTCCTGTCTAATCATGTCATTGATATCATTATGTAAAGGAGTTTTGAGCAAAAAAGTTTTTTTGCAGTAACTCATGTTCTTCTCTTCAATGACTAGTTTACACTTATTCAAGTAGACCTAATACAGCAATATTATAATATCAAATGAAAATTACTTCCTGCATAACTACAGACAAAGGGACAAAATAAATTATATGTATTGAAGTCAGATATATTTAGGACATATATTACAAGACCTATAAACACTTCCAACTGCATGTATGATTTGTATAATTTAATAATGCTGGAAGGAAACATAGAGGATTTCGTTCCTTCATCACTTAATGTTATCACAGATCCATGGGCGGCTATGATCAACATCCCAAAAAGTAGAACGAAAGAACAATAAAAAATAAGTTGCACATCAATTTTGATAGACAAAGGTTATTGCTTTATTCTTAAAATTATATTTAAAAAAAATCAGGGACTTCCAACTTAGGGAAGGGACTTTTGAATTCAAAAACAGATGTCCCGTTGGGATTCCTGGCTGAAAAGTTAGTGTCAACCCCTGTTAGTGAAAGTGTATATTGTTTTCATGATTAAAACAGCACTTTTTTAGTATAAAACATTTATTTTTAGTATAATTGGACAATATTTGGGTATATTTAGGCAATATTTGGGTATATTTGGGCAATATTTGGGTGTATTTGGGTATATTTGGGTATTTCGTGCTGCCCTGATCTATATGCTGAATCTGTTGATGTTTTGTTGTTTTCCAAATTTATATAATATGCTATACACGGTTCTAGTCAAGCCGTCCGACATCCCTGCTGACAAAATTAGTCAATCCAGGTCCAAGATCTTTAGTCAACCAATCCCTATTTTCCATTATCATTTATTTAGTACTACATTGTGGTAGTCAGACTATTCTCTCCCTTACCAGTTCCTCCCTTGACGTTTCCTCCCTGATGGTTCTCTCCCTATTTTGGGGGAGAACCGTCTGCATATTTGCAAATAAGCAGACAGTTAATCCCCATCTTTATTTCTTTTTATTAATACATTATTATTGAAGTATTTAGATGTTTATTAAATGGATAAGTTTATTATTAAATTATAATAATAATTGATATAAATCGGAGAAAAAATATTTTATTGAAGTATTTAGATGTTTAATACATGGGCATGTTTATGATCAGGGTTCTCACTAGGACTTTAAAACAGTCCATGGACTCCCAACCCTAAAAAAGTTGGAGTCCAAAAGCGCGTCACAATTAATATGTTCATAGATTAGTCATTCAATGCTCACAATAGCATTGCTGATATTTTGACTCAACACATGGATCAACACATGGAAATCGTTTTTTGTTTTTTTTCACTTTTATACCAAAACAAATTTTATTCTGGTTAAAAAAGTCCACTCTAAAGAAAAAAGTTTGTATTTGTAAAAATAAAACGTAAATGTATATAGGCAGCGTTTAGCGGAATGAATAAGAAAATCGTGTACAGCTTCACACAGTGTGTAAGAGACACATCCGATCGACAATTATTTTAGCAAATATCTTCAAAAGGGGGCAAATTGAAGATCGATATTTAAAGATTTAATGTTGATTAAATAATAAAGGAACAATTTATTCGCATGTTTGGCTTTGAAACCGAGAATTTTAGCGAAATTTTAGGGTTTCTGGCGAACGTGAAATCGCCGATGTTCGGGATCAATTTTCGGATAGAATCTAAATATCAAAGAAAAGCGTATGTGTACCTGGCATTTCGGCACAATATCTTAATTTCTTAATACTCTTATTATAAGTTATAGAAAGTTTTTGCAAGAATGAAACTAAAGCAAAATTGTGCCTAGAAAATGCCGAAAATATTCGACGATCATTCAAAATTACACTCTTTTGTTATTTGAGAAAACAGTCTTTAAACTTGCGGCGTAAATAGTCGATAATTTTATCCTTTTGTCGGTAAAATTTGCTAATTTCCAATCAACTGTTGATCAAAGATATAAAATTATCACCTCGTGTTATATCTGGTAATTACATGTACTGTGTAGCGCGTGTATCACTATTGCGTGATAATGATCGGAAGCCTTATCGCTGATTGGCTAATCGCTTCACGGGTCGATGTGCATAGGACCGCCTACCTACATGTATAGACTGACACGCGCTGACGCATTTGTGTATTTGTGGCTGTAAACAATCGGTAATGAATACGCGTCCCCAGGCAAAATTAAGCGTACATGGAATCCTTGCTCTGAAATATTTGCGTCCAGCTGTAATAAACATGCGTACCGGGACGCCGAAATAAGCGTCCCCGAGAACCCTGATGATTAATTGATAAAGATTAGATAAAAAAAATATTTTTAGCATATTATTAGTGTATTATTATGATTTTTTTTATTAGATCTAAAGTATACTTTTTAATGTGTTTAATTTACTTATTAAGATAATCATTCGATATTTATTATTGGGCGAGTTTTGTTTGTTTGTTTTTTTAATAGACAAGAAAAAAAATTATAAGAAAAAAATGATTTATAAATTTTAATTCCTAAATTTCATACTTTTGTATAATGAAGAAAGGAGTTCAATACACATGTGCATTAAATTGCTGTCAGAGATAATTAAGGTGTTTATTAATTAAGTGATGTTTTTAAAACTTTTTTTTCGCAACAACCCTTACCCCTAAAATTATGAATTTTTAGCGCGATAATCTGTCAAATTGTGAAAAAATAAACAAGAATAAATCATCACCTGTAGTCACTTTATTCATACATTTTAATAATTATATTCATAGTTTCAGCTTTCTTCTTTTTATTCCCTCAAATATATCAATCAAATTCTCAAGATTGTCATTTGTCAGTTCATTATCTTGTTTGGTACTGAAAAGCAATCCTGCCAATTGTGAATTTTTTACACATTTTTGTGAATTTTTTTATGTGTTTTTGGCATTGTGAAGAGGTCTTTTTTTCTGGTTCAAAATCAACCAAAAAAAAAAAATCACTGTAATAATTCATTATTCAAGAATGAAGGACTTAGGTGTAATCTAATGATTAAAATAACTGTGAAAAGGTGTTTTTATATTTTTATTTGGTAATATATATTGTTTCATGTTAATGACTACATGTTCTTAAATCAATTTTGTATAAAAGTAAATGTGAAATGTGATTGCATACCAGTTGTTGCTTATTTATTTTTTATAACATACTTGTTACCACCTTATTCGCTATTTAACAAATAAATGAATATCACTAGACCTTCACATAGTTACAGGTGTATGTATATCAATCACTGTCCAATAATCTTATCCTCTCACAATAAAGGTGTTAATAGGAAAAGGTGTTAAATTTACAAACACTTTTTAGAATCAAATAAACATAAAATGCACTTTACTTATCAAATTCATTCTTTTAATAATCTTCAAGAAATATTATAAGATTAAGTCAAAACTTAAATGATAACTAACAAATAAAAATTGGGAGAGAACTGTCTGCATATTTCAAATTTGGGAGAGAACCGTCAGGGGAGGAAACGGATTGGGAGAGAAACGTCAGGGAGAGGAACTGGTAAGGGAGAGAATAGTCTCATTCCTGCATTGTCACTCTGTTTTCATATACTTTGTCTTTTCTTTTCAAGTATCACAGGGTGAGAAAAATGTGTTGGATAACCAGGACTCGAACCCAGGACCCTCAGAATACCATTCCGTGGCTCTATCAATTGAGCTAAAAAACCCTGATTTTCGAACTTGTCTCCCGTTCTCCCGCCTTGGGATAATTTCCCCGATATTAAAATATTCAAACAACAAAACAATTAAAATAAACATAATTTAATGATAGACTTAAACAACTTTTGCAACTATACATACCTGAAGTAATATCTCCCCTCAAACAGCAGGGGTCTAACGGATAATTGCATTGTTGGTTACTCAAACATACTTCAATTACTTTCAATAGCTGTCAAGAAATTAATCAATGCATGACAACATTCTCTTTTGATAAACCTGTCAGTCAGTGTCAGTATTGCAGGCGTTTAACCAATGACAATGCCCGATACTGAATGCGTGACACGTCAAATTTTGGGACGAGTTTGGTGTCAGTGTTGCGTCTTTGAAGTTGGTAAGAAGTAGGGAATGGTGCAATGATGCAAATTAAAAATATATTTGCAATTTTCAACTTGTTCATGCATAGCTCAAAAATTATTTCACCTGTAGGTCTGAAAGTTTACAAGATAGTTGGTCAGCATGTGTACTTATGAACCTTGGGGTTGCTTTTGGATTTATTCAGTATTTGTAAAGTTCTTGCCCTTTACATGAACTTAGTAAAAGATTTTTAGTTTTCAAATTGTGGCACATGTAGCCCAAAAAATTTTTGACCTAGAGTCATAAGATTGACAAAACAGTGGAGTGTTGGGGCACCCGTGTCCTATTGACACATTTCTAGTTTAATCAAAATTTAGAACATACGAGGGTTGTCCCAAAAGTCCGTGACAAATTTTATAGACGGTTCATTTTTAACGCCAATAGAAAATAATTCACACATATAACCGTTAATTTTATTATTTAACATTACAACAAATCATTTACAAAATATTTACTCTAGTTACTTAGAAATTTTCAATATTAACGACCACGGGTTGAGTTGCCGGCGCACGTCAAATAATTTGCATTTTGTTATGAATAGGCTAAAATTTAATTACGTATATTTCAAATATCTGATGATGTGTCTGCACAATGTCATGTTGACTTCCTCTGCTGCTATGTTTACATCATCTCAGAAAATTTTAGTTAAATAAATTAAGAAACGAAAAAGATTTGAATAAATGAAAATATCTCATATAAAATAGGAAAGTTAAAATGGCGACGTTCTAAGAATTTGCGGCGCAGTGAACAGGTAACTCAGGTTTCATGACTATTTCGAGACGACACATGTTACGATTTTTAACAAATTTACCAAATAAAACAGTTTAGCAACATTTCCTGAGCATTTGTTTACTAAAGGCATGAACGGAACCAGAGTTTTACGCTACAAAAAGCGAAAATAAGGAAAACACGGATAGGAAGACCGATCTTCGTCGCCTACTTCCCACAGCTAAAATCAGGTGCAAGGAGACTGGAAGTTCATGTATAGCAAAAATTAATGTATGCCATCCAAACATGCAACAGACATTAATAACCACATGATTTAAATCTGTAATTGACGATTTATGGGTACCATTATTGCTTTGAAAGCCATTGAGAGTATTTGAGAAAGGCGCCTGATATAGATTTAACGTCGTCTTTGATGTTTGACGTGCGCCGCGATTCAGTTAGTTGCCATGGTGTTGATGGCATATTTTTGTTGTTTATTGATATTTTTCTATGTAAATTTGTGAAAATGTTTCAATTATATGGGGTTATAACATATTAAAATATCAAATTCGTACCTATTTCATTTAGCTTTTAAACAATCTTGTCACATAATATTGGGACAACCCTCGTATTTCATAGATTTATGAATGCTATTGAAGCAGAGTTGTCACAACAGTGTCAATGCAAGAGCTTCAGTTTCAGTATTACTTCTAATATAATTTAATTATTGTCAAATATTTTACCTTACAGGACAAGGGCTACATGCTTTTTACCAAGAGTATGTATAAGGATACAATAGTCTCATTAAAAAGTAAGTTCAATTTTTACTTAAGTTTTTTTTTTTTAAATAAATACAAATAAATGAGTAAAAGAGTTTGTTTTTGTTTACATTTTTAACAGCGTAAAATTAAAAAAAACTTCATTTAGGAGATTTTGGTAATTCTGTACAGCAATGATCATTGGATAGGCTTTTTGCTTTAATGATTCTGGCCTGTAGAACAAGATGGTCACAAAATTAAAAATAAGCTTTAAATGACATCTGTTCCTCAGTGGCTTGTTATGACTTTGATGGAACCTGTACAGAAATGATCTGTTACTGAAATTGCTCAAATGGTTTTGGTCTATTGACCAAAGAATATCCAAGTTATTAAATCTTGGGTATGTAAACCATATTCTATTGTGAGTTATAAGGGCCATCATCATTGGGGGTGAACCCAATATGGATCTCAAAAATGACCACCAATTAAAAAAAATATGTGAATTTCCACTGATCCAGATTTGCAGTACAAAAACCATATGTGAAAAATAGGTCAGTCACAGTTTTCGACTTTTTAAACATTTATATAAAATTTAAAGTTTTTTAAGAAAATCCAAGTGTAATTCTACCCTTCTGACTTTTCTCAACAGTTACCCATTTTTGTATCAGATTTTAATGCAGCCTTTCAAATAAATGTTGAGATATTCTTTCTGTCATGGGTTCTTGTGTGTACGAAGTACTTCATATAAAACGGTGTTTGGGACAAGACCATCTAAAGATTGAACTGGCTTTGCTCTTAAGCTTTAAATGACCTTTAAGGTAACCTAATGGTCAAACCTGAAGGTCAAATTATTGAATTATGCTGAGATTGTCATGATTTTTAACCAGGTTTTCCGATTATTAGATTGAGGTATGTGGGCCCTTAAATAGAGTATATAGTGAACAATTTCTTCTGTTGCCCAACTGCTTCTACATTTCTCAAAGGATTTTGTTCAAATTTTCACAGATTAGCTTTATCTTCAAGTGCCCTGATGTGTATTGTCAAGGTTTTATGATTGGATAAGTTTTTACCTTTTACCTTATTATGGCCCTTTGTCTTTCCACAAAATTTAATTATTAGTGTAATATATCCTATTAATCACAAACTTTATTTAGTTATAAAACAGAAACTATCTAGGTTGTTGCATGCCTGCCAGCTCATCTGCCTGCTTTTGGGTCCTGTAGAGTCAAGGTCAAGGTCACTGTTGCTAAATATAGAAAATCTTTTTCCAGTCAGGTCACTGTTACTAAAAATAGAAAATAGGTTTCCGGTCAATAACTAGTTTGGAATAAGATATTTTTATGAAATTTGTGGTAAAGCAAGTTTTTATGAAGACCTCACTTGGGATGGCTTTTTGGCCTCCTAGGGTCAAGGTTACAGTTACTAAAAATAGAAAATTCATTAATCATGATTTGCATTGCACATAGTTACATTGTTTGTTGCTTGTATTTGTATTTCAACTACAATATATTTATCTACAATGGTGATAACTGAAAACCTGGTTTCGAGGCATTGCCATGTTTATTGTGTTATGTCTTTAAGAATATAATTGACTGTAACTTTGTAATTGATTAATGAATTATTTTCATTCTTTGACAAAATAACTTTTTGGTCATGAATTATTTTCATACTTTGACAAAATTACCTTTTGGACATGTCCTTCTTAAAGGTTGAACTGACTTTAAATGACCATGACGTTCAAGGTCAAATTATTGAATTTTGGTTTAGTTGTCATAATTGTGTTATTTATGTACAGATTTAATTCATTTTGGGATGAAACAACACTTGTGACCAGACCTGGACCTTTGAATAACCTTAACTGTCAATGTTAAATTATTGAAATTTGCATATATTTTCTTAACTTTGTCTTTTATTTATGGAAATGATTTATACATGGACAGAACAACAAGTGTGACTAGACCAAGCTATTAAAATTTGGAAAAAAAGAAAAACTAATTTTAATTTGAAGATTTGTTTAAACCTTTTAATTATTTCCTTTTAAAAAAGTAAAAAAGGTAGAGTGTTGCCCCTGCTGGCTCTTGTTCTGGAACAAAACCAAATTCTCTATAAATTATTAATTTAAACAAAGTTTGCCTGTCAATAACAAATTTAAAGTTTGTCCAAGGACTTTTGGAGGGCACTGTATAATTATATATGTGTTAAATGCATTCAGAAATAAAATATATGTATTTGTGAACAGATTTCTTTGATATAAATATATTTAATTTTTATTTTACAGTTGACTGTTCATCAAAGACAAGTGCACAGATTAAGATTGAGTGGTTACTTAGGTATACACCTTGTGCCACAGAGTTTCAATCTTTAGAAGGTGCTAAGGTTTGTAAATTTATTGTATTATCAAACTGAAGATTTGTATAAAATCATTGGTTAGGAATGTTGGTTAGGAATGTAACAAACACATGTGTATTTGTATTTTGGGGAGTAACATGGTTAGAATGGTATGATATAGCATATCATTTTAATCTCATCTGTTTTGAAGAAAAAGTCAAACTGTTGAAATGGCTGCATCAGCGTTGATTTTGTTTATCATCTTTATTCAAACAGGTAGGTATCAATAAGAAAGTTGGACTACTTGTTAATCATGACATGGTGCAGTTGTAAGGCAAGGGCATTATTTTTTAAAGCAGTATTTTTGGAGTTGTGCCCCATTTTCACATATAACTGTTAATTAAACATTGCCTGGAATGCCCATGTTTACATTATCTTAATAAGCATTTAGTTTGTCATTTTTAGCGTAAAGTTTAAGTGATTTTTTATCATAGTAATTTTTTCATTAATATCTCTTGAAGTGGTAATTTGATAAATGACATATTATTGTGTTGTAAATGTTTAACAGGCAGAAGGAGCAGCCATTGAGATGATGCTTGGTGAAGGGCCACATAAACTTTTGTTTCCAGACTTCAAATATGATACTATAGAGTATATCACTAAAAGTTATGAAGAAATATGTGATGGCTCTACAATCTTTTTAGAAGTAAGCCCATGCTTTTAAAAGTTGAATATTTTCATTTATATATACATTGATGGATTTTTCATTACACTGATTTGCAGTATTACTGATGTAGATAGAACACTGTTGAAATTAAGGTAGTTGTTTTTATTGCTCCCAAAGAAAAAATTTGGAGAGCATATAGTCAAAGCTTCATACTTCCATAGTTCTGCGGCACTTTCCATATAGTTTCACCTACCAACTTCATTTATTGACAGATCTCTTTCATATTTGAGCTGTGTCACGACAAAACCAACATAAATGGTTTGCGACCAGCATGTATCCAGACCAGCCTGCGCATCCGTGCAGTCTAATCAGGATCCATGCTGTTCACTATCAGTTTGTCTACTTGTTATAGAGTTGATAAGCGAACAGCATGGATCCTGATCAGACTACGTGGTGGCGCAGGCTGGTCTGGATCCATGCTGGTCGCAAACCCACTATGCTGGTTTTGTCGTGACGCGGCTCATTTGGTAAAAATATATCTAATGTGGTCCTCTACATTTGGATTGAGTTTGGGAGCACTTGGGTCGAGGTCACTAATGCTAAGAAATATACTTAAAACTTTTGCCTATTCAGTCTTTATTTATTGACTGACATAGTTCATATTTAGTTCAATGTCAGCGGTCTGGAGGTAGGGGTCACTTTGGTCAAGGTCAAGGATTCTGGTACTAAAAAAAGTTTTTTAAAGCTTTGGTTACACAGCCTTTATTTATTGACGGATGCCTTTCATATTTGGTAGAATTATACCTTGGATGGTTTTCTGACTTTGGATGGAGTAAGGGGTCACTTGGATTAAGGTCACCTGTGCAAAAAATAGATTTTTACACTGTTGCAGATGTTTTTCATATTTGGTAGAAATATATTTTACTTAGTCCATCTGTTAGAGTGGTCGATGTCAATTATGCTTAAAAAAACAAAAAAAACTTACATTTTTTTACATATTTTGAAATATATTTTGAATTATAGTAAGAGTAAAATTAGCGAGCATCCATAGTCTTAAGCTATATGTCCTCTGTTTCATTTCTTTGCTAAAATTTGCACAATTTTTCAAGCTTTTAATGCTACTTGAAAAACTTAAATTTATCATCATTAATTTTACAGTGCATCACCAACTGTCATTTTAATCTATTTACAAATTTTTATGGACCCCCGTCCTTTCAAAGAAAAAAATGGGGAGACTATGTGTCATGCGCAAGACCCAGACCCCTACCACCAAGGCCAAGGTCAAGCTGAGAGATCAAAGCGTAAAATGATCTATATTTTCCTTGTCCAGAAAATAACTTTGAAGGTATTAGAGAGATTCAGGTGAAATTGAATAATCCAGTGAGAGAGACGGCGGCACTGCAAAAGAACTATAACTCCATCTTGAATAATAATTTTAATTATCTGGCTTTTAATAATGAATTTATTGTTGCATGTGCAGATCTTACATTTATGAAGAATTTTCACTGAAAGTCTAGATCCCTATCTCAAACTTTTGAAATAATAGTATTGTGTGCTTCATGTATAACTTCGTTTAATTTGGAGGAGAATGGTAACTATTACAACAGTCAGTGACAATGGTCTAATGTTGATAATGATTTAGCGAGATTCTATAACTTTTTAGATACTATTTCAAATACTAAAGCTGACATATACATGTATATAAACATGTTTTGTTTTACAGGCAAAAACTATGGAAAAACCAACAATAGAAAAAATAGATAAGGTATGGATCATTTGTCATTATATTATTGGTTTGCATATTGTGATAAAAAAGATTACAGAATACCTTGAAAGAAAATATTCTTTTATTGAAACTGAGTTGGGCAGGTGTGAAATCATCGCCAAATTGGCTAAAAATAGCAGCATTGTATTTTGTTCCAAAACATTTCCTTAAGTTTATGTTCAGCATTATGTATAAATAATAACATATTATATATTCAATGTTACAAATCTTTTTAAGATATGGCCATATGGCTATGAAAAACAACTTTATTGTTTTTTTAATTTTTATGAAATATTTCATAAGATATAGCTTCATACACTTTAAGATTTCCTTTAAACTTTGCTCAAATTTTAACCCAAACAATGAGGTACTAGTATGCAGAATCCATGAAGGTTAAATGTCAGAAAATTTTGTGTCTACTCTAAAATCCAATATTCTTAGAAGGATTTTAATGCCAATGCAGCAAAGTTAAATGTAAAATCTTTGAAGCTGCTATACCAGCTTTAGGTGAAGGTTACTCTCTAAGGTCAAATCTTCGACAGTTTTGTGATGTTCTATAAATTTTGTACTCCTTAAAGGACTTTCTTCTAACGTAACTCAAATATTTACTTTCAAAAATAATAATAAATGGACCTACATAAAGTCTTATGTTATTGAGATGGTCGAGGTATTTGTTACTCCTGTTATAGCTATGGTTAGTTATTTCTAGCTTTAAAAACCTGTACTATCGTTTTAATGATATAGAGATATAATGTGATTTTGGAAAGAGACTAGATAATGATTATTGATGAAGAATAAGAATTTTTATAAAATGTTCAATGATGGCAGTGTTTGTGGCAGAAGTGGTTAAGCTTAACATCCCAGATAATGGTAAGCATTTAATTGAATTGTTTAAAACATTGTTTAGCTTAATAGTAGTGAGTACTAGTTATTTATATAAAATAATTACTCTTTGGTGTACATGTATATAAACTTTTATGTTAAACAAGGATCAGGAATTATCTATACTTTAATTAAGGTTGCGGAACAAACAGAGAAAAAAACAGAGAAATCCACTACAGAGGAGGCGGCTGATAAAGATAAGAATGATAAACCATCTCGGAGAAAACGAGAAGATCCAGTTACAAAAACTAAACCTTTAGAATCAGTGCAAACAGATAAAACTGTCACTACAACCAAAACTAGTGATTCAACAGTAGGAGTTACACCTAAGGCTAATATTTCACAGAATGTTAAACAAGATCAGGAGGTGGGTTATCTGGAAAACTAAGAACTTAACTTTGATATTGACGTTGTTTTCCTGAACAAAAGTTGTCATTTATGATGTAGTGAATTTATCAAGTTTATAATTCAGGGTTCCAATTAATATGATGCTACAGAGTTTTTTACTTACTTCATGTACAGATGTTTATGTAACTCACATTGCCTGTTTATATATTTGATCCTGGTCTCCAGGGATAACTTAAATTGATAAGTGAAACAGTTACTGCTGACTGCATCTAACACCCAAATGTGACATTATATGCAATTCCATTAGACGTAAGTGCCCCTGTTATTTGCTTCTGTAAAAATCATTAAGCGTTTTACACTGCTTTTTGAATTTCATTTATTCTCAAATGAATAGCTTATTCAACATAAAAAGTTACTTGGTTATAACTGGTACTTAAAATGATGGGACAGGCAACAACTGTAACAAAATTGAACTAAGTGTAACAAAATCTCAAGTTTCTCAACTATTTTTACCTTGCCATTGTAAGTGTACTGGAGAAGTTGTTAGCTCGACTATACGAAGTATATGGGGAGCTGTCCTACTCGCCCCGGCTTCGGCGTCCGCATCCAGATTTTAGATGAAAGTTTTGGTGCAGTAAAATATTTTTCACTATAACTTTGTCATTTCTTAAGGTATCATAACTCTAGAACCAATATTTTCAGATTTATCTCCCCTTGAACTTATAATTTTCCTTAAAAAATACTATTTTTTACTGATACTTCTTTATTTCTTAAGGGATCAACCTCATACTTCAAATATATGTACCTTAAAATCATCCCCATCTTATGTGACAAGGTTCATAACTCTAGCACCAATATTTTCAGATTTATCTCCCCTTGAACTTAGAATTTTCCTCAAAAAATACTATTTCTTACTGTTTCTTCTTAATTTCTTAAGGGATCAACCTCATACTTCAAATATATTTACGTTATCATCATCCCCATCTTATGTGACAAGGTTCATAACTCTAGCACCAATATTTTCAAATTTATCTCCCTTTGAACTTAGAATTTTCCATAAAAAATATTATTTTTTACTGTAACTTATTTATTTCTAAAGGGATCAACTTCATACTTCAAATATATTTACGTTATGATCATCCACATCTTATGTGACAAGGTTCATAACTCTAGCACCAATATTGCAAGAATTATCTCCCCATAAACTTAGATTTATTTACTAGAAAAATGTTATTTTTTATTTTAACTTTTTTATTTTTAAAGGTAACTACCTCAAACTGCAAATACTTATTCCTTATCACCAATTACATTTTATGTGACAATGTTCATAACTCTTGAAGCAATATTTACAGATTTATCTCTTTTTGAACTTGGGATTTTCTTTAAGAAATATAATAACTTCTTTCTTTTTAAGGTATCTACTTCAAACTTCAAATATGTATTTCTTATCATTACACAAATGTTGTGTGGCAAGGTCCATAACTCTAGCATGACTATTTCTAGAATCATTCCCCTTGATCTTGGAATTTATGTTAACAAATGTTATTTTTTTTACTATAACTTAATACATAATTATACATAATTGATTTTTCTTTCATAGTTTTGTCCTTACTGCGTCCAGTATTTTATTAGTCAAGCTTCGCTGTCTCCTGTGACAGCTCTTGTTTTTTTAGTACTCTTACTGCTAATTTCTCTGGCTGTCATAGTCACTCAACTGATTACCCTGTGGAGTGAGGCTGAATCGAGGAAAAAAAAGCGACCATTATATTCTTTTTGAAAATAAACCACTTGACCAGATTGTTACTGTTAAAAAGTACAAATACCTATGTAACAGTACAAATTTCTTAGTCATGGGTTCCCACTTGCATTAACAGGAAGAATAATTCCCATTGGCCTGTGGGAAAATAACTTAAGCTTTTGTGATGGCATGTGTCCATTTTTTTAGTTATCCACAATTTCTTGAAACAGCATCTCCTCCTTAACAACCACTTGGTGGATTCTGACCAAACTTCACAGGAATGATCCTCCCTGATATAAGCTGGGCGAGTTGTTACTTCTCTAAAATTTCGGTCTTGCTATGCCCGGATTAAACTTTGTAGAAATACAGAGAGCCAAATATTAAGATCATTTCTATTTAATTACATTTTTGTACAGTTTGCCCATGATTAATTTTTTGTCTAAATACATATATTACAGGTAGATCATCCAAGTTTGGCCAAGGTCTGGAAATCGGGATACTATGCCTTTGTTGTAAAAATAACACCAGTTAATGAGAATGACAAGTTTGATGCTAAATGTAAGTTTGAGTTTTACTATATAAAGCAAAAGAAGAACAGTTCTTAAGACAATCATCATCTTGTGTCCAGATTTTTAATTAAAGTTTTTGAAGTTTTTCAAATGTTGTTCCTTGTCATTTATTATACATAGAGCATGGCTCATAACTCTCGGTACTTTTCACTGAAATCACTGATGTATTGCTTTTGAATTTGGAACACTTATTTATGACCTCACCTACAGACTAGACTATGTACAAAACTTTGGCATAATCATGTTCCTTTTTATTGAGAGAATTTTGAAAATGACTGTCTTTATTTCACTATCAATCAGTTTGATAAGCTCAAGGTGCTGTCCTTTAGACAGCTGTTTAACAATTTATTATCCCTCATTACAAACTATTATAGAATATTATAGGATTGTGTATTAGCAAACATTGTACATATTTGTATTGATAGTAGAACCTGATTGATATCTCTTCATGGTAAATTATTGGCTCTGATTTAATGATTAACTATATAACTTTGAACATTCATCCTATAATATTACAATTTTTGTTGGTATAAAATGTGAGTGCTTGTGATGATATAATTTTACTACAGTGTTGATAAATGTTTAACAAGACTAATTAACCAAGAATTTTACTATTTTTAATTGCACTCTCGTGTTTATCAAATCAATTAATACAAGTTTATTAGCTGTGTACTGCAGCCATCTGGTTTATTATTAGTTAATTGCTTTTAGCTTGTTAGAGGCTCTCTGACATTTTACACTGCAAAATCGCAACTTTTGTTTCTATCAAATGCAGAAATTTTATTTATTTATTTTTCAGTGACTGTTGCTATGAAAGGAAAAGTTGGATATATATCAGCTGTAGATTGGCCGCTGCTTATTGTGAGTTGTTTTCTGTAACTCTTTTCTTTGCATGAATCTACTGTAATATCTTTATTTCCTAATTCTTTACAAAAAATCACTCTTGTTAAGTTATAACAAGTGGCCTTCATACATATTACTTATTAGATGCAATTATGAAATAATCTGAACAGTTATTGTGAATGTGTAATTTGATTTAAAAAAAAACAGGGGAGTTATAAGTTTCATTTAGCATTATCTAGTATGTTATAAGTAAATAAATGACATAGATGTTTTGATATATTTTAAGTTTTATGGAGTTATGGGACTTGTATATATAATATATGGACTTGTATGGTTGGTTTTGTTGGCCTGTAATTGGAGAGATTTAATGAGGTTACAGTACTGGATTGGTGGTGTCATTGTTCTAGGTATGTAACTTCATTATACATATTTCAGATGTACATTCATTATGTTGTCAAAACTGGCATTCATTAGATAATATTATAATGCAAGTAAAATTTCTCCCACATGACATGTATAGAAATAAAATCATTAACTTTAATGTTGATACCTGTAAAGAGCAATAAACACAAATAAAAGTATAAGAAAATTGTAGAATTGATTAACATATCATTTCTGTATAGTAATATTGTACAAGAAGGTGATGAAATGACTTTAGATAGCATCATATAATTATGTTAATATCTACAGAAGAGAGGGAATGATTTGATTTTGATTGCAATATAGAATAAATTAACTCTTTGTTACTCAATTGTCAGGAATGTTAGAGAAAGCTGTGTTCTATGCTGACTACCAGAATATAGCAAACAATGGAAAGTCGGTGACAGAGGGTACTGTGATATTTGCTGAAGTTGTCTCATCATTGAAGCGTGCTCTTGCTAGAATGTTGGTCATTATTGTTAGTGTGGGCTTTGGTATTGTCAAGTAAGAACAATTCTTTTACTTGTTAAATTAACAGATTAACAATGTTATTCTAAAACTGAGCTTAGAATAATATTTTTAGCTTGACTGTTGGACAAATAGTGGGGCTATCTACTCACCAGGGCATCAGTTTACCAAGGCCCAAGTTTGGCTGAATTATAGCCCTTAGTGAATATAGAACATTTTTGTGGGACCTGCTACACAGTAGCAGCTACATATAGGGACATATAGGGATCACTTCTCTGTCATCTGTCTGTCTGTCACAAAACTTGTCTGGACTACTCCTCAAAAACTATATCATCCAAGATTTTACAGTACCAAGACTACTTAGGCATATCTTCGGCATTTTCCAGTTCAATGAGTTACTGCATTAAAAAAAAAATTTTTTTTTAAGTTTTATTTGAGTGAAACTTTACAGGATTGATTGGTACCCTGATTACTTGTGCATATATAACGGCTCTTCTGGTTGAATGATTTTTGGCTTAGTTAGGGCCCTTGGATAAAAAAAGTGTTTTGGCCTTTTATTATGCTCCCCTTCAAATAAGTGGGGGTATATTTCTTTGCATTTGTCTGTTTGTCTGTCCGTCCCAAATGGTGTCCGATCAATAACTCAAGAATGCTAATGCCAAGGAATTTCAAACTTGGTATGGGGATTGTTCATGGATTTTTCATTCCCAATTGTTTTTGGGGTCTTTAGGTCAAAGGTCAAATTGACCTTGAATTACAAAATGGTTTCCAATTAATAACTGAACAACTCATGGGACTTTGACCTTCAAACTTCGCAGGTGCATTGGTCTTGGCCTGTAGATGACCCTTATTGATTTTTTGGTCATGGTCAAAGATCAAGGTCATATTGACCTTATAGGTAAAAATTGTTTTCAATCAATAACTTGGCAACCCATGAGCTGTTGGCCTTTAAAATACATATATAATAGGTGAATTGGTCTTGGCAAGTAGTCATTATAGATTTTGGTGTCAAGAGGTCAAAGATGAAGGTCATATTGACCTTGTAGGTAAAAACAGTTTCCAATCAATAACTCAACAACACATGTTTCACAGTAGCTGCAACATGCAATTGCATCATGCAACAAATGTGATCACTGATCTGTCTTGTTGTTTAAAGTATTACTTGCAGCATCAACTGATTGTATTCACATGAAACTTAAAACATATCCAGTGTACATACTGTATTTTCTGTTTAAACACCAGTGTCTGTTGTTTTAGGATGCTGACATGAAATTATTTTAATGTTATATATTTACAGTATGTCACATCAAAAGTCAATATTAATAAATGACATTCTCCCAGCATTGCACTTTTTTAGGGTAAATTTTTATGCATTTTCAGTTGCTGTTTACTAAAAATTATTTTGAATGAAGGGAATCTTTGCATTAAAAATGATTTTTGGAATAAATCTTGTTATTATAATGCACTTAATGTTTATGTAAGGATGTTTTGTATTTCAGGCCCAGATTAGGCCCTACCTTCCATAAAGTGCTGTTTGTTGGTGGTCTTTATTTTATCCTAGCCACCATTGAAGGCAGTATGAGAACATTAAAGGTTTGATATAATTCATTTATTATGTTTCATAGCTTTGCTGAGTGAAGATTTTAAATTTGATCTTGATAGACTGAGATTAATAAAAAAGACACTATTCATTCATTAGTCGGCTATGTGGTGTTGATACAACAAGGTAATTAAAACTAAACTTACTGAATTAATTACAAACGCAGTGAATACGTAAAATAAGGAATATGTGAAATTTAAAAGGAGTTTAGACTTTATTTGTTTTTATTTCATGCTTTCCAGTGTTTTATTGTAATACATCAGATGATTATATTCTGATAAACCACTAGTGAAATTTATAAAATATAATTTTCACTGTAGCCGGACTATATCTGAATGCGGATGAAAAGAAAATCATAAATAAATGGAATAACATGCAGAAATAAATGCCGTCATGCGTAAATTTTGCCGTTTTAGGAAACGAAAGCCGATGTCACCATACATCATGTTAAAAATGTAACAAAATTAGAGAAATTTAACAGAACTATATTTCAAAATTGATGATGTGACGTCATGATGTGATGACGTCACAAAGGAGAATGCGCGACGTTACGCGGTAAAATCAGTAAGAATTACTTAAAATAACTTAAAACGCATGAAATAAAAAGAAAATTAATTTGTTTTACATATAAGATTGAAATATATTTCATTCGTGAACACCAGCTATTATATTTTCACTCGTGGCTACGCCACTCGTGAAAATATTGCATCTGGTGTTCACTCAGTGAAATTATATTTCAATCTTACATGCAAAACAAACAAATATCCTCTATATAATACACAATGCTTTGTGATAAAATATACATTACTTTAAAGTATTTGTCATGTTTATGATTTATTGTATTAAATATGACATGATTTGTATGGTATGTGATTATAAATACTTATATATGTCCATCTTTTGGTAAAATATGAAAATGAAACTTGAATTATATATTTTCATACTATCTTATATATTACTATTGTTAATCTAACTGCCAATTAAGTGTGGTGAAAAACATGTATATATGTTTATGCTAATAAATATTTTGACTTTAACTAGAGGATAGTAACACACTACCCAGGTACTTTATGAAAAAATGATATTGTTGTACTTTCACAGCTTTCTAATTACTTTCCCATGCTGACAGATATTTGTATAGAACAACAGGAGATTATAGACTGTTAATCTATGATTATTTCAGCCAAAGGGAGATCAGTCTACAGATCTGATGTTGGCTGCTGTACCTCTAGCAGTTGTTGATGCTTCTATTTGTTGGTGGATCTTCTCAAGTCTTGTTCAGACAACTAGACAGTTACGTTTGAGGAGGAATGTTGTTAAACTAGCTCTCTATAGACACTTTACAAATACTCTCATCTTCGCAGTATTAGGTTTGTGTATAAATATCAACATACATGACTTTCATTCTAATTTGAAGAAAATATGCCTGGTTTTGTTATAGTAATGTGATCATAGATCTTTCACTATGATATAATTGATATTTCCCAAAAGTTATGTTGTTTTTGTTCTTGTTTAATTTACATTATTTGTAAATGCCACTCTATTATAACAAGAAATATTATTCCTTAAAGTTTTATGATGAGTAGAAATTTTAAAGTGCAGGCAGAATGTTGTAACTAGACTTTAGAAAATTATTGTTGATATGCCCTTTCTCTTCAGCACTTATATTTGTATCTTCTGTTGTTCATCAAATATTATACTTATTGCCAGATATAGTACACATATGGTCTATGGCTCATTACGTTTAATTGTGATAGATAACTGTAGATGATGTGAGCTGGTAGTGTAAGTGTACTTTGATATTGAAATAAATGAGTTACCAAAATAATTTTTATCATTCCAGCATCAATCATTTTCATGATATGGTCAATAATACAGATCAAGATGAAGACTTGTCTAAGGGTAATCTATTCTCTCTTTATATAATATCTGTTTTGATTAAACTTTCAGTTATATGCTACTTGTCAGAATCTATCAAGATTTTTAAAGCTTTTATTATCTCTGAAATGTTGATTTCGTACAATTTGATTCTGATGGAATTGATGAAAATGTGCAGCTGAATGATTAACTGATTAAAGAATAAAAATTGATGAATTTGTTGATGTGGTTTTATATTGATTTTATATAGAGGATATTGAATGAGTGTAAGTTCAATACTGAACTTATTTAACAAGTTATATTATGCGAGCCTCTGGCGAGCATAATATTATTTTATTCAACTATTTCACTAAATTTAGTATTGATGTTACATGAGTAAAATATTCTATTTATCACATATCCAAAATAAATAGTGTTTAGATTGAAAAAGAATCATATTTCAATGACGTGCCTATAGTATAATGCTAACAATTAGCGCATCTTAACACTGCGTCTTAACACTGTGTTTATATAATGCAAATGTCGTAAAGTCAAATTATATGCACGGCCGTGCAATACCGTTTTTACGGAGTTGTAAAATCTGCATGTGTATTTGATAAATACTGTATATACTCTATAAGAGGTTTCATGTTTTCAAAACTATATAATTATTCGACACTTTCATTTGTATTTCTCAAATTGTTTTCTTATTTTATAAAGTTTTCAATTGAAATGGTCATGACAAATACCTAACAAAGTTTATGTTTGGTTATACACCTTAGATTATTTCCTTCTTTATGATCTTTTCATCTGTTTATATATTCCAAATGGGATATTTGTTGTTGTTTTATAGTGAGAGAAGTTGTTTGTAAGTATGATATTGTAATTACAGGCATGGAGAGAGATCTGGTTAGATGAGGCATACTGGCATTTGTTGTTCTCTGTTATCCTAGCAATTATCATGATTTTATGGAGACCTTCATCAAATAACCAGAGGTGAGATTATATAAACCTTGTTTTAATTTAAATATATTCAATCTATGTCCATGACTATTTTTATCATTGTGTAAGTAGATACAGTGTAAATCATGCATCCAGTCTAGAGATAGATTTGTGTGAAATTAGCATTTGTAGATTGAAGTACATTGTGCTATTTTAACACAATCAGAGAATACCATCCTGTGGTGCAAGTCATGCAATAGTGATTTCTGATCACACATGTGGGAAAGCACCACACATAAGAAGTTTACCCTAATTTCTTGTTAATATATATTTCCATCTTATTCCAAAGAGTCATAATATTAATAACCCAAAGAATCCCTGGAAAATATTTTTTATCCGGTACATTTAGCTCTTCAGAGGTTACTTTATGTCTGTTATATATTTGTGTATATATATTATATAGGTATGCATTGTCTCCGTTGATTGATGTAAATGTCTGTATATATATTTGTGTATATATATTTTATAGGTATGCATTTTTAGCTCGACTTTTCTATGAAAAGGGGAGCTATCCTACTCGCCCCGGCGTCGGCGTCGGCGTCGGCGTTGGCGTCACACCTTGGTTAAGTTTTTCGTACCACCCCACTTTATTTCAGAAGTATTACAAGTATGGCTTTGAAACTTACCATACTTGTTCACCATCATAACCTCCATCTACAGACAAGAGTACATAACTCTGTCAAGGTTTTTGACAGAATTATGGCCCTTTTTTGACTTAGAAAGTGTATTGAGCTTGGTTAAGTTTTTTGTACCACCTCACTTTATTTCAAAACCATTGGAGGTATTGCTTTGAAACTGACCATACTTGTTTACCATCACGACCTTCATCAACAGACAAGAGGACATAACTCTGTCAAGGTTTTTGACAGAATTATGCCCCTTTTTGACTTAGAAAATACATTGAATATGGGTAAAATCCACTTATTGCCTTAACCCTTTGAGATATTGCTTTGAAACTTTTAATGCTATTTCACATCATTACCCCCATCTGTACGCAAGAGAAGGTAACTCTGTCAAGGATTTGTTTTAAAAATTAAGGCCTTTTATCGACTTAGAATCTTGGTTAAGTTTTTAGTACCAGTCCACTTTTTGACTGAACTGTTTGAGATATTAATTTGAAAGTTGGAATACTTGTTTACAATCATGATTCCCAAACATGTCCAGGAGAAGGTAATTCTGTCAAAGATTTTATTTGAATTATGGCCCTTAACTGTCAATGTTTTGTATTATAGGCAAGCACTAAAAAACTTAAAAAATCTAAAAAAATATCTTAATGCTCATGGCCATTGTTCACTTTAAAAATACAGAGATTCTTGTATTGCCTTTTACTGCAAAAACTTTTTTTATTGGCAAGCAATAAAAAAGTCGAGCGCGCTGTCTTACGGACAGCTCTTGTTAGCTCACCTGTCACAAAGTGACAGGGTGAGCTTTTGTGATCGCTTTTCGTCCGGCGTCCGTCCGTTCTCCGTCCATAAACTTTTACTTTAAATGACATCTCCTCATAAACCACTAAGCCAATTTCATCCAAACTTCACAGGAATGTTCCTTTGGTGGTCACCTTTAAAAATTGTTCAAAGAATTTAATTCCATGCAGAACTCTGGTTGCCATGGCAACCGAAAGAAAAAACTTTAAATATCTTCTTTTAAAAAACCATAAGAGCTAGAGCTTAGATATTTGGCATGAAACATCTTCTAGTGAGTGTCTACCAAGTTTGTTCAAATAAAAGCCCTGGGGTCAAAATTGGCCCCGCCCCAGGGGGTCATTGATTTTCCCTATATGCATATAGTAAAAACTTAAAAAATCTTCTTTTAAAGAACCCAAAGAGCTAGAGGTAAGATATTTAGCATGAAACATGTTCTAATGGGTGTCTACCAAGTTTGTTCAAATAAAAGCCCTGGGGTCAAAATTGGCCCCGCCCAGGGGGGTCATTGATTTTCCCTATATGCATATAGTAAAAACTTAAAAAATCTTCTTTTAAAGAACTCAAAGAGCTATGGCTAAGATATTGAGCATCAAACATGTTCTAATGGGTGTCTACCAAGTTTGTTCAAATAAAAGCCCTTGGGTCAAAATTGGCCCCGCCCCGGGGGGGTCATTGATTTTCCCTATATGCATATTGTAAAAACTTAAAAAATCTTCTTTTAAAGAACCAAAAGAGTTAGAGCTAAGATATTTAGCATGAAACATGTTCTAATAAGTGTCTACCAAGTTTGTTCAAATAAAAGCCCTGGGGTCAAAATTGGCCCCGCCCGGAGGGGTCATTGACTTTCCCTATATGCATATAGTAAAAACTTAAAAAATCTTCTTTTAAAGAACTCAAAGAGCTATGGCTAAGATATTTAGCATCAAACATGTTCTAATAGGTGTCTACCAAGTTTGTTCAAATAAAAGCCCTGGGGTCATTGATTTTCCTTATATGTGTATAGCAAAAACTTAAAAAATCTTCTTTGAGAAAACCCAAATAGCTAGAGTTAAGATATTAAGCATGAAACATCTTTTAGTGAGTGTCTACAAAGTTTGTTCAAATAAAAGACCTGGGGTCAAAATTGGCCCCGCCCCGGGGGTCATTGATTTTCTTTATATGTGTATAGCAAAAACTTAAAATCTTCTTTGAAAAAACCCAAATAGCTAGAGTTTAGATATTAAGCATGAAACATCTTCTAGTAAGTGTCTACAAAGTTTGTTCAAATAAAAGTCCTTGGGTCAAAACTGGCCTGGCCCCAGGGGTGTCATTGTTTTTAACTATGTGTGTATAGTAAAAAAATCTTCTTTTAAAAAGCCCAATGAGCTAGAGCTTAGATGTTTAGCATGAAACATCTTCTTATGGGTGTCTACCAAGTTTGTGCAAATAAAAGCCCTTGGTTAAATTGGCCCTGCAATGTTGGGGGGTGGGGTGGGGGTTGGGGGGCCTATATACAGGTGAGCGACCTCAGGGCCATCATGGCCCTCTTGTTTCCGCTGATTAATGTAAATGTCTGTTATATATTTGTGTATATATATTATATAGGTATGCATTTTCTCCGTTGATTGATGTAAATGTCTGTTATATATTTGTATATATATATTATGTAGGTATGCATTTTCTCCGTTGATTGATGTAAATGTCTGTTATATATTTGTGTATATATATTATATAGGTATGCATTTTCTCCGTTGATTGATGTAAATGTCTGTTATATATTTGTATATATATATTATATAGGTATGCATTGTCTCCGTTGATTGATGTAAATGTCTGTTATATATTTGGGTATATATATTATATAAGTATGCATTTTCTCCGTTGATTGATGTAAATGTCTGTTATATATTTGTGTGTATATTATGTAGGTATGTATTTTCTCGGCTGATTGATGTAAATGTCTATTATATATTTGTATATATATATATTATATAGGTATGCATTTTCTCCGCTGATTGATGTAAATGTCTGTTATATATTTGTGTGTATATTATGTAGGTATGTATTTTCTTGGCTGATTGATGTAAATGTCTGTTATATATTTGTATATATATTATATAGGTATGCATTGTCTCCGTTGATTGATGTAAATGTCTGTATATATTTGTATATATATATTTTATAGGTATGCATTTTTTCCATTGATTGATGTAAATGTCTATTATATATTTGTATATATATATATTATATAGGTATGCCTTTTCTCGGCTGATTGATGTAAATGTCAGTTATATATTTCTGTATATATATTATGTAGGTATGCATTTTCTCAGCTGATTGATGTAAATGTCTGTTATATATTTGGATATATATATTATGTAGGTATGCCTTTTCTCCGCTGATTGATGTAAATGTCTGTTATATATTTGTATATATATATTATGTAGGTATGTATTTTCTCGGCTGATTGATGTAAATGTCAGTTATATATTTCTGTATATATATTATGTAGGTATGCCTTTTCTCTGCTGATTGATGTAAATGTCTGTTATATATTTCTGTATATATATTATAAAGGTATGCATTTTCTCCGCTGATTGATGTAAATGTCTGTTATATATTTCTGTATATATATTATGTAGGTATGCCTTTTCTCTGCTGATTGATGTAAATGTCTGTTATATATTTCTGTATATATATTATAAAGGTATGCATTTTCTCCGCTGATTGATGTAAATGTCTGTTATATATTTGGATATATATATTATGTAGGTATGCCTTTTCTCCGCTGATTGATGTAAATGTCTGTTATATATTTGTGTGTATATATTATGTAGGTATGCCTTTTCTCCGATGATTGATGTAAATGTCAGTTATATATTTCGGTATATATTATATAGGTATGCATTTTCTCCGTTGATTGATGTAAATGTCTGTTATATATATATTATATAGGTACGCATTTTCTCCGTTGATTGATGCAGCTGATGATGAGGATGAGGAAGATGAGTCAGTCCTCAACGATGCTTTTGGTACGATACTATTTATTATACTGTAGATTACCAATGTTGGTACGATAATATTTATTATACTGTACATTATCAATAAAGCATCTCATATACATGATTAAATACTTCAAAATGTTCGAACAAAAAACAAACATGCTAGATTGAAATTAGATATTGTTGCTATATGTGACAGCTTCCCATTTGTACATACATGTACATTGTAACCTTGATACTATCTACTTAGCTTGTATAGGGTCAGTTTACATACTTTTGTGGATTGCCTGTGGTGTTCTAGACTGTATTAGGAAATTACTGAAAGTTTTTTTTTTAATGAATTTTGAAAATTTACTTAAATCCGTAAAATCATACAGAATACATTATAAAATCAACTTATAATAAATGTTTAAAGCAGTATGGCTCAAATTCATGCAAAGATTCATGAAAATTTTGAAATGGTTTTAAAAGTAAAATATTTTAAAGTGAACAAATTTATGAATTTACACCTTACGAGCAGTGCTTAAAATTACCAAAAAGGTAAAAATGTGCAAAAATAGCCCTTACTTCATTAGTAGCGCAGTAGAAATATTGTGATAAATACTGAAAAACTAATGAGTAATTGCTTATAACATGTAAACTATTATTTAAATCTTGAAACTTTTTTAGTTTTCTTAAAATCTTAGTACATTTTTCTAAAGTTGGATTTTCTTGCAAAATTTTGACTGATCTGGAGGCATACAGCTTTTAAAGACAGAGTGAAATGTTTAATTTATTTATTTACAGCTGGTATGAAAAACAGAACCAAGCAGACAAATGGATCTCCAAAACAAAAACAAAACTCCATTGTAAGTTATTTTGCATATTTGAGTTATTTGATTTTGTATAAGACTTTAACACTTTAGACTTTGCTATTTTGTTCTTAAACTTTACCGTGGATCATAATAAAATCTATAAACATTGTATGGTGTACATATTCACTTAAAAATCATTCTCTTTCCTGAGGTCTATTTATTATTTTTTTTTATTCATGTACTTTCAAATATTCTGAAAGTTTTGATTTATAACTTTAACTGATCACATATTAAGACTCAGAAATTATTTACAATATGTTGAGCAAAGGTGTTTGGAATGGTTTAAATATTAATGGTTGACAATAGTAATGTTTTTATTGTTACTTATATTGTAATAATTTTATTTGTAACAGGAGGATGACTTGAAGTGGGTTGAAGAAAATATTCCATCAACATTATCTGACAAGTAAGTTGTGTTAACAGTATATGTAAATATCAAACTAGGAATTTTTTATTTTTATCTACACAGACATAATAATAATAATAATAATAATAATAATAATTATATCTTTATTTAGAGAAGGTAATACATTAAGAAAATACATCAGCAATCATATCTTATTTCCAATGAGGCCTTCTGAAATAGAAAAATAACAACAACAACAACAGAACATGCATATAGAGATATTTTCATGAAAGTATTAGTAAGCTATCCAGCTGGTTTACTAAAGGTTGATGTTTCTACTGGAGTGCCTGAAATGATGCACAGAAGGGGTATTTGTGGTCATCCTCCACAAGTAAAGCTGGAAAGGGGCCATTTGTATAACTTAAAATCAAAGTCACAAACATTTGCTATTTTCCTGTGGTAATTTTTTTGTATGCTAAATGTCAGTTATTTTCTTCTATATGAAATATGGCAAAATGATGTTTGATTGCAATTTTTGTTTTAGAGCACAGACTTTAATTGAATCAGATGAAGAAATTATGACGGTGAAATATGAAATGTCAAAGATGCAATAGTACTGTGTGTGAATGTAGAACAGTGACTGTGATTTCTGTATATATATTTCATCTAGGGACACAATATGCTACCAGGGTTATACACTGTGAATTTTGTCAGAAATTTGAAGCAAAAAAGACATGTTATAATTTTCTTGTATGTCTGGTAATTTAAATAATTTGGAGAAATTTACTTAGGTGCTTAAATGTAGAAATTTTAAATTATACATTTTTGCTTTTATGGAGTAGATATTAGATAAATTTTCTGGTTGTACACAGTGGACTGGACTGGACTGGTTATGTTATTGGTGTATTTAACTTTACGCTTGTAGCACATTTATAACATGGTGTTCTATATCTGGGAAAAAACACTTTTTTTCAGTTAGTATAATGCTTCTGCACACCTATACAATCTGGAGGGTTATGATTTTAGTAAATAGGATTGTAAATAATGAATGAACAAAACTAAGATTTTTTTTTCAACTAAGATTTATTTGTATTTTAAGGTAATTATGATATTGGAATAATTGTTGAAGTATTTTTTATTCTTTCCTCTTGGAAATAGTTAAGAAGAGATGTAAGTGATTATATGTAGTTTGAGTGACATTCAGTTTGATATTGCTGTTACCATCTAACATTTGAGCCGCATCACGACAAAACCAATTTTATGCGTTTGCGACCAGCATGGATCCAGACCAGCCTGCACAGTCTGATCAGGATCCATGCTTTTCGCTTACAAACGGATGCGCAGGCTGGTCTGGATCCATGCTGGTCGCAAACGCATAACGTTGGTTTTGTCGTGACGCGGCTCATTTTATTATTTTATTTAATCATTATTTCAATCAGTGTAAAAGAAATTAGATAAGTCATTTTGTAGAAATTCCTGAACATTTTATTCTTTATTATATTTTGTAAGTAGATCTAATTGAGTAAAAGTGCAAATTCTGAAATTATCAAATTTGATAATCTCTCCTAATAACAAAATCACAACCTAACTGGCTTTATATTTTAAGATTTGATTAAAAAAAATTTGCTCTGTTTCTAGTTTAGATGAAGTTTTTTTTTTGAAAAATACCCACTTACTTTCAAGTTCTTATATTATTGTCAATAACATGGCTTTTTAGGACTAGATCTGTTTCAAAATGATTAACACTGATACATACCCATACCTACATGTACATAATATGTTTTATTTAAATTGTAGAAGTTATATTATAACATGAGTTAACATGGAACTGGATCTGTTTGAAAATTATTTTGCAAAAGAAATTTTATCAATTCTGTATTTATTTTTATTAGGAGTCTTTATATGGGTTGATAGTAAATTTGTTTTGACTGTTCATTGCTATTTGAGTAAGTATGATATGTTGTCAGTGTTATTTAGGTTAAGTATGGAGGGAAATTTTGATTTTGTTTTGTATTTATGTTAATCATGACTAGTGCTGGTACTCTGTTGGTAACGTATCACGTTCATATAATTCATCATCCGTCTTTTGTTTACACCATGTACATTTCATTATTATTTTGTTGATTTTTCAAACTATGTCATAATATCAATAAATTATATTTACTGTAATGTTTGTTTTTGTTATTTGATATTGATAACAGCGTTGACACTTTGTGATCTTTCAATATAAATCATAATTTGATCCATTCAATTTAGCCACTTCTCTTTTACCAAGTGTAAATTATTCTTCATTAATTTCTACATACATAAAACACACAGTGAAATATATTTATACCAGTTATCTCTCTTATCTCTGATGTAAACAAATTGCTGTCAAAATGTTAAATGATGATGAAATAAGCAATACTTTATATTGATGTGAAATAAAGGAATAATAAGAGGGTCATGTGGTACTTACAAGCTCACCAGAGTCAATATACTATATGATCTTCAGCATGGATTTAGAGAAAGGTGATTGAGACATAGTTCATTGAACTAATTACCTTGTTAACAACTTTTCAAGTGGCTAACGTACATGACTTCTAAATATTTCAATAAAGTAGTATAAAAATCTTAAATACCGTGCAAGAACATGGTGTTTGTCCTCTAAACCTAAACTGGACACAGTCCTTCCTTATTGGCCGTAGAAAAACAACTGTCTTGGATGGTGATAGCTCATCTCGAGTGCCCCAAGGATCAGTACTAGGACCTCTGCTTCTTTCCCTATATCAACAAGGTATCTTCTTCTGTCCACATTATTTGCAGATGACACGACTTCTCATCAATTCCTCATCAGATCACCTGCCAATTTTCCAACACGGTCTAGACAACATGGTTTTGTGGGAGAAGCAGTGAGACATCGAGTTTAACTTTAACCCTTGAAAGTACTAAGTCATTCGTAGATTCAATAAACACCAATATACGCTCCAAGGCCAAGTCCTAGAAACGGATTGGTCTCTAATGCTAAATAAATTGGACTAGATCTGTCTGCTGACCTTAAATTTAATACACACATATATCTAGAATAACTTCAATGCAACAGATCCATTGACTTTATCAAAAGGAATGTAATTACACAAAACAACAACGAAAAATAGAGGACTAGCATACAAGTCCCTCGCCCCGCCACAAGTTGAATGTGCATAAACTTTCTGGTCTCCCTACACTTAAAACCAAGATTTACAATGTAGAATTTGTCTAGACTCGGTAAAAAGGGATTACTGCCCTCTCTCGAGTCTCACAACTGGACTGGCGGTCCCTTGAACATCGCAGACTGCATTGTAGGCTTATCAAGTTATATAAAATATACCATAGTTAAGTTGCAATTAATCTTCCCACAATATGTCCAAGTCCCACATAGGTTGACCAGACATATGTACCCTTTATCCCTACGTTCTCCGACTACCATACTTACTATTTCTTTGCTATGGAAAAAACTCCCTAGCTACATCGCCACCCTCTTATGGTAGTCCTAGGGTTGAAGTATTAGTCTTGCTCCCAGTGTTAACTATTTTATCATTTGTCTTTTTCTTACACTATTAACATTTCAACCATGACTAGAATACTTTTCCAGTCTCGTCTTTCCTGGCATGTTTACAATGTTTGAACTTACTTTCACCGTTTACTAACAATGCGACGCGCACTTATTATATTGTTCGCTAAGTGTGTGAGAGGCCTTGGTATCAATATTTGTCTGGTTTATATCAAAGACCATTGTGGTAAATGGTACTAGTACTTATTCTCTTGCTTGTCAGTCTGATGTAAGTATATGTTTGGAATATCCAGTCAGTATGTCGACTTTTGGTGGTGTTTTTGTAGTTTACTGGCTTCAATGATTTTAGGTGAAGCGCTAGTACAAGTTAAAACCGTCACCTATATAAACAAATACATTTTGTAGTTGACGATGACGGAAATGAAACTCCCACTCACATTAATGTCTCATGAAAATTCCTTAATGAATTAACTTCTATAACAAAACGTCGCCGTCACACGAAGTTCATTCACAATCTCGAGCCATTGATAGGTACAAGTATTTAAAGTGAAAGTGGAATGATGACGGTAATATAGACTGATAGTGCCGTGTACCTGAGAGGAGGAAATGAATTGATCACCAGATCTAATGACAATCAATTTATGATAGTACGTTTTCTTACATATTAAAAAACGTCACATGCTGGAATGTCAAAGTTTGTAATTGTACTGAAACAACAAACACTTTTTTGTTTACCTTTGAAACATTTATATATTCACGTTTACAAACGATGTTATAATGTATATAGATGCTGCTTTGATGGTGATCTTATGATTGACACTTCTGTCAAACAGATATAATGTCAGCAATATATTGATAGATCAGGTCTAAAATTAACCTATATCCCTGATATAGGGTAAACAAATTATAACACTTATTCAGCCAATCGTCAACAAAGTTAACCTTGGAGAACTTTCTTAAATTTGCTGATACCCATTCTAGGTGCAAAGGAATTAATAAAAACAAATTATGTTAATAATTCTGATATGGTTGCACAACCAGGTATATAAAGGTATAATACACTTTCTATAGCTAACTTTTGAATAATTCATTGACTGTATTTGGTTTGAATCAACAAGTGATCTTAGGGTCAGTGTCCTTTTTGAATTTAAAATATTGTATATTAATTAAAATATAGTTTACCGAGTCTTGCTGCTTGTGTTTTTTTTTCAAGAAAACTTTCATGGAAAATGTATGGTGGCATATTTCTGCCACCAGATAACCTGATAATTAACTAGTTAATTAAGAGGTTAACTAGTTACGTAACTAGTTAACCTCTTAATTAACTAGTTAATTATCAGGTTAACTAGTTACGTAACTAGTTAATTTTTTCCATAAAGAAAAGATCATAACGGGAAATAAATGCATGTTTGTGCCCGCAACTGCCATCCCTTATTGTCAGCTTAATATTAAGAGGTTAACTAGTTACGTAACTAGTTAACCTGATAATTAACTAGTTAATTAATAGGTTAACTAGTTACATAAATACTTAACTAGTTAACCTCTTAATTAACTAGTTAATTATCAGGTTAACTAGTTACGCAAATACCTAACTAGTTAACCTAATAATTAACTAGTTAATTATCAGGTTAACTAGTTACGTAACTAGTTAACCTAATAATTAACTAGTTAATTATCAGGTTAACTAGTTACGTAACTAGTTAACCTCTTAATTAACTAGTTAATTATCAGGTTAACTAGTTAGGTATTTGCGTAACTAGTTAACCTGATAATTAACTAGTTAATTAAGAGGTTAACTAGTTAAGTATTTATGTAACTAGTTAACCTATTAATTAACTAGTTAATTAAGAGGTTAACTAGTTACGTAACTAGTTAACCTCTTAATTTTAAGATGATAATATAATAAAAGGATGGCAGTTGCAGGCACTAACATGCATTTATTTCCCGTTATGATCTTTAATTTATTGAAAAAATTAACTAGTTACGTAACTAGTTAACCTGATAACTAACTAGTTAATTAAGAGGTTAACTAGTTACGTAACTAGTTAACCTCTTAATTAACTAGTTTGTTATCAGGTTATCTGTTGGCATAAATATGCCACCATAAAAATGTAATGAAACAAATCCTTTCTTAACATTGTAATTTGGATGATATTTCCCTTCCACAGGGATGTTGTGAGATAGCATGAGTTATCTAGTATCGTAACTATTATTTGCCGTGTATAAAGCATGTCTATATAGAACTTTATAGTTTTACTGCATGGTACTGATGTATTAAAACATATTGTAACACACGTGCATAATATAACTGCTCAATAACAAATCATAAGTATACAAATAAACAAAAAAGTCACCAACTTAGTTACTATGTTATCTGAATAGTAAGACTATGAAAAAATACAGCTGTAATTGTGAAAATTAATGACAATTTGCATATGTAATTGGTATTTCCAAAATTCTCAGGATTATTACTTTTGATTAGAGCACTTACCAGTCACAGCTTTAATATACCACCCAAAGTGCACTTTGATTTAAATGTGAATTGATTTTTGATAGTTGTCTTGCTATATTTAATTGTCTTTCTGATTTGTCATCCCTTTGAAGCATATTCCCTGTACAGAAAATTTCAGAGACACACGCTGAATTTTGTTAAAGAACAAATGCAGCAAAATTTACAACAAATACAATCTATT
This sequence comes from Ruditapes philippinarum, assembly GCF_026571515.1. Taxonomy (NCBI): domain Eukaryota; kingdom Metazoa; phylum Mollusca; class Bivalvia; order Venerida; family Veneridae; genus Ruditapes; species Ruditapes philippinarum. The sequence goes on from NW_026861019.1 coordinate 391,615, forward strand.
GGTATAGTTGAAAAGCATGCACTTTGATGTAAACGTTGTCAATGTAATTATTTTATGTAAAAATATCTAAAACCTGTTTATTGCAGAATTTGATTAAATAATATCCTTGGCAATGAAATGACGGTTTACTCGAGGAAAATGTTTGCCAGAAGTTGCAATTTTTTGCATCGCAAAGGTTCAACAATCAAAGGAATTTTATTTGAATATAACTATCATTGTACAATGCTATCTCTTTCTGTGATTCAAGTTTATTTCTTATGTTTAAGATAGTGAAACAGTGAATAGTACAACTTCTTGACTTTTTACTTTTTCCAAACATTTAAACTACGTACATTAAAACATAAAATGTTGTTATGCAATTCACAGTGTATAAACGCCTTCCTTTTTTCGCTATAAAGATAAAAGATAAATAGGCTTCCAAGATATATAGTGTAGGGACGTAACAAATAATAATAAACGCAGGACCTGAATGACACAGGCTTTGTTAAATTGGGACACAGGCATCTTCTTTGTGCCCTTCCATTTTCTCTACAGTCCAGTTTATAAGTGGATTTTCTCTTTACATCACTACTTTTCTGTTTGAAGACTTTGGTATGTGTTCTAAGTATTATAGACTGTAATTCTGTATTAATTATTTTGAAAAGGCAAACAGTCCTATATTCTTGCGTATAAGACCACTGTTTTTTTTGTTTGTTTTGTTTTAGTAGTTTTATTACACTTACATAGAATATGTGATTATCAAAAATATAATAAGTATTAAATGTTGAAATCATGCCCAGGATAACTTAATTAATTAATGACATTTTTGCCTTGAAATCATGCATGCAGCAGTAATTTCGAGGTGTTGTAAATCTATCAATATACACGTAAAACGCACTAAATTCCTTTCATCTGGTACACTGGTAATTATAAAATGTAACAAGACACAGAAAAACAAAACATAAATAGCTTTCAACGAAAACATTCAACAGCTCCCCATATAATTCCATATATTAACATGAGAAGGCAGATTGTAAAGTTGTTGATTTACGGGATTGCGGAAAGTGTCTTTGGATTGGCGGGGGGGGGGGGGGGGTGAAGGTATAGGCTGTGAGAGAAAATATATTTTAGTACGCATGCGTAAGATATATCATCAATGAACGGGATATAAACTTCGTTTAGTAGAATCTTATTGTAACACAAGTACAAATATAATATAATTAACATAATTATTATCTTTGAGCAGTATAGTATGCACTTTGCTAGTCTGTTGAATAGTCATTTATTCAAGTTATGCAGAATTACATGTTTGATAGAGCATTTGACTGTTGTTTAATGATAACATAAAAACATGTTATAGAGTTTGTCATAGAATATAATCCTTGCTGTAACTAGTCTTATTAAATTATGCGGCAATATTCGTTTATATTCATTGCGACCCTCGCGCGCATTTTTTATAAAAATGTATTTTATTTTATATTTGTTTAAATACTTACTTGATATGTGGTTCGCCGCAACTATAAAAGTACTGATGAACATTTAGAGCGTTCTAATGATGGATACATTATAGAACTAAAATAAAGTTAATGTCAGTCGTAATGTATTTAAAATGTGGTTTTTAATTTATTCTGTTGTAAAGTGTATTCCGTTAAGTGATTGATGCAGTACGATAGTGAAGACAGATCGAGACTAGACCCATCGTGAGCATCTATATAAATCAATTTAATGTATAGATTCAAAATACGAAACGTCTAAAGTTGTGCATTTACAAATTTATTCATTCATCTGTTAATATTCTTAATCTAATTTATCCTATTGAGATGTATTGAGGATCTGTTTAACATAGATTGCGTTTCCTGTCATTATATCAGATAGGATACAAACCATCATTCTATTATAACCTCTTCACACTATAAACAGTACCACCGATTTAAATATAATAGACAGCAGTGCATATATGTGTACTATATATAACAAACATTAACAGCATGTATTTTTTTATAGGGTAAGATCAGCCGTTATATAACAAACAGGAGCAACATGTATTTATACGGTAAGACCAGCCTTTATATAACAAACAGCACATGTATATATACGGTGAAATTGGCTTTTTATAACACACAGCAGCAGCATGTATATATACGGTAATATCAGCCTTTATATAACATACAACACATGTATATATACGGTAAAATTATCTTTCTATAACAGACAGCAGCAGTTTGTAATATATACGGTAATATCAACCTTTCTATAACAGACAGCAGCAGCATGTAAATATACGGTAAGATCAGCCTTTAAGTAACAGACAGCAATGTATATACACGGCAAAATTGGCTTTCTATAACAGACAGCAGCAGCATGTATATATACGGTAAAATTGGCTTTTATAACAGACAGCAGCAGCATATATATGTACGGTAATATCAGCCTTTATATAACAGACATCAAATTTATATATACGGTAAAATTGGCTTTTTATAACAGAAAGCAGCAGCATGTATATATACGGTAAAATTGGCTTTTTTTATAACAGACAGTAGCAGCATGTATATATACGGTAAAATTGGCTTTTTATAACAGAAAGCAGCAGCATGTATATATACGGTAATATCAGCCTTTATATAACAGACAGTTGCAGAATGTTTATACAGTACCACCAGCCGTTATATATGAGACATCAGCATCATGTATATACGGTAAAATTGGCATTTATAACATACAGCAGCAGCATGTATATATACGGTAAAATTGGCTTTTTATAACAAACAGCAGCATATATATATATATATATATATATATGGTTAGATCAGCCTTTATATAACAGACAGCACATGTGTATATACGGTAAAATTGGCTTTTTATAACAGACAGCAGCAGCATGTATATATATGGTTAGATCAGCCTTTATATAACAGACAACACATGTATATATCAGGTAAAATTGGCTTTTTATAACAGACAGTAGCAGCATGTATATAGATGGTAAGTTCAGCCTTTATATAACAGACAGCACATGTATATATACGGTAAAATTGGCTTTTTATAACAGACAACAGCAGTATGTATATATACGGTAATATCATCCTTTATATAACAGACAGGAGCAGCATGTATATATGTATTTATAATACTGCACGTTTGTAACGTCGCTTTTCATTGGATAATTGTGACGTTTATATTATTAGTTATAAAGATTGTTGACAGGTTATATGACAGGTTGTTGACGATTATCCAATGAAAAGCGACGTTACAAACGTGCAGTATTATAAAGTTTTATATACACGGATGTTGTCGATTCATAATGAAGATCTTACTTTTTTATCTAAAAATGATGCTTGCAGTATTATAAATTCGTTATAAAGATTGCTGACAGGTTATATGGCCGTTCATAAACGGCTGTTTGCAATATAACCCTCGCCTAGCGGCTCGGGTTATATTTACAAATAGCCGTTTATATAGGGCCATATTATCTGTCAACAATCTTTATAACTAATAACATACAGTATGATCAGCCTTTATATTCGAAATAGACATTGTGTTTCTATGGTATTGAGTCACATTGTAACACTGGTAAGAGTATGGTTATACTGATGTCTGACAAGTTATATTGCCCAGTATGAACGGTTGTATGGTTATATTGCTCAGTTTAATTAATTGTAAGGTTATATTGCTCAGTATAATCGGTTGTAAGGTTATATTGCTCAGTATAAACGGTTGTAAGATTATATTGCTCAGTATAAACGGTTGTAAGGTTATATTGCTCAGTATAAACGGTTGTAAGATTATATTGCTTAGTATAAACGGTTGTATGGTTATATTGCTCAGTATAAACGGTTGTAAGGTTATATTGCTCAGTATAAACGGTTGTATGGTTATATTGCTCAGTATAAACGGTTGTATGGTTATATTGCTTAGTATTTACGGTTGTAGGTTATATTGCAAACAACACGTTAATACACGGTCATATAACATTTCAAGCAATATCAAACATGAATATAACGCATTAATAATACAGTGGAATTTCTTTATTTGAAGAAAAAAGATATTATTAATCGTTTATTTAGATTATAAACGTTACGATTATCTTTGAAAGGGACGTAACACACTTTCAATATTATAAAGACTCTTATTATAACATCTTAGGTAAATGTTTCTTTAAGTCAGCCATTGCATATCTTTGATTTATATTAGGAGTCTATTTCTTCTCCATAATTTTATCAGACAGACAGACAAATATTGTGTTTATTTAAACATACATAGCAACAGGGTAAACATTATTTTATTCAAAGGGGCCCAGATTTAAAGTAACTAATAGAACAACTTAGATATTCGTGTTTTTTAAATACAAGATGAGATGGAAGGTATAACATCTAATGTTGCCAACCCATTTACTTCTTGTTATATACTCAGCATTTGTATGATATGATGTAATAAAATATGTTTAATGCAAGATGAACTTAATATGAAAGTTGGATTGTTTACGTACACTAAATGTATTGGTTTTACTTATGTAAATATTACACGCAAATAAACACTTTAAAGTTTGATTTAAAAAATATTAATTATATAATAATCATATTTCTAAATGCAGTGTTTCTAGAAGCAAAATATAATATAACATAGAAGTTCCGCACAACATGATTTGACAAAATATTAATTACATCATAATCGGCATGACTAACTAGCCAATGTCGGAAATAAATTTTGTAGTGCATGTTTTTGTTTGAAACGAACCTGCAAAACTCATATCTATGGCAATTGTTTATAATGTCAATCAGTGCATGCACATAGATTTAAACTATTTATTACATTAAATTATGTTCACCATAAAGCATTAATTACCTGTTTTATGTCATTGAAACATATTTTTTATGACTTTTGCTATCAGTAAATATTTCTCAGAGAGCATGTTAGCTTTCAACTGACATTCTCTTCATATATTTATTAGGGCTGGACGAAATTTTTTTTTGTTTGTTGCATTTTACCTTAGATATCAAACAGATAGGGAAAATTGTTGACGATGATCTTGATCAAGAGTTATATTATATGGCTTTGTATTTTTGTAGAGGTCAATTTCTTAACATCTGGTTATTGAAATCAAACCATACGGAGGCCATTAATAAAATTACGATGCTTGGATAAATGTATTACTATTACTCTCAAACCGTATTTAAACATATATTGATAAACGTTTCTTTGTTCAGTTGTCAAAGTTCATTCCTTTTTTTACCATGACATCAAATGAAAATAACTTGTCCTAAACACATATTCAAAACTAACAGATTTACCCACGTTCTCTTCTTGCTTTTCTGTAGCTAGTACTTCATTAACTAAAACAAATAATGTTACATTGATATCTAAATGTAGTACTGGTATATTTGTTTTAAAATTAAATTAAACAAAGGACAAAAATCTGACTTATTTAAATTGAAATTTATTTACACGTCTGATAATTATTAATTTGTAATAATAATAAAAAACTCAGAGAAAACAGAAAAAAACTTAATTTCTTCACGTCAAAAGACTGTATGAGAAATTTGCATTTTTGATAGTAATATGCGGAAATATGATTCTGGTGTACGATATTTCAATTCTATTATACGGCATTTCAATTCTGTTATACGGCATTTCAATTATGTCATACGGTATTTCAATTATGTTATACGGTATTTCAATTCTGTTATACGGTAGAGTGATGCTGTTATACGGTAGTTTAATCATTAATAGACTTTCTTTCATTCTTTCATTCATTCTTTCATTCTTTCTATCTTTATCTTACATGCTTTTATTGTTACTCTGCCAAAATAACCAGTCTGATTAATTGTATTATGCTTTATGTATTGTATGAAATGAGAGAAATAAACGAATTGAATTGATAATGTTATACTGTTTTAATAATAAAATATACAGTAGCCACAGTGCTGTAGAGTAGATACCGCGCTATATTTGACCAAGGTGAGGACACAATTAACGCATAGTGTATTGTTATGTTACTTAACCTTAAATATTATTATTGTTTTAACTGAACAGGACATCCAGCATTTACATATAAATCAAATTCAATAAATGCATACACTAAATACACTTGTCTCCACTGCGATATAATTTGTTATACCTGGGATACTTATGGACACTACACAGTGTCAAGCACATAATTACGGAATGCCGTTAGGGCCATTGCCTATGAATGTGTTGATCTGAAACGCGATAGTCGATAGTACGATGGTGAAAACGCGAAATCACGAAACTACGATGGTGAAAATACGAAAGCACGATGATGAAAACGCGAAAGTACGATGATGAAAACGCGACAGTACGATACTACGATGATGAAAGCGCGATAAACTATCGTGTTTTCACCATCGTACTGTCGCGTTTTCACCATCGTAGTTTCGTGATTTCGCGTTTTCATCATCGTACTGTCGTGATTTCATCATCGTACTATCGCGTTTTCACCATCGTACTATCGCGTTTTCACCATCGTACTATCGCGTTTTCATCATCGTACTGTCGTGTTTTCATCATCGTACTATCGCGTTTTCACCATCGTACTGACGTGATTTCATCATCGTACTATCGCGTTTTTATCATCGCACTATCGCGTTTTCACCATCGTAGTTTCGTGATTTCGTGTTTTCACCATCGTACTATCGACTATCGCGTTTCAGATTAACACATCCATAGGCGATGGCCCTAACGGCATTCCGGAATGCCGTTAGGGCCATCGCCTATGAATGGTTTGATCTGAAACGCGATACTCGACAGTACGATGATGAAAACGCGAAATCACGAAACTACGATGGTGAAAACGCGACAGTACGATGGTGAAAACACGATAGTTTATCGCGTTTTCATCATCGTAGTATCGTACTGTCGCGATTTCATCATCGTACTATGGCGTTTTCATCATCGTGCTTACGCGTTTTCACCATCGTAGTTTCGTGATTTCGCGTTTTCACCATCGTACTATCGACTATCGCGCTTTAGATCAACACATTCATAGGCGATGGCCCTAACGGCATTCCGTACATAATATATAAATATCGTATAAATCTAGTTTCATTTAATAAAAAGATTTGAAATCTTAACAGAGAATAACATCTATGTAAAATGAGCAAAAAGTTCAATGAAGTGAATAGACTTTGTAAAATAATGTCTAATACACGGTCAGTAACACAGTCCGATCCGTAATTTTACTTCTTTTTTCCCATGGTCGACACATTATTACGGATTAATTCTTGTAGGCGATGCTCCGACATTCTTCCACAAGAGCACGTTTTAGCTCGTTCGACTGCCTTCAGGGTGGCTGTGATGGAAAATGTGCCCACCGAAGGTGCTAGCAACCTAAAAATAAATAATGATAAAATTCAATTTTACTGATGTCAAGTTACAACGCTTTACAATTTACACTAATTTATTTCGTAACTGTTTTGAAAGAACATTTTTTAGTTTATAAGTAGAATACTTGCGTATTTGTATGATTATCCGGTCTGCAACATCCTAATCCCGCAAATAGTATGAGCCATTTATAAGTGTAAAATGTTGGGTTTTTTTCGGCATTAGCTATTGCAAGTTATACATTTAAATGTATTTTTCGGTCAAAATACCAATCACGAATAGTAAATTTCAAATGTAATTACTATTTGTTACTTATATAAAGTTTCTCGGTCAATAATATAGAAATCTGCGTACCTAACCGAATCTCATTTTTGAATGATTTTATCTATCTTTTATAATACACTGAACCATATATGAGGAAGTGTTGAGTTAGCATTGGAACTAAGTGAAGTATTAGACAATATTGTAAATAAACATTAACATAAAAGATGAAACAAGCATTCAAATAAGATGTGTTGTTTTTTTCTATTAGAATCAAATAACACATAAAAGACAACGAAAATATCATTACTCACTCGAATAATATTTCTCAGTTTTAAATTTTCGGTTATACAACATGTACCCATGAAAAAGCGCAGTTATTTTTTTTTTTAATATTTGAAAGATTAAACAGAACCGTTATTTGATATTGTTCATTCGTTTGCAGATAGTTATAAAGTTTTATCAATATTTACATCTGTTGCATTAGCAAATCATTATATATATATATATACAAGTACATGGAAATATTGAATTCATCGGTTTATACACGTGTGTTATATATTTATTCTATAATATCAGTTATTCAGTAATTCATCATATTAAATTAAAGGATTATAAATTTAGAGATTATGATTTCAAAAGAGACTCAACTGAAAATGGAGGAGAAAGTTACCCTAACCTGAATATGAAAGGGTCCTTTCACCGTGTTGTGAATGGTTTTATAGGAGCATCCGCCGTATACTGATAATCGACCGAAATAAATAGTGGCAATTAAAATAGACTGTTTAATGGTGTTTTTAAAGTATCGCTACAAAGTGATGGTGTGATATGCTAAAAGAAATTATTTTAACAAACGACGTGGATAAATATATCTATTTCGAGAAAGAACTTCTTGCTATTTCAAACCGATACATTTGTAGATGTTTTCTATACCGGCTTGTCAAATTTACGAAGTTGTTGCGAAAATACCATTCGGCAAAAACAGCATATGACTACCTTAAATCAAAATATATCTGTAGTGTACCGACAGGTCACGTATTTTCGAGCGTTTCGGTTCATCTATAGACCAGTCATAACGCAACCAGACGCTCACGAGCTTCCTACGATATTGTCTGGTATTGGCTGCTGCGCGCGGGGGGAGGGAACTGAAATCGACCGATTCCTTGATCACGTAACTTCCAATACGGCTCATCGGCTCTACTTTAAATTACTCGTGTGAATTTTGTGTAAAAATACTTCCTATAGCGGCTAGTGCGTTAACGGTGCGTAAAATGATTAAATCACCATCCGTTTTGAGGAACAAAGCGTGCAAATCTTGTTTTATAGTTTTTTGTCGGCTGCTGCAAAGGCTCATTTGTAATTTGATCAATCTTTAAACATGTCTAATTAAGGATTTAAGCAGAACAGGTCATCTTATTTGACACTCCGCTATTCCTCCTTTCATTTTAGAGTGCTGATAAAATTAGTATGAAATGAAGGATTTATTAGCTGAGATGCCGTTATACTATCATGTGAGGTAGACAATAGTTCCAATTTCGATGTCTTTTTGTAACATTTAACGCGATTAAAAATGAATGAACAGTCTTATTTTCACTGGGATTTATTCCGACCTCCAATTCACAGTCCTTCTTTTGCAATGGGTGCTTCTTTCTTGGATATAAGGTTAGTATAAGATAGACTGATATTCTCAGTTTATTTTAATAATTTCTAAAACATATGATAATTTTACAAATACAACTTATGATAAATAACATATATATAGGCGCAGTAAATATTGTAAAAATTCTATATCATCTTCTGTGCTAAGATCATCACACGTTTCAGTCTTAAAAACATAAATTTTTTAAATATTTGTCACAGATGTTACTTTGCAATTTTCTAATACCAAGATAACATGTGCAACACATGCTTTTAATATTATGTAGTTAATAGAAAATTATTTGTTCAATATATATTTACAACGTTCGATATTCTGTATAATATAAGTTAATTCACGCGATATATGTAATATCCTATGAGCTATTATACTATCATAACAAGCACGACATAGCAATTGTATCTTGACAAAACTTGCAATTTCTATTCCATCAAAATGTCTTTTCATCTTTTTATCCAATCGATGTCGATATATCTAAATAAAATTAAGAAAAAATAGCCAAGTATGACTACAATCTCAACATGTTAAAATAATGATGAAAGACCCGGCACTGTTTAATGATTATAGGTAATAAAATAAACAAATACTAGTTAGAAATTACTATAAAACCATACTCTCTATTTATCATTGTAACAAGTGATTTAATTCAGAATTTATTGCTAGCTTAAAATATGTCTATAATGTCGTTTATCAACAATGTTGTAACATTTAATTTAGAATTTTTGTAAAAAAGTATAATTAGTACTATTTCAATATCATACCATATTTTAATTACTTCAAAATCATAACTTCTATGAAATATGATTATCTTTTAATAAATATTAAGTTCATCGTACAGCATTACTTCTATTGTCATAATGTTTTCATAAATTCATCGCCAGGAATTAACGTGTTTTGCGTGGTTCAACCCTTTATCCCAAAAACATAAAGGAAAGACAACAAAACAACAAAACAGTCCTTATCTGATACAAAGTGAGAGTATATCATTATAATATTTACATTTATGTTTATATGATGTAATTATAAAATGGTGCTGCAGTATTTTCATGTAACACAAACAGATTTTGTTACATACATGTATATACAAGTGCATATAATGTAACTTGGAACCTTTGCCTCAACATAGATGCCAATAACTGTTCATGGCCACTTGAGATGTTCAAAAACATTTTAGAGATTCAAAGTTCCGGGGTTTTGATTTAATTCTTTAAAGAAACATCACAGCTTTCTCATAGCCGTCTGTTTTCTTTAAGCATTTCAAAACATTTTTTTGTTCTTGCATGCTACAATGCAGTAATGTGGATTTTTTTAAATATATACAATGTATTTTGAACCAGAAATTTAAACGAATGAAATACATGAAATTCAATTAGTAATAAAAATTTGTAATATTCACATACATGTCGAGTATGTAAATTTTGTTTGACGATATACGTTTTCGTGACGCCCTTTTCAAGTTTTTTTTTTATAAATATTTCATTATTTGAATACAAAGCTTTAAAGTTATAGTTTGATTTTTTTCTAATTTCTAATGTTTTGTGAATAACTTACATTGCCAACACATCAAATCAGCGTAAATCAAATTATAGACACAAGCAGACGTTGTTTATACCTTACAGTGATAAAGATGATACAGATATACTTAACGAAAAATAAAGTTTCATGTGAAGAACCAATGTTCCAGGAAAGATATAGATATCAGAAATGATAATTATATTGTTTTCTGTTTAGTGTGCCGCAAAAAAAATCTGACAGTTACACATACACATATATACGTTCGAAAAATAAAAAAGAAATGACAAATTAATTGACATACACTGGACTCCATGTCAATAGAAACACTTAACTTTTTTCTTCTAACTTATTCTCTTCCCATTTCAAACTTTTATTTTACAAATGAATAGAAAAAAAATCATTTTATTTTACATTACTATCAAAAATCTGCAAGGAAACAATGATAACAGAAAGAAGAAACAATACCACGATGAAATAATTATAAATATAAAAAATTGTACACTTTTAAGTTTTTTAAAACTTATATTTTTAAAATTAATCAATTACTAATTTATAATAACTATATTTTTAATATAAATTTTGTATATCGATAGCATTATACGATCTATATTTACATTTGTATTTTTAAAATTTGAAACGGCGAAAAAAATAGGATACGTCGGCGCAGTAGGTTTTCGATAGGACTTCATTTTAATTAACATGTTTGTATTGTCAAGCAATTATCTACAATTTACATTGGTGTTGAATACTGTTTCTTCAAAATATTGTATTTTATTGTCACCCGTGTGTTTATCCTGGTCTTTATATCACTTTTCACCATTGGTCTGTTCACATCTAATAAAACTACATGTATTTATTAAATGTTTCAATGAAAAATGAGTTTTTCTAAAGATAAGGTAAAGATATACTTTTGTTTTATTGATAAAAGTGCAAATAAAATCTTATCTTTCCATTTTTTTACGAACAGACTCAAACCTAGAACACACTTTATCTTATTTACCCCTGTACGGATGTCCTCTTTTGGGGACTTTCTAGAATTTTAATGTATTTTCAATCGTTCTATAGACTCTTGCATACAGGATTGGTTATGGACATTGCTGTACCATTGTCACACCACCGTTCAAATACAATAATAATACACTGACTGAAGCGGAAATCTGTGATATTACATGAGGTGTATCCCTGTACTAACACCACAAATTTCGAACAGAAGCCTTCAGGTCATACATTCTTAGACAGACACTTAAAAAAAATTACCAAACACAGTTATATACTAGCTTTGAAATACCACTACCGCCTATCTATCAAAATGTATGGTCTACAATCTTGTCATATTTTTGCGAATTCAACAAAACTCCTTTAAAAGATCTCTAAACGTCACGGTTTTCTGTAATGACAGTGTAAATGTTATTTAATATGACACTAATGTTGTATATTTTATTTGGTACCCTTTTTTAGTTTTATATCTTTTATCTGTTAATTTATGTCCATTACATAAACTTTGGACTTAGGATACAAGTTATTGCTTGTTGTTTAATAATCATATCTTGAAAGAAATAATTTATTTGACATGCACCATTATACTTTTCTTCTTTAGCTAACATAACTTCTGTCAGGACAAATGTGTTTTGATAGACAACTACAAGACGCAGAAATAGATGCACTGTTGTCCATTACAATTGAATTCATTTCAAAGATATGGCCGTTTGTAATGGGAGAATAAATCACAGACTCTGAATTATTTTGTATATGTTATTTTTTTCTGTATTGACTGATGCAAGTATGCTCTTTGTTAATGTGGTGAATATTTCAATACGATTAATGAGATGGATAAACTGTTTCTTTATAAAGATATATAAATTATTATATGTTATACTTGCAGTTTGAAATATTGCATTTCATCAAATCAATTTTGTTTCCTTTCTTGGTTTCGTATAATTTGGTGATAAATCAATGTAGCGAATAAATACATTCTAAATTATTTTCAAAATAAAGAAATGCTTCTCTTCGGTCAAAGTATTTTATATGATGACAATGTACTATTTGTATTTTATTTTATGTCACTAAACACGTTTATGTCAACATCGCTCAATGCTTTAACACTACTAAACAAACTATAGGTGTAAACTTTGCATATTTTTAAGAATATGTGTAATCGTTTTTGAAACACCGTCATACGTCAGAAAACTTTATCTTTGCTTTTGTGTCTTACAGTAGATTATATTAATTTTGAAACTTTATTGTGTTTTGAATTTTTTTAATAACTTTTAGTGGTGCATTTAAATATATTAACACATTTTTGGAGATCTTACATAGTTAAGAAATGCTGATATTTTTTAGTTTCGTTATCAGAGAATCAAACATATTTTTTGTTAAAAAATTTCCGGAAATAAAATACCATTGTCAATCTCAGTTTGATAGAGTACATAAAATTATGAAGTTAATTTTTGGCATGCATCACCATCAGCGTTCAGTTAAATAACCAACATCCCACCTCAATGCATATTTCAAAAGATAACGTCTTGTGTAATTCAATCAGAACAGAAAGTTTGGAAGGAGAGTCAAAGAGATACCACTTAACTTGAATAGAATGGCCCATTAATTTCATTATTATATCAGTGTATAACAAACTATCTTTGTTGTCTTCCTTCTGGTATTTAACCATATCTCCTAACTTGTTTAGAAATAACATAGTCTGTCGCAAACGACAGAATGCCCTACCCCACCCCTGTTGTTTACAGTGTGATGTTTTTTTTCAGACGGTAATAATTGGCCGGATATTTCGTAGAACAATGCCATTAAAATAAGAAACATTATCAAAGATTCGGATTGATATTCACAAATGGTGCTCTATCCCAACCCCAACACCGGTTGATTAAATATTTAAATTAAGGACAAGAAAATAGCCAAATAAATGATCAAATCAGAATCTTAATCATCAATCTTCAAACAATAGTCATCATCAAAAACAATGATTTAACACGTGTCATTCGCTGATTTAAAAAAAGAAAATAGTTCATAAATGTACGTATAAGTAAACGTTTACTTTTAATACTTACTCATTACAAAATTTAAATGAAAATAATAAGTTCCAAAACAATATTTCATAAAAGCTCTTTTTCGCGTTTCAACTGTTTAAAAATGATGAGAACGAAAATGAAAATATTGCACAATGTTATTATTTTTAAGACCGGTCGTAGGTAATTTCATATCATTAAGATTATTTTAAACACTATCTCTGCACATTTTTTACAGAGAGGAGGCTATGCGTGGACTCCCCGGAAAACCAAAGCCATTTTCTTTTGATCAATCCTGTGCTTTGTGGTAAGTACACATACATAAACATATCATTATCTTTCTTTTTGTTAATTATTTGCAGAAATATTTCTAAAAAATTCTTTATTGTCAGTGATGAGTTCATTATGCATTGTTTGAGTAGAATACTGGTTGTAGATACAGCTGTACATTGTACGATTCCAGTAGAATCAGTAATGTTCTTAACAATGTATATTTAGCTCCGTGTTTCACATTATTTTTTTTCCATTACTTGAGCAGAGCTTTGTTTATCCGAGTACAAAGTAAATTTGATAACGTTCTTTTGGTCAGAAAATGATATAAAGGTTAAGATATGGTATTTTACTTGGAAAATGAAAGCGAGACTGGATCAAATAACGTTTTATATTGGAATAGCATATGGTAAAAACGCAGAATGTTCATAACTCATTATATGGTAGTATTTTTTGTGTGAAGTAATTTTACTGTTACAAGTGCACGTCATTTATATCGTACTTTGTTTAATCCTAAATTAAAGTATGTTTTGTAAGCTTATAGCCAATAAATGTTCCTTGAAGCAATATCTTTTATAGATTATTATCACGTTGTCTTTAAGTTAAACAGTAAGCTATTATAATGGTAAGAAGCACAACTGCCTCAATTTAGCTATTGTATCAAAGAACCGATCTTAATTTCATGTTCGAATAATTTCCTGATAACAATATAGAATTGTTATTGATATAATACATCATCACTTTCATTCTGTTTTTCTCATGAATATTGATACTAAATGTACCTATATAGATATACATTAACCCTTTACCCCGCCGGCGGCAAATGACTCTACCCATGAGACCAGCGCCAACTCATCATGGTCTGTCCTGTTTATAAGTTCAGTCAGTATTCATGTGGAAAAAAATCCTGAAAATGATGGATGGTTTTGTCGAGATAAAAAGATGGACATGTCTATCTATGATAATTTAACGTGGTAATCATTTATTTGTACTCTTATTGTAATAGAATTTAGAGATAATGCGTGTATCTATCCGATCATCGCCTTTACATTTTAAATTCTTTGCTTAAAAAATATATGAGCCGTGCCATGACAAAACCAACATAATGCGTTTGCAACCAGCATGGATCCAGACCAGCCTGCGCATCCGCGCAGTCTGATCAGAACCCATGCTGTTCGCTATCAGTTTCTCTACTTGTAATAGGGTTAGTAAGCGAACAGCATGGATCCTGATCAGACTGCGCGGATGCGCAAACTGGTCTGGATCCAGGCTGGTCGCAAACCCATTATGTTTGTTTTGTCATGTCGCGGCTCATATATAGTTTTCTTTCATTTAACGTATACAAAATATAAATAAATGTACCGGTATATAGTCTTGATTTCATGGTTAATGCATTTATCTGTAACATGCACCAAATATGAGTGAAATCATTTGAAGCCTGTTGCAATTGTATTAATTAATTTGAATTTGTAAAACTAATTAGCATAAGATTTGTTGAAATTACAATTGTAATTCACATGTTCGTGTAAAATTCTTATCATTACAATCACAAATAAATTCAGAGTATAGATATTTTAGTTATGTCGTAAAAATTGGTGTACTCTTGTAATTGAAATATTTGCTATGAATTGTTAGCATATCATGTCTTGAAAAACCAAAAAGGCTATCATTTAAAGACAATTAAATGTGCAAGAATTATATCTAGTCAGTATTTTACTATATAAATTCATACGAAGTAATAATCCTAGAAAATCCATTAAAATGTGCTTAATCTTTGGTCAATATTTTGATTTTTATGTGATTGCCTGTTATTTTATAATTAATAATAATTTTTTTATAATGTAACAATGTTTACAAAAATCATATAAGGTTAAAGTGTGATTTTAAAGTGACGTTCTAGTAAACTTTGAAAGACCTTTATTAGTTTTCAGTTTTAATTATATGCAAGGTTGATCAGCACATTGTCGATCATTAAAGGGAAATATTCATTCAATGTGAGACACTTGATAACCTTTTCTTGCCGCCAGCGGCAATAATGACTTACTGATCACAAAGGTACAGTGCAAGGCTAAGCAGTGAAAGAGGGCGTGCGATTCTAAAAATATAGGACAAGGCTGTTCTTTGAGAGCGGGCGTGTGATCCTATAAGGTATAGTGCAAGGCTAATCTGTGTGAGAGAGAGAGAGAGAGCGTGTGATTCTAGAGGTATAGAACAAGGCTGACGTATGATCCTTAAGGCTAACCTGTGAGTGCTAGCAAGTTATCCTAAAGTGCAAGGCTAAGCTGTGAGAGACTGTGCGTGATCTTAAAGGTGAAGAACACATGTGAGAGCGGGCGTGGGATCCTTAAGGTTAAGAACAAGGCTGGAGTATAATCTTTAAGGTATAGAACATGGCTAACTAGTGGGAGTGGGCGGGGTGGTAAACACAAATGGCCGTTTCAAATTTAAAAAATGGCAAATTCATTTCACAAGTTTTCACACTGACAAAGTTTAAATATCAAATAGTATATAAAAGGTATATTGCACATATGTAGCCAACAAACATTTGTGTTCACGGACATAAACAGTCATTATTGCAAATCATTTTGAATCCCATGCAGACATTATTTGTAGCAAAAGTTGAATAGATGAACCTAATTTATGTTGTATAATAATAAATGAAGGTACATTAATGTATATTAATGAATGGATTGCTCTTCATATCTACTTAGTCTAATTGTATTTTAATTTTAAACAATCGTCGATCGTATCTGAAAAATAAAAGGCATCGATTATAGTTTTACTGCATAATTAATTGCAAAAGTAGCAATTACATTAAATATTTGCATTTCACTTCCTTTATTAATTACTGCAGTACATACTTTAAATATAATGAATCGCTAGCATTAACATATTAAAGTGAAGAAATTTTAACTTGTCAAGGTATAATAATCCCTCATAAAAAGAAGGGAAACAATAAAGAGGAGGCAGAATAATTTCATTCATAACTTAACATGCATGTTGGTGCTAAATGAACAATATTGGCCTAAATTACGCTCGGAAATCTGAATGAAAATACCAACAACGCTTACACGTGAATTATAATTAGTGGTAGGGCTTTAAAATTACACAAAATGTTTTCCTTCAAAGTAATTGTATTTAAATTTCTGTTACTTCATTTGCAATGAAACTATATTTGTATAGTTATAAAATAATTAAGATTTGAACATTATACTTGACGAAGCTTTTATTACAATAATTAACTGCAATATGTTGACGGTTATATTCAAATTCATTCATATTGAACGTTATTCATTTCAGGCCATCTATAATCTCACCGTTATATCGTACATGTATATCCAGTCAAAGTTGTCTTATATTTTTCTTACAACTTAAAATTTAATTTAAGTAGAATACCATTTTACTCTTTTCTGCATATAAGTCCAAAAAGTCCGTTAAGATTACGTGTGCCTGAATCAATCGTGTAATTGTTTGTTTGTTTTTTGTTTGTCTTGTTTTTGTTTTTTTGTTTTTTTTTTGTTTTTTTTTCAGACAAAAATTTAGAAAATATGTTTATGTTAAAAAGGTATATAATTCTATCTTTAAACTAGAGCTACATCAAGTGATATTTTTCAAATGCCCGATACACGGTCTATGTTTAACTTATGGGTTTCTTTGTATAATAAAGCAAGATGAAAATTATTCAAAATCAATTTTTGTATGGTCAGTTCATTTCTTGTTTTCCCCTATTGTTAAACAGCCTAACTGTCGCGAGATATGATGACATTATAAAATTCCTAACTTAGCTGAAACATCTACAGTATCAAGTGCATAAAATCAAATGATCGTGTCGTGAAATAATAATGTTAAATCGAAGACAAGAAACTCTTATGTTTTATATTCTAATTTTGTTCTGTTCAATATGGACGGACATTCTTTTTTATCAAAAACATTACTTTTGAAAGTACAAAGAAAAACAAAACAGCAATATAAGAAGTTCTGCTTGATAAAATAGACTTCTGATATAACTATTATCTTTATATTCTTGAATTACCACCAGTTCCAAGATTTTTATTCTGCAACTTTGGCATTCTTGTCTCGTATTTCACATTATCATCATCTGTTTAGAAAGATTTGGTTATTCGCGAACGTCATTCAAGCCACCGTGTGCTAGGATTCAAGTTTTTTATTTTCATAGAAACAGTAGTTGTTTAACTAGATTATACACATAATTTATAAGCTTCTGGTAGAATAGCATACACTTTTTTATAATAAGCCAATGATGTCCAACTAATGGTTTTGTAGAAATTGTATAAAAAGTAAATCCTTACGAGCGATGAACTATATTAATCAGTTTGAAATAAATATTAACCTTCAGGGCGTGGTTGAATAATAACAGCAAGACAATAATTAATAATACAATCCAACATCGGCTATAGGTGAAAATCTTTATGATAATGCAAAAAAAATATTGTTTTTTTCTTTTCTAACATGCTCATTTGAAATATGTTAGGAAAGTAATTTTCTTGACGCCTACTGCGTTGATTCGTGAAATCCCTGGCGTCGTATGAAGTGTAAAAGGTCTTTTATAAAAACAGGGTGCTGTATATTGTATTGGTATCATAGTTTGGGGACCTTTCTGTTGAAAATGTGACATAGTTAAATCGTATACATATACATGCACAGCGCGTTAACTGGAGTGCAGGTATTAGTTACCCATACTCCAGACCTGGGGTTTACATATTGTGACGACAGAGAAAGGGATGTCGATGGAAATATCATATTCAGATGATCGTTCATTGGTTACTTTTTTCTGGGGTTTCATATTGTGGCATCAGGTAACGTGTTTTATCTTTGACTATGATACAAAAGAGAAAGAACATCAAAACACTCGGCAATCTGATTTATACTCGAGGGCTACGCCCCCTCGTACAATCAGATAGCCTCGTGTTTCGATGCTCTTTCTATTACATAAGTATCTCTTAAAGAAAATAAGAAGTTAAAAGAATCATGTTAGAATTTAGTTTATTCAGTGATGTAGTAAATGATAATGATGGTATATTGGTTCACGCATGTGCATTAAATTGTTGCTTAAAATTTCATTTGTCTAATTGTGAAAACGACAAAAAACAATCGACATATCTTATAACAGTAAAAATTTAAACAAAAATATTTTTATTATTTTTTATGTCAGTCACGTTTAGGAGCAGCAGGCACTTTTTTCTAAATCATGGTTTTCTTAGCATTAATTTTCATTCACTTAATCATATGCACGTAATATTATGTGCTAATTCGCTTTCTCATTTTTCTTTTCTATCATTATTCTAAATACACAATTTTAACCTGCATTTATTACCTGACAAATCGTCAGAGACAAGTTAAATATTGTTCAATTATCACAAGTGACGAACTTAACTATTGACCTTTAACCCTAACAATATGTAACTTTCTCAGACTTATCAAATACAGACAAATATTTTCAATGTGATACCAACGATTCCACTATACAAGTTTATTAAGTACTTTAACTTATATCTGACGAACGCACCTTTATAACGTCTGTCTACAGAGGGGAAGTTCATTATAAATTATTCACGTTTAAGTCTATTTTAGTACACTTAAAAAATTTAAAATGAATTAAAAGTTTATGTAAAGTACCCCTGTTAAGAACCTCAATAAAAAGACACCCAGTTAATACCTCTTCACGGTTCTAGGGCCTACGACAAATTCAACGTTAAAACATGCATTTTAAATGTAATAAGAAGTCATACATCATACTCAAATTAAATGTGTTAGTTGACGAATAAAGCATGGAGTTAGACATGATGAAAAGGGAATGTGTGATATCTTAATATTTCAAATGACTCAAGTAGACGGCGAGAAAATAAGGTAGGTACTTTAACATTTAATATTAAGATTTGTTCACCGATAACTCGCTAGTTTTATGCTAAAGGATGAATCAACAAAACAACGATTAAACCTGGCAGTAGGAAAATAGTACTTTGATGTATGTTTATGATAGACTCTAACTTCCTGATTTAATTTTGTTACAGGTCAAAGGATTTAGGGCTGGACCCAACGGAAGGACTACCAAACGTCGGTGGGCGGTGAGTGACCTATATTTGTTATAATCTTTGCATACGATACACATTAGTTTGCCTTAGATATTGCATACATTGTGCACACAGCTATGTATATTGTACTTCTGTGTTACGTAATTTGATCGTCTGCACTATGCATGTAGCTAACGCGTTGTCTACTTAAGACGATGACAGAGGCCCTAGCTATTTTTTAAATATAAAAAATACCATGTTCTGAATTGTGTGTATATAGCACTGAAATTACACACAGAATTGTGTCGTTTAATATAAAAAGTAAGTTATATAAAGCGGAAGAAACATGAAAATTGTAAACTTCCTTTGTAATTAATTAATTATCGCATTTTATATGAGTGTAACTGTAACTGTGTACAGTGTAGTCAATTATCAACTTTCTACTCGATTTTCATTAAGTTTGTGCTATCTGATATACAATGCAAGGTATTAAGTATGTAACGTGTAATAATTGTCGTTGACAAGGAGATACTTTTAATAAATTAAAGTATAAACATTGTAATGGAATATCATAATATCCTATCTTCTTAATAGTAAGATTCCGACTTGACCTGTTTACCAAAAACCTTTTTTTGTGAAAACAAGAAAAGTTTTCATCTGCATTGTCATCCAAAATATGTCGAAATTAAATAAAAAGTGAGATCTACATTCAAAGCTTAAGTTAGGTTTTTACATACAATATTTAATTTTTAATTTGAAAACAAAGTTATCACAAATAAAATGTAAAGCATGAATTGACACGAAAGTTTCATGAATTTAGAAATTCCATTAATTTATTTGACGCATGCTGAGTTTACTGAGGAGGGGAATTTTCTTGATTTCAGTCTAGATACACAAACACCAAAACAAATATTAGCCACAATCTATACAGTAAATACCATCTAAATAACAAGTTGATAAACAATTCTAATTAAAGAACACATGTAAAGCCTTGTTTGCTTTTGCACAGTCATCATTGTTACGTATACGTCTTCAAATTAAAATTTGACATCTGGACACCTTACCAGCTCTATGAAAGAATGTTTGTATTTTTTATTTAGTTTTTTTTATTTAAATTACGAATGGTATCAAACTTGTATGTTCATTGTGCAAATATTCGACATGATTAAATAAATTATGTAATGTTTAAAAAAGCTTGTCTCATATCTATGACTATAATTCTTGTTCATAAATTATATTTTAAAATATCAACAATAATCATATGAATTGTCCTCATTGAATTATCATGTTGGACCAAGCATGATGACATATATATCAATTAATAAACACAAAATATTTCATATCAGTTATTAATTAAACGATATATCAATCCATCTTTGGTTGACCACATCTCCAGAAATATCTGTCATTTACTTTTTTGTAAAGTGAATATATATTTTTTATTTAAAAACTTGTCATTTAAATATCAGTTATAATACAACATTATCACGAATGTTGATGACCTATTCAAACACTGTAAAAATTTGGAAACTGTATCAACTTTCAAATATTTTAACTTATTTTTCATCATTTGAATTATACATTAATGTAACTTCAGCGTACATATACATGTTTATATACTACAGATGAGTATTTAATACATCAGTCAATATTAATTACAATTCACAGTAACCTTACTATACTTCAAAAAGCTTATAACTTTAAAGGTATCTGATATTAAGAATTACATTTATCACTCGATAAAGGATATTGTATTATTTTATACGCATACATTATATAACATAACATAACATAACATAACATATTCTTTATTTGGCATAAAATGGCAATACACATTTATAGCCAATACAATCATGTAATGGAAGAACATGATATATACAATGTAATATTAAGACCTTAACGAATTTGAATATTTTTCAGAGAAAGTTCTTGGTGCTACAAAATTTGAATAAATTTAAGTTCCTGTTATCTATTCTTGTAATGGAAGAACATGATACATAATATAAAGGCCTTAAAAAGTGAAATGTTTTACAGAAAGAAGTTCTTGGTGCTACAAAACTGTTGTCAGTTATTTCTTTAAATGGAAAATACAAAAATTTTAAAAGATATTAACTGTTGTCAGTTCTTTCTTTAAATGAAAAATACAAAAATTTTGACAAGTGAATAAATTTAAGATACTTACTGTTGTCAAAAATACAAAAATTTTGACAAAATACTTACTGTTGTCAGTTCTTTCTTTAAATGAAAAATACAAACATTTTGACAACTGAATAAATTTAATATACTAAATGTTGTCAGTTCTTTCTTAAAATGAAAAATACAAACATTTTGCATTTGCGTGTTTGTTGTAGACATTAGTTTTTCAAATTTATAAATTGATCGCCAGCGACAATAGTATGGTTTTAAGTATTTGCGACGTAAACTAACTAGCAAAAAATGAAATTCATTTTCTATCAAATTTACATTGCAATTCGTACATAGTCTGTTTTCTCGCGCTACGTTTTGGTATCGACCCGTTTCTATTGCTAGGTTTAGGGGTGACAATCTAAATTTTGTAAGTGATAATCGAAATTTGTTTATGTTAACTTTATGAAGATATTCTTCAGTTTCGAATGAGCGTTTGTAGATGCTGTATGACGACAGTCTACTAGAATTTCTTATATTGCTATACCATTCTTGCTTGTAAATGTCCAGTATTCTGTTCTTAATTTGTTGAAAATTGATTGTTATATGTTCTTGATTAATCCATATGTTCGACATTTCTATTTCATTTAAAATATGTTTAATTTGGCAGAATCATTCGCACTTACCATTCTTTTATGGATTAAAATTTTGAAAAATCAATACACTGTACTTTGATACGGGCCATTGGAAATCCAATAAATTTCAGCGAGATTCTACGATATGTTGCAAACGATAGTGTCAGTTGGTTGCAGGGAAATTCATTATAACTGTCGGCATATTTGGTATCAAAATTTGGAACAAAACGTATTGACTAATTGTGATTTTTATTTATTTTTGCATTGACATATGATTATTATAATAACCTTTTTTAAGTAAAAATGATAAAACTTGCGTTTTAAAATTGAATGTTTGCCTTTGGATACTAAGATACATGAACTGAACGCCATTCGAGTCGACCGCCTAAGCCGGTGCTAGGGGGCGTGAGAGAAGTTATACTGACAATTATCATATTTTAATCAAAGTAAACCAGTGTGTAAAAAATATGTTTTTGCAAATTTGATACCAAATATGTCAATGTTTTGCATCGTGGAATAAATATACAAAATTTCGCACATTTTCTTTTGCAACTCAAACGTTCTAGGTTTGTTACCTTAAAAATAAATATTGACATGTCAACAATACAATTGGCTTTCTGTTAACTAAACGTATAACTCGAATCCATGAATGATATCATGCTTTTTTCTAGTTGCTGAATGGGTGGGTATAGATTTTTGGATTCTCTTTACTGATTGCTAAACGGAGAAATCAAGATTCGGCCTGATTACACATTAGCAAAATTTAAACTTCACGAATATTGCTTCTTTAAATGATAAGAAACAAGATAATTATGATTCATGAAAAAGGTGATATAAAATCTATAACGCTTATACATCTACCAACACTACAGAATAAAAATCTATTCATTTCTGCATAAGGAAATACATGTACTGAAAAATCTATCAAAATTTAAATACGGGATAAACTTTCTCAAAATAGAGTACATGCCTTTGCAATTCAAATTCTTATTAATATGTTTGCATTTTCATCTGTTTTTCATGGCCTGTGACCTGACATCATGCTTGAAGACTCGCAGTTCTAATTTTATTATTCTTGATTCATTTAACCAAAATATATTATTTTCACATCATTTCATATAGTATTAAAATTGTAATTTAATCTTTATTGCAAGTATGATTTCTTTAGGAATTAGAACTATTATGCAACGTTTTGATTAAGGTGTTTTAAGGTGTTGCACATACTTTGAAAGAGATTAAATCTAACAGCATACAACTTGTAAGCTTCATTTCACTACTATCAACAGTTTAACGATTAAAGAAATTTAGTTTTTTAACCTTCCTATATGTAATTATATGTGTTCAGATGGCTTGACGCTCGGTCTATCATCTATTCATAAGATATAAAGAAGCATATTGGTGTGAAATGAATTCACACATTATAAACTGATGTGAAGCTCAGACGGTTTCTTAAATAGACCAAAGTTAATCCGGATAACTTGATATTTTTTTTGTGTCCCAAACATTGATTGATTTTTTTCTTTATTAACTAAAAACGTTCTTATAATAAACACTACCACATATAGGAGGAAGGCGTAAAAAAATCAAATATAGAAACCGCATAATAAGAAACTCAATTAATTAATTTTGATAATAAATAAATAAATAAATAAATCTAAGCACTAAATAAAAAAATCAATAAATTAGTGTATATAAACGACATATTAACTTGAGTTTCTCTATCAGTTAAATTATATCTGCCTATTTTCAAATATTAAAGAATTTTTTTAAATCATATCTGGTGTAGCCAAAGCTAAAAGTTTAGAGCCAAGATATTTTGGCATGAAACTTGACTATAGATAGGTCCGATAGCAACTTTGTCTGCTCTCCACAATACAGTGTTTCCTCCCGAACACTAAATTTATGTGGAAATAGAGAAAAGCGAAGTCCTTAAAGAAAGTCCAAAACGGCAAATTGAAAATGTTGCAGGCTCTGCAGCATCAGCAGCAAAAGCAACAAAGCAGCAGCAACAACAACACCAGCAACAACAACAACACCACCACCACCAACAACAACAACAATAATAATAATAATAAACAAAAACAAAAACAAGAGATATATAAGTTTTCCTCCTAAATCTGCATGGATCATGAAGTTTGTCAAACACGTTAATGTACAGCATAAAAGTGTAGGTCAATTGATTATGTATAATTTAGACATTAAAGGAAGTAATACATCAGAACTGATCTGTGTTAGTCAAATATAACAACCTACTCATTATTCCAAAAGAATTCATAACAACTTATGAAACTAATATATGAGCCGCGACATGACAAAACCAAGATAATGGGTTTGCGACCAGCATGGATCCAGATCAGGATCCATGCTGTTCGCTTACAAACCCTATTACAAGTAGAGAAACTGATAGCGAACAGCATGGATCCTGATCAGACTGCGCGGATGCGCAGGCTGGTCTGGATCCATGCTGGTCGCAAACCCATTATCTTGGTTTTGTCATGACGCGGCTCATATATGTATCCATGCTAATTGCAATTTGATTTATTTCAGTCCTATGCATTCTAATATATAAATGTACATTATTTCATATTGTTGTTTCATTAATTACTTTGTGAGATAAGTTTTATGGGGTTCTTTCTAAAAAATATTGTTTTAATTGGTATTTATTGACCTAAGCATCCGTTATTTTCAAAATAATTTTGTTTTGTTTTTAAATTAATGAATAATCATCCAGCACACCATATATTATTTCATATCACCATTAATGAGAAATGATAAAATTCTTTTAAACATAACAATCATTTATATATTGTTCATATATATATGTTCTGAGGGTTTTTATACCAACACCATCATCTCCAACCACCCTAAAATTTGTGAATAGTCTAAATGATTGTGTTATGGTAATGAAAGTAAGTCATCACTAAATGTCATTATCTTTAAAAGAACGCTAAGAGTTGATTATGTTGATTATCTATTGTATTAAACTAACACGTCCTTATCACCATGTCCTCTCCATTGCCATGTTCAATTTATTTAATGTGACACGTTCGGATAGAAAGATCACGTAAGTCCTTCAATACTATGTGATGACCGTATCAGCTCACCCGTTATGTGTTGTCAATACTGTTTTATCATAATTCCCAGTCTCCTGGAGAAGTTGGTTATAATGTGGTGTCATATCATATTTACATGCAAAGCAGCGTGGCATTACGGTTTAAGTTATTGTATTCAATGAGGTTATTTCTAAAATAATAACATATACTTGTAACATGGGGAAAAGGGGACCGACTACAGCTATGATGTAAGTTAAAGTTAACGTAACAAACATTTCATTTTGGAGAAATCGAGCATGTATGGCAAGGAGCACACCTAAAACAACTAGTTCGAAAATGTATAAATGAGTTCAAGTAAAATGCAACATTTATTTCATGATTATCTAAAGCTGAGATGTGTTTCTAAATAATGAAAACTAATTTGTATACATCAAAGTCAATTTGCCCGACAATGCATCCGTCTAACAAAACTATGTAAAATGTACAACATTAACGCCAGTATAGGTGAACAATTAACGGTGATTGAATGTACTCCCTATAAATATGAGTGAAGTCTAGTACCAAATAAATGACGACAAATTACCATTAACTGTATATCAACTTTTTAAACAGTTCAATTTAAACAAACTTCTTATCATTTTATACAATTATATTTACATATGACGTATAATGCTAATGAAAACCTTATCTCATTTTTGAAAGTTGTTTTAAAATATTGTTATTTAATTAGTTATGTACTATTTATTTTACATTTTCCAGCTGTCAGTTATCGTTACTAAATACTTAGATCAAACATCCGGGTTTTTTGTTTCCTCTTCTTGGTAGCTATGAAAATAAACAGAGTTTACATGAAGTGTCGAAGTGCCCGCTCAGATTAGTTATTACTTACACATCTCCCATTACATTTGTCTAGGATATATTTTCCTTAGCAATATCTTTTAAATGTAATGGTGTCTTTGAATTCACGCTGTGATGATATCTTTGCATTAGTGATTGACCATTATAGGTGCAATAATTGAATTATTTGGTTACAAAATAGAAAATTCTAAACGAAAAAATTCACAATATACATTTAGTTTGTGCTATCTAATGAAACGCTAATTAAGCATAATTTAAACGTTAATATTTTGACCAACATTTGCATAAAAGAAATGAATTAATTTGAAATTGTATTTGCACCAATTTGTCGCATTAGATTATTATTCCCTTTCCTTGCTCTGTTTCAACAAAACAATTATAAGATAGGAGATATGCTATGATTTTAACTAATATATTCCTATCATGTATGAATCAAGGATGAATGCAGTTGTGCTAGAAGATTAGGTAAATCTTAATTGCAATCGCACGTGCTACAATTAGACACTTACTTCCTGGTTATAAAATCTGTCCGAATATTCTAAAATGTGACACGATTCCTTCGCAAAATGCTATATCTGAAAGGTATATTACATAATTATTACCTAAAATCATGAAAATATGAACACGCATATAATTCTATCTACATTCAGATATTCTGGCGATAAATGTGAATAATTAGTTACAATTAGTAACAAAACTGAATATATACGCAATTAATATTAATACATCATTGCCATGACAAAACTTTGCATCATATAAACTTCTTAATATGTAATTTCTAAAAATAAATTTACATATAAGACGGAACATTCTTTTATAAGCATTATACCGCTCATAATAGAGTAATTAAATCGATTAATTATATAAAACAATGGTACTGTTTCTGTTACAAATAACACCAAATCCAACACGTTAGGGAGCTTATATATCTACCATGCATTTATATCAAACATTTCTTTTTGTTTAGTATTCATTTTTTTCGATTCTGATAGCAATATAAATATTCATAATTTAGCTCATCATTTTACAGTAACAAAATATACGAGTATATAAAAATATTCTTGTGTTTTTTTACAAAAGAAACTCTTTTATTTTAAAGAAGAGAAACAGAGACTTCTTGTTATAAAACTTTTGGGCTTTACAAAAAGCGATACATTAAAGCTTAATATGTTTCCCCCTGTGTTCCTATGAACCCATAACTTGCTGAATTTCTTAAATTAACTTGTCCAGTTTCCATTTTCCATTTAATATTTTATTTTAAATTCATTTTATTTCTCTTACAATTTGCAAAGTCTTTACTTTGGTAAAATTATCAACAAAAAAAAATCACCTAAATATTGACTGTCCCTTTTTTTCCCTATCTAACGTTCACAACTATATGTACATGTATTGGAGATGATGCATTATGTACAAATGTTGATAAAACATTTGATTTGTTTTGTACAAACTGAAATAGATGATACTTTTTTCTGTCGAGTTTACACGCTCCATGGTGATGAAATGTATTAAATTTTCCGCCAAATAATGTCAATTAACTCAATTATACTGGTAACAGTGGAACTTTATCTAGTATGGTCCATCGTAAATGATGTTCCAACCTGCCGCTGAAAACATTTTGAGTGTTATTGACACAGTACTGACATAGTAGAGTTTGTTCCTTTAATCGAACAACGGGAGCACGAGCGCTAAAGGAACGCCAAAGGCGCCGATAACACAGAAAATTAAATGAAATTAACCCCCACACACTCCTCATTCAGTCTCCGATTGTTCGGGCAAAGAAAATGTCTAATGTTCTTTGAAATACGTCTAACCTAATCAGGTTACAAAAATAACACATCCGGACAAAAGCCTGTTTACTGCCCCCCTTGAGTATTGTTGAATAAATTTGTATTTTGTTTTTTAATAGTACGGTTTTCCGTTATAATAATCCACAAAAAGAAGTCATAGCAATCAAACGAAATTGAGTTAATTTTGTATTCACAGTCAGAATTATTTGTATTTACTTTGGGCAGTTCCATTCCCGATAGGTTATATGATTTACTTTGTGTGAGTAAAACATAACTAATTTCATTTCCAAATGCGTTGCTGTTCCTTTTCCGTCTTGGCCTACCCCAGCAGTCTATCTGCTATCATTCTGTGTTGATTGTGAATAATCCTTGTGTTTTCTGTACGTCAAAACTGCCTTATAATTCAATCTATTATTCATCATCAGTTTAAGGCGGGGATGTAATGAAGGACATTATTTGATTATGCAAATCGCATCAACAATCTAAAACCCTACAGTTTTAAGACAAGATTTATATGGTAAAATTAAGTTTTTCGTTTTCATAGGGTTTAATTATTTTTTGAAAACAATCAATTTGTACAGCAGTTGCCTTTAATTATCAACATGACAATAAAGTGTCAATAGTTGAGTGATTTTAAATTCAAGTTAAATATTTTGCTTTACTTTGTATTTTGTAACTATACATGTATTTATTCAAACATAGACATTTGAATTGAGCAATCACTCTGATTATTTGAGTCAGAACACTATCCAAATTGACGGCCAGATAACTATATGAATTAAAATACTAGTCATAAAAATATTGGAATATATTCAAAAGAACAGATTGCCATATCATACATTCAGTAAAATAAATATAAAAAGAAGGAAAATTTGTTTTAACTTTTTACATAGCATTATTGTAATCTCACTTGGATGTTTATTTGTGGTAGACCAAACACGTACAGTAATATTATATGTGGCATGTTTACAACATTTATTTATTTTCCATGTACATGTAGTAAAATAACATAACATAAACAAAAGCTTTTTTCATTTGATTTAATATAGTGGGGACACTGCTGTCAGTTAGATATTTAGTTGCAATTATTTGTAGTATTAAAATGATATGAGAACAAAATCGTTTGATTGATAAAATAAATTTACTTATTGTTTTTTGACAGTGTGCTGGAGATCCGAAAGGAGAAATCTCGTGACGCAGCTAGATCTCGGCGCGGGAAAGAAAATTACGAATTCTACGAGCTGGCCAAGCTCCTCCCACTACCGGCAGCTATTACAAGTCAACTGGACAAAGCATCAATAATCCGACTGTCAATCAGTTATCTCAAACTTAGAGATTTTTGTGGACATGGTGATCCACCTTGGACTGTAGATGGACACAGTACTAACAAAAATGTAAAAGGTATTGATACAAAAATCTATGACTTGAACTATATGCCAAAGCACTCAAAAGTATATTAATTATCATTGCAAAGGACAAGAGGCAAATTCACATTCACACATAGCCATATGCCAGACTCCAAGTGTTATGAAGGTCTTCTTATTTCATAATTTCAGATCTCAAGCTAATTTTTGTTCCAAAACATATGTGTATTCGGCTTCCAACTTTTACGATTGAAATATAAATAATATTGTTCTGTTGACTGTACTTGTCTGGGATTTTCTGACGTAGTAACAACCGTTATCAGCGTCAGCTTGTTTTACACCTATCTTTAAGCTGATCTTAGATACCGTTCTGCAGTTGTTTAAACGAAGCGTGAACGAAGCTATCGCGCCATATCTTGTTTATTCGCACTGCCTGTAATGTTCCCAATACTCTTGGAACATAACATATATTACCAGCGAACCGGAATCATTTTGGCATAATGTTGGCATAGCTTCACTTGGTCTACTGTCTGTTACTGATACTATGACAATTATCAAATTGTTCCCAATCGTCCATGATAAGATTTTAAGATTTCTATGGGTGGATTTTTATGTGTGGCTTGCTTTTTTGTGGTGTGAATTTCAAACAAGAATTCTGCCAGACTCCGTTATTGAGGATATTATAAGATTAAGTTACGTAACACAGTAAGGATGAATTATCAAAGCATTGGCTAATAAATCACTTATTTCATTTATGCAGTACAGCTGATTCTGTTTATAAATTTTTGCCCTTGTCGTCCGCAGAGTTTTTGTTTGTTCTATAACATCACGGAAGTGAAACATGTAAATTTGTAATATTAAATCATAACGACAGCGAAGTAATATTTGAATTTCAGAATTTTTTACTGACTCATTGCAATGTTTACCTGTTGTAAACCCGGAAAATAAAGATGAAGTTGTTACAAAAATAATTTGAATGCCTAACTTAATAGTGAATCCGATTACACAAAACAGACAAGTTAACCACAAAAAAAAATGTTAAAAAATTCCATATTGGATATAACAAAAATATTGCTGTATGTCAGGTAGGCCTATGATAGGGGAAACCTCAATGTTATAAAACCTCCATATTCAATATGACAAAAACACTGTGGCAAAATAAAATCTCCATGTTGGGTAAAATAAGGAATAAAAACCTATATGATAGAGGTACAGTTCTACAATAAAATAATTATGTTGGATAAAACGGAGGAAAGCTATTTCATATACATGTATCTTGGAATGATGCTTTTCATGGACAAATGTGTTTATATAGTTCGTTCTTCGTTATCTATCTATTTGCTTCCACAATGTGGTTTTATGACTAGTTACGGTATATGAATATACATTATCACAAGTAAAAGGGTAAATATATTTGAAATCTTCTGGGTGAAAAAGCATTTTGTTTATTTATTTATAGGCAGTCAAAGACGTAACTCAAGTTTATCAGGGGATCTGTTTGACATCCATCAGGGAGCTCATATTCTACAGGTAAAATATTGTATATAGTAACTTTTAAATCATTTACTATTATAGAAGTTTTCGCCAGTGTTACATCATATATTTCTTGAAATAAAATTAAATATATGTCTCGTACCTAAAAAGTATTTAAATTCTTTGTATTTAATGTTCAATTCTAAAAAAAAATTTACGAAGAACTGATGAAAAATGGTCTTATTCTTAGCTGTTAATATGACTACAGACAGATTTTGTGATGAAAAGTTAAGGATAAGGTGTCTGGTGGGTGATTCGTTCTCTTCTAGATATCGAAAAGAAATTAAAGTATTTTCTTTTCTGTCCGGTTCTATAATGATTGAATTAATTCACCCTAAATTTTATCTTCTTGTCAGAGGCTGGTTTATTTCGCCCCAGAGGTCTATCAACGTACTAATCTCCCTATGATTGTTTATTTGTATGTATGTGAGCGCTCCATTCTTCACGTGCTTAAAATGACAAAATCCCGCGAGATTCTCAGGGGATTTGAACTGGACGTTGATATTGAATCACTAGTGCATTAATAACATTTCTCAGAAATGTGAATGGCAGAGGTATTAAACTGATGATCGATTGTGCCTTTAGAGACCCTTCTAAATGCGGACCATAATCAAATTTGAACCGTTCACTTATTACATGTGGCAAAATAATGAATTGTTTTGGCTGTGAAGGATTCGCCAGAGCGCCGT
The DNA here is from genome assembly GCF_026571515.1 of Ruditapes philippinarum. NCBI lineage: Eukaryota > Metazoa > Mollusca > Bivalvia > Venerida > Veneridae > Ruditapes > Ruditapes philippinarum. The sequence continues at coordinate 423,730 of NW_026861019.1, forward strand.
GATATAGTGAGAGATTTCTTTAAAGTCTTTTTGTCATCAGCTGAAAATTGACTTTTATTGAGTTCGCAAGTTTCAGACGCCGAATCCATGTCGATTACCCTTATTCCATATGCATTGGATTTTTGACGAGCTTTTCCTAATTTCTTTTCTATATTCATTAGTGTTAAATAGGATTAAGAACTAAAATTAGTTTACGATGACTTGTCATATAATATTACGTGTCATTTATCACAAAATAAAGGCAGTAATCTAATTTGCAATTAATGTGTACATTTTTGAAAACGAATATTGTAGCAAACTATATTAAGATAAAAATAACAAATTTCGTAAGAAAATATTCCCTCATTGAATCCGTCCAAATAAAATTACATTTAGGTGCAACCATGTTTTTTTCTAAACTTGTAGGTCCTGAATCTTCTCTGAATCTAAATTACCTAATTTCTCCAAGTTTGATCGACACGTAACATGGCGCACGTGATCTACATGATGTCACGAGGATTTCAGTACGTGACGTGTGAAATAACTTAAGAAATCTCTGCGACAATTATTTGACAGAAAATTGTCAGATTCTCGGAACGTCAAAGGAGAAAGCTTTTAGCATATGGCTAGAGTTTGGTTTATGTTAATGCGACTTCCTTCAGATGATATTTGATCGGCAATTAAACACTTTTATTTAGTTATTGACAATAATCTTTTTAATTTATGGTTAGTTAATCACTGTGTTGTTTTCGTTTCAGTCTCTTGATGGTTTTGCTTTTGCATTGAGTAATGATGGAAGGCTTTTATATATATCGGAAACTGTATCAATCTATCTAGGGCTTTCACAAGTAAGTATCAAGATAAAAAACAATTTCTGAAAATAAATGAAAAGAAAACCAAATTACAATAAAAGAAAGTTAAAAAATAAATAAATAAATAAATAAATAAATAAATAAATTGACTTATTTACATTTTACAACAATGGGTGCAATATGTTACTAAAGAAACCAAAGACTTCCAATACACGCGCTGATCTCTGCGATACCGTTAAACGATGCCCCCTACATTGAAAGCAATTTTGCCATGTCATTCTCAGCGTTAAATTGACTGTCAAATTTGCACATTTTTGTGCTTAAGGTCAATTGTGCTACAATACAAAGTGTATAATTAGATCCAGTGAAGATTGTTAATGATAGAGAGTTTAAAGAACGCCTACCAAGTGCCGACAGTGGTCATATTGATAAACCATTAACTGCCTAATTGAATGAATCTGTTCTAAGATGTTGATTTTAATTATTTCCTTCAAATCTTATTCAATGACCTGGAATGAAATTTGTATTTTATAGGACAGTTCATTTACATAACGTCATGAAATGTTTAGTTTCAATATGCAATAAGGAAAATGCGTGATTTTTTTTTATAAAGAAAACCCGTATTTGACAACCATTTAAAATAATATCCAAGAGGTGTTTCACGAGCGTATAAAAATAAGAAAGAAAAAGTGTTAGAAAAGAAATATATCTATTTGTTAAAAGAAATACAATTAGATATACATGTATAAGGTTGATTGATGGTTTACAGGTTGAGATGGCAGGAAGCAGTCTGTTTGATTATATACATAGTCAAGATCATCAAGAATTAGCTGACCAATTAGGTATCTCACTAGCTAGTAAGTATCCTTGTTATAAAAAAACACTTATTTATTAGCCGCAAAAAGGCAAGAACAAATAAGAGTAGTGAATACGCTGAGTAGCATTTGTTTTTCCGTTTCATGCTTATTCTTATCTATGATTCGTCGTTATTTTTTCAAATCTATTGCGGAAAAGAATGTAAATTTTCGCAAGAAAAGTAACGAGTGTAATATTTTTGAAACAATGTTATAAAAATATAAAATTCCTTCACTTTTTGTTAGATTTAATGTTAATCGGATTGGCGATAAATATTAAGTCTGTTTTATGTATGTTTTGTCTCTCTGGAACTTGATGTATTTCAAGATATAAAAAGTAAAGCCGAACAAATATTCCAAATATTTAATTTATACCAGCAATTGATTTTATATTAAATATGTATTTAAGAAATGTCTTGTGCGAAAGTTGATTAATATCCGAGTTTTTTAGTATATCATCTCACAAGAATGATAGTTATAATAAAGGAATGAAATTAAATAGTGCATTAAATTAAAGAAGTTTGTCAGTTTATGAAAATTATTTGACAAAAGTGAAATAGACAACAAAGGCTTACTAGACAATTATTTTGGCATTTTTAAAGCATAAAGATTTGTCAAATTCATGAGCTTCTCTGTATAAAGAGATAGATCAGCTTTTTACCAAGAATAAACGAATGATATATATTGATATATATTATTTTGTTGGGGTTTACGTCACGCCAATACTGTAAATGACATACGGTGACAATCCGGCTTTGCCGTTGGAGGACGACCTTAGGTTTACCGCCATGCAATTATATATATTAATGTAAAAAATCAAAGATTGACATGCAATTTTAATCCTTCTCAAAGTTTATTTATAAATCGGATCATGGTGTTCTTCATTGTAAATCAAATTGTTAAAAAGACGTTACAGAAAATGACAACAGTTTACTTTGAAAAAACAACTATTTCAAACAACGTTGATACATGCAGATACAAAGTATTTAAACAGAGGAATGTTGTAATTGACAAAGAAATATTCAAAGCAGCTTAATTAGAGACGCCAAGGCTAATTATCCTTAACAAAGTCCTTCCCTTCAAATTCCATGTCAAGCAGTGTATCTTAGTTCATTGGCCTGTTACTTTCGTATTGTTTATGCTATAGTAAATGATAAACTGGTGTTTTTACATAAAACAGTTTGAGGAAATAAACAATTTTCCTAAACATGTGTACTTAATTTATTTCCTTTAGATCGTTTATTTTTGTACATTCAGAGTGCAGAAATATTTTACATCAATGGTGATTTTGATGTATTTCGATTTTTATGATTTGTTAATTCTTGTTATATGTCAAAGTTGGGATGATTTCGATTGAGTTATGACCATGTTTACAGTGACTTATGTCTACTGTAGCAATGTTGCATATGTTATACAAATGAGTCAGCTGGTTTAAATCACCTAGGAGACATGTTGTACGGGCAATTATACACTCAGCAAGCAAGTTATAAATCTGACACCAGGGTGACATGTACGACAGACCAGTGCATACATTCACTTTTATTACATTCAAAACTATAATGTTATTATAACTTTGGACATTTAACAGTCATTTATTGCAGGTAATTTGTGCATAAATGCCGTTACAACTAAATACTTACAAATTGAACAAAATTATGAAAAAAAAGATATGACATCATGTGCATTTTCAAAGAAAAACGCTCCGGCACATTGCAATTTATGCTAATTAACGACTTTACCTTATTTTAGTCTTTTCTAAGACTAGAAAGGATCGTGATGTATATGGCATCATAAAATTAGAAACGGAAAAAACAAAAAAGTATGTCCATGTTTTAAAACAACAAATACTTATACTAACCTTATATCCTTATTATATATGGATTTCTAATTAGTTGAGTAATATTGAGTAATCACTACCTATAACTGATATTATATATATATATATGTTGTCGATATTGCATATTTTCAGGTGTTTCGAGTACATTGTCCTCCCCTGCCTCTCCGTCAGTAGATAGTCCCACAACACCAAGAGCAATAACTCCTCCCGTTAGCGATAGAGGTACGTCATATATTTCATTTTAATGTTACTTTCAAAACAGTCACACAATAACCCCATATCCTAACCTACAGTAATTTATACGAAATTTTGTTGTATACGTATTTGCCTCCTTCTTTAAGCATTATAATCGATTTTTCAAGAAATAATTAAATGAGGATTGATAATAAGACAATGATAAAATTATAACTTGTAGTGACAATATCAAGTAATAATTTGAATCATTAACCTCGATTTATGATTAAAACAAGATAAATGGCATCACTAATTTTGCTACATTTCAGTGCCAATCATGTCACCAAACCTTGAAAAGACGGCAGACCGGTCCTTCTGTATTCGAATGAAGTCAACTCTTACCAAAAGAGGAGTGCATTCGCGCTCGTCCGGGTACAGGGTACGTAAACCTTTGTGTATTACAACGTCATCCTAATTTGAACCAATGTCTTATACGTAGTTGAATTACTACAATTAAATATTTCAGTGATTATTTCAAAAATCTATGAATGTATTGTTTGATAAAATCAGTTAAGGATGACATTTTAATAATTGTGAGGAATATACATCCAATTTATAATTTATTGTAATCAAATATTATTATTTTATCATAACATTTTACCAAGCAACGGAGGAATGAACGCGTGTAATTTACTTTACAGGTCGTGTTAATTGTTGGTCAGTTTAGACCACAAATAAACTACAGCATTGGTAGAAAGTGTCCTGGTCCGTTATTGGGGCTATCAGGTGTCGCTATTGCTCTCCCTCCACCGACAATCACTGAACTAAGAATAGAGGCAGATACCTTCATCATGCGGCTGACTGCACAATTTAAAGTTATTTACTGCGAAAATGTGTAAGCAATGTCAGGCCGACGTGAAACATTTTCAGATATCTTTTAACTTTCTTCTTGTTCACGTTATTTGTACAATTATTTTCCATATTTTTACCATTCCTGTGTATAAAAGAGACATGATCATAAAAGTACAAATCTGATAATATAAAACTTATGCATTTAAATATAGATCTACAATTTTCTCAATTACATGTACTGTTCATGCGTTGTGGTTTTTGGTGATCTAGTCAACATTAAAGTGATTATTGCAGGGCAACCTTATAATGTAATATTGACTTACCTTATTCAGGATATCTACATTAACTGACTGGAAGTGTGATGACGTGATTGGTAAAGATCTATACGAGTTTTGTCACCCTGCAGATGCTCATCATTTAAAAAAGCTGCACAAAGACTGTACGTTTATTAAATAAATCACTATCTAAAATACAATAATTTGATTCAATTAAAATGCAGATTCCAAAAGCACAGTTTTATTCTGGGCCATACTTGAAAGTTCCTTTAAACACTAGTAGTTAAAAATAAATAATGTGATATTTGTGGCATAAAATCGTAGATGTCTGACCATTCTTCATTACGTCAATAAATGAGTCATTACTGTATTACATTACAAATTCACAGAAAAACGAATGTAGTTCGCATTATAATGGTATGCGCCTTATAATGGTATAAATCCTTATCTTATAAATGCATTGTGTACATTGATATCTTGATCACGGTAAAGTCTCGAAACATTTTGCAATTTGACGCATTCAAATTTTCATCATTAGTTAAACTAAAAAAACCACTATCAAATAATTGGAATGATTTGAATGTATGTTGTGGATTCTATAGATTTTTTAATATGTTTATTTATATAGCATAATCATTTATAAAGGCACACATGTAATATATCTGATTGTTATATTGAACAGTATTGATGAAAGGTCAGGTGATGTCTCCGTCCATTAGACTGCTGAACAAGGGTGGCGGGTACATCTGGTTGTGTGTCTGCTGCACTTCCCTCTACAGCTCAAAAACCTCCGACGATCAAACTGTGCTGGCAATTTTTCAGACGATCAGGTTAGTGACAAGCCCTATCACATTATAATTTTTTTAATGTACCAACTTTTATTCTATGTTGTTAATTTTGCGTTTTATTTATTTACTATATCTTTAAAAGATATATAAACTCTCATTGTGTAACTAGGAAATAAAAAAGTTTAGCCAATTTTCTATTGTCTAAATATGTAAACATTCTAAATATTTTTTTTGCAATTCTATTGTTGCTTTTTGAATGTTTTCAGTAGTATTGAGCACAGAGGTGTTGCTATGGACTCTAGTCAACTTCCTTATACAGACCATCAACACGTGGCTGCTCATGGTAACACAAACGAAGGTAGTTTGTATTTTATACTTATATTTAAACAATTTATAATAATGTGATACAAAAATATGTAGGGATTTGTTTCGTTATTCGAAGCTTACAAAAGATAAGATAATAGGTGTCATATAAGGCAAAGTTCAATGATCACGACATTTTTAATCCTTTTTTTCCATAATTGACATCGAAATTCCAACCAACACATTCATATTTTTTATATTCGTTTCAGACATAGACCATGTGATCAGTGAAGATCTTTCCCCAGCATCGCATACTTCTGATAGATCGCTCGTGAGCAAGCTGTCAGGTCATAATAGTCCAGACATTGTTGCAAACAGCGATAAAATAGCAAGTCCAGAGCCATCAAGTGTGTTTCCGAGTGGCATAGATAATGATTTTTTGTTAGATGAAAACATAGAAAATGAAAGTGAACCTGTGAAACATGACAATAAAATGTCGAGAAGGAAAGCAGATAGACCTCGGAAAAGAAAACGAGGTATTGATGACAGTCCTAGTGTAAGTTCTATTTTAGAAACATTAGACAACCAGGGTAAAGCATCTTGTGTCTCAGAGAGAACATCAAATATTTCTGACACCGTTGATGGGTCTGTGTTAAACCTGTCATCTGTGCATCACAGCTTCCCAAGTAGTCCCGAGCAAGACATGTCTACAAAACCACCGTCACAACAAATACCAGAAGATCTATCATTACGATCAGATGGTGAAAAAAGATTGGATGCAAACAGTCCTGTGAAGAATGACAGTAAATCTGTCTCTAAACCAAATACTATAGTATCAAGTTCTGTACATGAGCTTGAGAAAGCAATGAATCGCCACTTACCACCAAACAAGAAGACATTTCCCGTTTGTGACGAAGATAATCTCCATTCTACACAATCACAAAAATCTGCAATTCATTGGTCTGGTTCAAGCAATTCTGGACACTTACAGACATCGTTATCTTCGCCGTTTTATGTGAGCAATTTATATACGAGTAGGGAATCAGTAATACGGAGTAGTTTGAGATCTCACGTGTTGAATGGCGACAGTAATGTGATAAACATGCTCAGTCCGTCTAGTGGTGAAGTCACTATTCATAAGGACCAGCTACAGTTGCACATACCACATATAACTGTAAATACGAAACAAAATTTTCAAACTCATAAGAACGTACCCCTTACAGACGAGTTTAACATGACACCCCCCGATTCTGTCTCACCTCAGGATAAAATGGCTTCCGCATATTCGGATAATCCGAATGCACGAGATTGTATGGGCATGCGTATTGGTCAAAGGCATGACGTTGGCAATACATCGAATAAGTCATTTGCAATGGTAAACGATTCAGGCAATGATGTCTCTAAAACACAGTTTCTGTCTGTGCCAAATTATCAGTATCATTCATCCGAACTGGGTAGTTTCTCTCATGGACAAATGACATCAGGTGGACTTCTGTTTGATCCTCGTAGTTCACCGACCAATGCTTGGTACGGTTCAACTTATAATTCATAGTCCTGTTTCTTATTGTGGCGAACAAATGGCAACTCTTGAAGGAAACGGAAAAAAATAAAGATTAAAATATAACCAATCATAGTGAGATTTTCAATCGTTTTAAGCATATGCACATAGTTTGGTAGTTATGACAAGCGATTTCTGCAAATCCAGTAAAACAGGTTTTTAAAGTAATAGCTGGAGGTTAAGTACACATAAAACACGAATATTTCAGATAAGTCATACAGCGATATCGGCATCTTAGTTCTTGGAGTTTCGACATAGAAGTCAATAAACTATTAAGACATATTTATTAATACATGTATAAGCAATGTCACATTTCTAGTTTTAACTCTTTACCTGTGTTTTCTGTGTTGTAAATGAAAATATGCTTTCTTACACTCTAAATTAATTGTCACGTAGAATTATATGACATATGTCATGATTTTGATCTAAATCTTAACATATAAGTTATATCACAAATGTAAAAAAATATGAAATATGCCAATTAAATTGGAAAATATTGTTGATTTTATGTAAAATGTACATGTATACATGTCTTACACAGCTCATTAAATGAGAAATTATACATTGTTCTACAAAAACATTATTACTTTTTTTTGCAATGGCATTAAAATAAAAGTTACAAGTATATTTGTTTTTGTTTGATATATATCTAAAACCCGCTGAAAATGAGTTTTAAACATATTTTCGTCAATATCATCCATGTCATATATCTATGAATATTAATGTTAAAATGTATTTTAATGATTTAGAATAATTTTTGAAATACCAACAGTTATTAAAGTTTGAATGAATGCAAATCAATATTATGACAATTGGGTTATATCTATTTTGGTAATCGAAGAATAGTTAATTGAGCTGCGTCACGACAAAACCAACGTTATTGGTTTGCGACCAGCATGGATCCAGACCAGCCTGCGCATCCGCGCAGTCTGATCAGGATCCATGCTGTTCGCTTACAAACCCTATAACAAGTAGTAAAACTGATACCAAACAGCAAAGATCCTGATCAGACTACGCGGATGCGCAGGCTGGTCTGGATCCACGCTGGTCGCAAACGCACTATGTTGGTTTTGTCGTGACGCGGCTCAATTATGATGGTGCAAATATTCGTATGCTGCTTCAAGAATAGATATAATGGCGAGTATAGACTATTATAGAAATTGACCATTGTTTGTTTTTACATGCAATGAATTAAAGTAAGATAAATGTTATATTATTATGAGTCTAATATCATTCATATTCTCTAATTTTCTCTGGGTGGTATATACGTCACATTATTATCGTAATTTTTATGCTGTTCTTCAGTTTATATTCTTATTGCAGGGAGATGTGTGCAAAGGGAAGTAAATCAAGTTACAGTTGTTGCAACTATCGGTTAAATTTATAAATCTTGTTCTTTTTTTTAAAATAATGCAACTGGGTAAATACAACAAGCACATTAAGAACAACAACAAAAACAATAACAAAAAATCGCACGAGGATACATGTAGGTCTGGTGAGTAAGGAGGGTTTGGAATTACGTGAACTCTTACATATTTGATGAAAAAAGTCAACAGCTAAGCTTTGTAGGAGCGTCTTCATGCAACAATGATATGTACTTACAAGTAACACCCAAAAATATCCTAAACAATTTATAAAAGCAGAAAAAAAAATACAAGTCCTTCACACACGGCTACTAACAAAATGCAGCTCTGTATACCATCATTACTTATTCACTAATAAGCTGTTCCCCTCATCTTATAGCAAATATGACCTCCTAGAGGGTACCATCACTTCTTTTACAAGTGTCCGGTTTATAATGATAAGAGCGATCGTTTCCTTATAAATTAGAATCTGTTTGGTTGGAAATTTTTTACCAAAATTGCAAAATTTTAAACATCGCCTACCAAATGTACACCAATATTGGATTGACGATTATGAGAAACAACTAAGTATAATAGATAAATCAAATATAGAATATCATATTCTAGGAGATGTCAATATAAACTTTTATCCAATGAATAAAAAGAAAAAATATGACAATACAAAATGGGGTTGATTTGATAACGAAATATGGTTTGAAACAACTTACCACAGATCCTACTAGGATAACAAAACGTTGAGGAATTTGATATTCTGTCAGTGCTTCTTATGATCAGTTATGATTAGTTATTTTCTAATATTTGCCTTGCATTTGAAATACCTTTCTTATGTTTCTTTTAATAAACCTAATTCACCGAACATTGTGGGACACCTGAAAGGACTATGTACTCGTAGGGCAGGACTTCAGGAATGGATTGGCGCAGTTTTTGATCTTATTGTTTATGCCTAGCTCATGTAGGTTTTTGGTTTACCTTAAAAAATGCCTTACTGAAATCCGTGACTATAACAACGGTTTGGTGACCACTGTCGAGATTGTCATGTATTTCCTGTGTGAAGTTTACTAGTTGGGACTTATAAAGTTTTATGATTTGGCCTGGACCCATGGTCTAAGGATGACCATGTTGTGTTCATCATAAAGAACATGAAAGAGGCCTTTCCTTTGTGTAAGAAGAAAAGGTTCCGGAGGCGACAATGGTACCATCATCTTTCATAGCAGTATCCCTCTTTAGGACCACACCCAATCGAGTTAGTCACGTCAACCCATATAGTCCTTGTACTTTGAATGTATTGTGTACCTAGCTTATTCGCGACATGCATGCATCGGAACGGATTGGAGAAGGTGCCAAACCATGTAAATCTTGCTATTATTACATCATTTAGTTGTTGAGTACCGCTATCTGATTCGTCAAACCATTCCTTAACAATATATCATTTAATCAATAATCAATGTTGTCTATGCCGTCATATGATTAATTAAGAAAAAAATGGATTTCTTTAGAATATTTTGGTAAAATTTATAATAAATCAGTATATAAATCTATCTCATAACAGTTGGATGGTCATATTGCATAAGCTTCTGTTTACAAAACTGGATAAGATAAGGGGCTGTGAAAAAATTCAACCGGGAGTTTCATTTTTATAATTTTATTCTTCCTTTTCGTGAGTGTTGAAACCCAATGAAGCCTGACGAAATTAAACTTCACATAGAAGTCATGGGATGCGCCATCTTGATACTTGGCGTTTAGAGGTAAACAAACTAACTAGTAGCAGACGACAGAAAACAGTTAATTTGTGATCATTTAACAAACGAACCAAAGTTAAGTAACAAAATGGCAAATATGTCATTCCTGATCATACATTTTAACTCATGTATTACACTAAATCAATAAAACAAAACAATACCAATATAGAAACTTTCAATTTTTCATCTGTAACACCCGAGTCACTTAAAATTAAAGAATCTAAAATTAGTAAACCAAAAAAAGCAACAGGATCTGACAATTTACCACCAAAAATGCTCAGCAAGCATAATTTGTAAACCGATATCCATTGCAATAAATAAAATTATCAACACCACAAATTTATTTCCAGATAGTTTCAAACTGGCTCAAGTTACTCCTGTTTTTAATAAAGTTCATCCTTTTATTTTGAAAAATTACAAGCCTGTTATTTGTCAATGTCAAAATCTTAAAAAAACTAAAAATGAACAGTTAAATAACCATTTTGAAAATATTATCATAATCATTTAGCCGCTTTCAGACCAGGCTACGGATGCCAGACAACTCTTTGCGTCTAGCTAAGGACTGGAAGATGGCGTTAGACAGAATAGAGCATTTGGCAGCAATCCTGATAGACCTGTCCAAGGCTTTTGACTGTCTACCGCATTTCACAGTCCAATAGCTAGGGTATATGGAATGTCTGAAATGCATGTGCTCTAGTTTCAAATTATGTATCTAACAGACAACAAAAAGTTAAGATTGGAGTGTATCATTGCACTCGGCTTGAAACAAATAAGGGTGTGTCTCAGTGCTCTATTCCTAGGCCTTTCATCTTTAACATCTTCATGAGTGTATTTTTTTACTTTATAGGTAAGTCATCCCTTTACAAATACGCAGATGGCAATACTAAAGCCTCCTCCAACTCAAACTTAGACATACTGAATAACACCTTAGAAAATGAAATCAAAATACGTATTAAATGGTTCAACATAAACAGAATGCAAGCTAACCCTGACAAATTTCCAGCCATAGCTGTTGGGAAAACAACAAATGAACAATAGAACAATTTCAAATTGATAATGTAATAGTAACAAGAATGAACTGTGAAGATTGTGTAAAACTGCTTGGTAGACATAGACGTTTTAGTTAACTTGAATAAACAGGTCACAAGAATGTGTAAAAAAACCTGCAAATTAATTAAATGTGCTTTTAAGAATAACATTTTTTATTCAGAAATTTTACTTCTTATTTATAAATCTGTTATTAGGTCCAACTTTAACTACTGTCCCTTAACTCTAAAACAAACATAGAAAACCTTGAAAAACTTTAGCATAAAGCTCTAAGAATAGTTTTCAAAGATTTTTTAAAAAATTCCACATATGACACACTATTTTAAAAAGAAAATATGCCTACTCTGCATTTCTCAAGATAAAACATAAAGCCAAAGAAGTGTTTAAATGCTTTTACGTAAAATCATCATCAGATATAAATTATTTATTTCAATTTAAACATTTCAATTATTCTTTTAGGTATTAAGAAAGTGTAGATATACCATGGGTCATACACTAACATACGGTAAAAATTCTTTTGGGTTTGAGAGCGGCAGGTATCGAACAGTCTCCCTAACGACATCCGCAAGGTTGAAAATTACAAAGAGTTTGGGAGAATAGTACAGGTCTAGAGTGGCTCAAGCTGTAAATGTGCTATGTGTTGTAATGTAGCTTTTAAATGCTGATGCTGTTTGTTTCTGTGTGTTTTCCCCTCTCCTTTAGCTTGCTTTGTTTTAGCTTTCCTTTAAGCTTTGTATTTTTATGCTAGTTTTATCCTTGATGTCCATGTTTGTTTGTTTGTTTTAATTAAAACTCCTTTTTCTTTCGCCCAATAAGACTGTGCATGCAATTTCCTTTTAGTTAACTTTGTATAATTATTTATTCTTTATTATAGTCTCATCAATACACATATATACATATAAAACATTTAATTTGTATATAGGCATTCTCGAAAGAATTACAAGGGACTTGTTATAGCTAATACTAAGAGGGATAACTCCACACCAAGTAGATTTACCTCCCTTATTAACGTATATTCACATTTTCTCAACATTTACATCATATAAATCAATTGCAACAGGATGACATAATTGCACATTGTCATTATTAAAAAGTTATTTGAGACATTTAATTACAAAATTATAATAGACTTTTTACATTCTAAAAGTTTGATATCCTCTACTGACCTTGTCTTAAAAACTGCCATAAGAAATTATACTGTAAAATACTAAATTTTGTAATAAAAGCACTATCACGTAATATAAAAAATTGTTTTACAAAATCATTTATCACTCATGTTTAGACAATGGATGAACTGTTCAGTAGTGATTATCAAAACATAGGGATAAAACAACTTATTTATGTAATTAAAATATATCATATTCTATATTAAAATTTCTATGTGTTTAAAATTATATTAACTGTTCACTCCAGTATGTTATTCTCTGTGTGCTTTATCTAACATTTTTTCATGCAATTTTTGTGTTGCCTTGAAAAAGGCGACATATAGGGGTTACTTTTGTCGGCGGCGTCGGTGTCGTTGTCTGCGTCGATGTCGATAGCGTCCCGTCAGGCTTGTCCGGAGCATAACTCAGTCACTATAAGTCGGATTGACTGCAAACTTGGTATGCATGCTTCTTTCAATGGCCCGAAATGCAGTGCACAAGAATCGTTACTCTGCACTTCTTAATTTTTGAGTTATTGCCCTTTCTTAATTTTAATACTTTTTTTTGTCCGAGCCATTTCTCGTAAACTATTTAAGCTATTGACTTGAAACTTCATAAAATGATAGATCTCATTTATAAAACGTTTAATGCACAAAAAACTGGTGCTCTGCACTTCTTTTTTTTATGAGTTATTACCCTTTGTTAATTTTCTTACTTTATTTTTGTCCAGGACATTTTTCATAAACTATAAAAGCTATGGACTTGAAACTTCATGGGATGATAGATCACATTAAGAAGTGCAGTGCACAGGAACCGGTACTCTGCACTTCTTCTTTTTTTCAATTATTGTCCTTTTTTCATACTTTATTTTTGTTCGGGCCATTTCTCATAAACTTTAAAAGCTATGGACTTGAAACTTCATGGGATGATAGATCACATTGTGATAAAGAGCAATGTTCAAAACCGGTACTCTGTACTAGATGATTTTTGAGTAATTGCCCTTTGTTGATTTTCTTACTTTATTTTTGTCCCGGCCATTTCAACTAAACTATAAAAGCTATGGACTTGAAACTTCATAAGATGATAGATCTCATTGAGAAGAAGTGCAGTGCACAAGAACCGTTACTCTGTACTTCATGATTTTACAGTTATTGCCCTTTGTTAATTATAATACTTTATTTTTGTCTGGGCCAATTCTCCTAAACTTTAAAAGCTAATGATTTGAAAATTCCTAGGTGAAAAGAAGTGCAGTGCACAGGAACTTGTAACATGCACTTCATGATTTTTGAGTTATTGCCCTTTGTTAATTTTCATACTTGTCCAGAGAATAACTTGGTCACAAAAAGTTTGATTGACTCCAAATTAGGTATGTAAGCTTTCTTCATTGACCTGTTCAAAATGCAGTGCTTAAGAATCCATCACAGAGTCCTCCCTTTGATCTGTCAGTGTAAAACTTTTCCACGGTATTTTTTATTTTTGATGATATAACAGTTTTATTAATTCTGATGTAACATTGTTACAATCAGTTCAAATGCCACTAAAGTTCAAGGTACATGTACATTGTAAGAGCGGTGTTTATAAATAACCTATATTTAAGAAGAAAATGCCTAAGTTACAGCTATACTGTTCACAAAACTCGCGGGGTTCTAGTTTTTTATGTTCTACTTTAATTTTTAATTAAATAAATTTGAATCTTTTAGTAATTTCTAAAAATGTATATACAAAATGTACTCTAGAAGTTAAGTATTTCTAATTTAATTTGTCTATTCTCACCTTGCTACATGTATCATATTATAATTAAATTGTCAGCTCATTATATACTATAGAATCTAGTATTTCATTACTTTTAGAAGTTAGTCCCCTACAATGTGTAATGTTCATGTCACTTTATTTTTTTTAATTGTCATTTTATTGTATCTTCATTTCAAATCTTACTATTTTTTCATGTCTAAGCTACAAGCATTAAATGTATTTAACTTTTCAGATTTGTTACAATCATGTTTGTAAATATGTTTTATGTCTCTATTATTGTCGGTAAATAGCTTATTAACTTAACTATATTGTAATTTGTTAATCGACTTAGAATAAAGCTCCTTAATTGTATCTTGTATCTCAACTTTATATGGATATGTCTTTAAATTATAAGCTGTAACTCTAAGCTGGGATGTACGTATCGTATGTTCCAGCTCTAAGAGATAATAGTTCTAAACGAAGTAATGATGTTTATTTTAAAAGATAAGTGTGCTCTTATTTTTGTTTATAACCATATTTTATAAAATGTTGTTGCCCTAGAACGAATTTTTGTGGACTAGAGTTTTTTTTTATTACCGAAAAAATAATTTATGAAAGGTACACTTAATTTTTGGAAAATATTTAGTAATCCGTGATCAAAAACATTTGGTGGTCTACGCAAATTTACTAAACGTTACGACATATTTGATTGGTAGATAGATGTTAAAGTAGACCAATCAGTGTAAAGGTTATTTTTGATAACGAGTTTAGTGCTGTCAAAAAACGAGTCAAAACAAACAATAAAATTAAACTTTTTATTTTCATGTTTCATAGATTTATAGGATTAAAAATGCATTTAAGAAGTGGTAAAGGCATAGAATCAAGTAAAAGGGAAAGTGTTTCTAAACATAACGATGGTTTGTCGAAGAAATCACATGATTTGGACCATGCCCATGGCAAAACCGCAGTTAAAAATGAACAAAGGTTACAACGCACATCAACGATTTCATCAATCAGGTTTAAGTTATTTGGTGTTCGTTTAAAAGATCTGTTAAAGGAACCCAAGATTAGTTTATAATAGCATGGGTGAATTTCAAAGAAAATTGATATTGATGATAAAGAATAATTGGCAAAGGGTGGTTGCACACTTGGTTCAAGCAAGCAAAATGGTTGTTTACTTAACAAAATGGCTACCGCATCATGAATACTTATTACGCCTGCACGTATTTCCTCCATGTAATCGAGTTAGAACTTAGATTGTTTTCAGAATTTTTTTGAATTTGCCCTACGGGTGCTATAAGGCAATTTTATGACAGACTTGGTTCTAGGTTTCAGCTGCGTAGCTTCTGTTTTGACGAGGTTATTGAAGATATAAACTGGTCATGTAAAAAAGCAATAATGAAGTCAATGATACGTTCCTATATGCATCGAAAACTGGTTTATTTGGCACCGATTCGATTCTGATTCCAGAATTTCGATGCGATTCACAACCAAAAATCAAACACAGAAACAATGCGAATTTTAGTCCCTCTCTACCTACATGTAGTATACCGCTTTATTACGCAAAATAAGATTGGTTCATTTAACTAGGTCATCCATTCAGAGGCGCTTAATGTTTTCATTCCTTAAAGTAAATCATAATGGATTCAAACATCAATGTAGAAAAAATAAATCTAAAAATTCTCCAACAAAACTTACATAAAATGTGTGGGAATGCTTTGGGTTTCGGGAGGGTAAAGGATAAAGCAACATGTAAGATATGCTTTGCCGGCGTGTCATGTCCTTAGTCGTAAGTATACAACTAACTTGATGCAACTTCAGTTACCAGCCATGGAAAGAAAGATCTACTGATGTTGATGTGTTTTAAAAGTCTAGTTTTAGTTGGAGAAAAGTCAGATTTATAAGATTAATAGTCACATTATTGTGATAGTTTGTTGGATTAGAATTGTTTTTCTAATTTGAAATAAACCACTATTTAGTTTCATGAACACTGCTACTACTAATAAGTTAGGGATAAAATAAGTTGAGACAACTAAAAAAAGTTTAAAAAAATTGTCATGGGCCCCTGACTTTTACAGCAATTAAGCAGAATTGTCAACTAAAGACGTAAGTCACTTAGTAGTAATCACACATGAATTGAATGGAAAAAAATTAAATCTGGGTGTCTAAAATCGAATCAAACTTTTGGTGTATCATTGCAGCCCTATCATTAACTAGGAAGTTTATAATTACAGTTCCACAAAAAATGTACATATTTTTTAGCTATATTTTCAGATGATATTTGGCCATTTCTAAAGCATGATATGACATATTGATTTATAGAATATAAAATTATCTTTAAATGAATAATTTTAAGAGTTTTGGTTACAGATCTATGTAAATTATGGTTTTTTAACTAGTTCATATAATTATTTAAATAACTTTCATATAATTTAACAAGAGCTGGAAATTGACTAAATAATGATCAGATGAAATCGCTTTAGCTTTTTTATAAAAACTGTTTTATGATGATGAAACAGATTTTTAGCTCGACTATTCGATAAGAATAAGTAGAGCTATTGCAGTCACCCGAGCGTCGGCGTCGGCGTAACCACTTATGTTAAAGTTTTTGTAATAGTTCAAATATTTTCAAAGTCCATTGACATATGGCTTTGAAACTTTGCACACTTGTTCACCATCATGAGCCCAACCTGTAGACAGGAGGAGGTAACTCTATCAAGCATTTTGACAGAATTATGCCCCTTTTTCGACTTAGAATTTACGTTAAAGTTTTTGTAATAGTTCAAATATTTTCAAAGTCCATTGACATATGGCTTTGAAACTTTGCACACTTGTTCACCATCATGACCCAACCTGTAGACAGGAGGAGGTAACTCTATCAAGCATTTTGACAGAATTTATGCCCCTTTTTCGACTTAGAATTTACGTTAAAGTTTTTGTAATAGTTCAAATATTTTCAAAGTCCATTGACATATGGCTTTGAAACTTTGCACACTTGTTCACCATCATGACCCCAACCTGTAGACAGGAGGAGGTAACTCTATCAAGCATTTTGACAGAATTATGCCCCTTTTACGACTTAGAATTTACGTTAAAGTTTTTGTAATAGTTCAAATATTTTCAAAGTCCATTGACATATGGCTTTGAAACTTTGCACACTTGTTCACCATCATGACCCCAACCTGTAAACAGGAGGAGGTAACTGTATCAAGCATTTTTTTTACTATCAAGCACTAAGAATAGTCGAGCGTTGCTGTCCTACCGACAGCTCTTGTTTTCAATGCCAGCTTCTGACTTAAATTTTTATTAGGGTTTTTTAAGTTGAAATTACGTTTCTTATCACAATTCACATGTACATCTTCATTGTCCAAGAAAAAATACTATTTCGAGCCATAGTCAATTTTTTCCTTTGATCTTCTTGTCACCTATTTTAGTCAGCTCATCCGGTGGTCAACCCGTCCTTAGGTCAAATTGTCCCCTATTTTCTTTTATATCAAAAAGGTCATATATCATCAGAACAATTTTGTTTTACTCTTAGTATAATTTGATACTTGTAGCATGTGGATTACTAGAAAATTCCTAAACTTGACACTTGACCAAGATACATAGACCTTCATGCTTTACACAGGCTGATTATGATAAAGTTTCTATCATTATTGCAAGGTTCGTTGCCTTAATATTAAAACCTGCAGAAGAGATATTTCTTTTTGATCTGTTTGTATCAAAAGGTGTCTGTAAATATGCATACATGTACCTACATTATATTACATATGTTTCTTGTATGGTAACTATTACATATGTACAAATAGAAAAACAAGGTTCTTTATTGATCATAAAATTATCATGCCTCTTTATGCATATACATCTACAATAAACCATTGTGTCTGAGTGGATTATCTCATCTTTCATATAAATTAAAATAACCATACATAGTAGCAGTATATAAAATTAATAATTATAATGAAAAAAAAACCCTTAGAATATACCAATATCATTTTGATATTTTCAGCAAATACATATTTTTCAAATTGGCAAAGACTTTATCTGTGGTAGCAGTTGTGTTGTATGTAGTCATACCAGTGGTAGTAAAGACAAATCCATGGATACAGAACAAGGTCATCTTTCTCAATAACTGTAAGTTCTCAAATCTTTTAACCGCTATTTTATTTGAAAATTACTGGAAATTTCATTTTCATTTCAATTTTCTATGGCATTGACTGGTGAACTGGTTGTTTCATGTTATTTGTACTTTTACAGTAAGATGGCCTCCATTTATAGACTTTACAGCTCCAGAAGGTTTTGGTCTAGAATCCACAAGAAATTTCTACTTAACAACTGACCAGAACATTAGACTAGGACTCTGGTAAGAAAATGATAAATAAATATATATAGTTAACCATGATCCTGCAATAAAAATTGCTGGTTTGAGTCAAACTTTGACTGACTGCAACATTATTTCATAAAGTAACTGTGTGACTGGTCAACCTTTTCAGTGACATTAATTTGCTAAAGGCATGATTCAGATGAATATCCAACATAAACAACTTTTTATGTTGCTTTCACATCATTACATGTTGATATTTGAATCATATTTATATAAGATATTTGCTTTTATTTCACATGATATTATATGACTGCTGGCACGAGAAAAAAACCATGAACACGATTCTTTAAATAGCTCAATATTAGTATTAGATTTTTTACTTTCTTCAAATTATGGGATCTGAAATGGGCTTTTCAGAAGAGAAAAAAAATAATCATTTGTTCTACACATAGTAATCAGTTATTTTTTTATGAGTTACAATGTATATTGTTTCCATGATTATATTCAGGCATGCCTTACCTGAGAGTTTGAGAGATTCCAAAGTGCCAACAGATTATTACACAGATTTGCTCAAGAGTTCAAAGCCAATTATTTTATATCTTCATGGAAATTCTGGCACAAGGTAAAATATTTATTTTTAGCCCACATCAAGCTTATGTCATGCCATTTCATCTCTCACTGGTTATTTTCCACAATTTCTGTAAACAACATCTCCTAAACCACATGGTGGATTCTGACTAAACTGTTCAAGAATATTACTTTCATGTGGTATAAGTTATATAAATGATTCCAGTCTGATGAATGGGTAGGTCACACAAGCCAAAAGTAGACTTTGAAAATTAAATCTTTAAAATACTTCTCCTGAGAAACTAAAAAGTTTTGTACATCATGCTACGGTAAAAAATGACTCATCCAATTTATCCAATGCATGTATAGAAGAATTGTGATTTTTCTAGTAATGAGTGCTACCATGGCCCTTTGGTTCTTTTTAAATTTCTATATTCAGACTATAACCAAGTTGTTGTCCAATCAGCATAATTAAAATAACATAATAACTATAGATTCATATAATAACTTTCCTCGTATATGTACTACAGGGCAGGATGGCATAGAGTACAGCTGTATAAAGTTTTAGCTAATATGGACTACCATGTGATAGCTGTTGATTACAGAGGTAAACATGATTCATCTATTTCTTCAATTTGCAAGCTCGTTTTATTGCTAAAAATGATTGCAAGCTCTGCCAAAAAAAATATTGAATAAAATAAAACAATTGTAGTCTTTTCTTGGAAGCATTAGAGTAAAACAACTGCTTCAGGTGCAGGATCTGTGTGATGAAATCCTGTCATACTAAATGTGTAAAAAAGTTTGTTACTCCCATGACAACTAAGTATTAAAAAATAGAACTATTTTATACAGTCATTCAGTTCAAGCAATGGGTTGTCATAGTAGAATGTGTTTCACTGTCAACTTAAAATAATGTATAACATTTAATTTGACAGGGTATGGAGATTCATCAGGGAGTCCATCAGAAGATGGTGTTGTGTCCGATGCTCTTTTTGTATACAGGTGGATCAATCAACATAAAGGAGATACTCCAATCTTTATATGGGGACATTCTCTTGGAACTGGGTATATTTTGTTTTTACAAATCTAAGAATTTCAATGTATTTAGTACGAAGAAGATGTTTCATTCATACATGTGTTAAAGATAAATGTTTAAACTTTAAGTATTTGAAAATATGACAGGAAAAGGTCACTTATTCAAGTCAATACACAGGAAAAAAATACTTAAAATGTTGATAATGTATGGTGTAAACATTATAAGTATATGTCATGTTATATACTTAAATTGATAAAGTCATGTACCCATGTGGTGTATTTTATGTTTAACATTATGACTGTAATATATATGCATGTACATGTATACATGGTGGTTGCAGTTGAAATAAATATGAGCCGCGTCACGACAAAACCAAAGAAACTGATAGCGAACAGCATGGATTCTGTTCAGACTGCGAGGATGCGCAGGCTGGTCTGGATCCATGCAGGTCGCAAACCCATTACCAGGGCCTTTTTACCCTTCTTTGCTGTAGCCTGTATCAAGCTACTTCCCGAAGCCAAATTACTACCTTTTTTCCCCAAAAAACAGTCTAAAATTCCCCTTCTGGCAAATATTTCCCCTTTAACTGAAGAATAAAACTTGTAAACAAACTTTCTTTGGGAAACCAAATGTGTAGCCTCATTAAATAAAGACTTTACTTACTTACTTACTTACTTACTTCTTGTTTAAAAATAGATAATTGTTTTGTCCAATGAAAGCTAATAATTCAATAACGCAATACAGTGTAAACTGATAATAATGTACCCTCTGAATCAAACCAAGAACCCTCACATGACCAATGTAAAATACTATAAATAGGAAATATGAGTTAATATAAAGGGGCAATAAATTGATCTGTAAAAACTGTCTTTTACTCCTGTTGGACAGAAAGCTTAGTACTATAGTAAACTTTACATGTGATTGGAGGAAGATATGCAAATAAATTATGATATTCCTCTGAAATGTGTGAAAATATGATATTTTCCCCAAAAGTGTGAAAATCACGCATTTTTTCCCCACAAAAAGGGCTAGGGCGCCTTCCCCAAAACTAGTGAAAAGGCCCTGATTACGTTGGTTTTGTCATGGCGCGGCTCATATGTACTAGTATATAGAAAAAAGTTAATGACCAAAGAATGCTTACTGATTATAATTGAGCATTTTAAAGGTTAATGTTCGACAACTCAACAAGTATGATGTTCTATGCCTTACCAATGATGTATTGCAAGAAAAGGACATGAATTTATTTCCCAGACAAAAACTCTTGAGTTTCTGTTGTGTAAACAATATCCACATAGATGAAGAACAATTTATATAATGGATATCTAATTACAAAACTAGAACTGTCAGTTTATTATATGCAGGAAGATTGTACATATTATAGCCTATATTGTTGAACGTTCAGCCTCAGCGAAACTCTTGTTAAATAAGGGATTTCAAGACAGATATGCTAAAAAAAGTGTAGTCAACTGCCAATTATACACAACTAGATCAGAATAATTCTGTGTTCATATTGAATGTTTACTCTTATTTCAATGCTATGTTAAATGATTTCAGGGTAACAACAAAGTTAGCTCGAACACTCTGTAGAAATAGTGAGTACATCTCTTTTGTTTCTAAATTCATATGTTTTATTATACTTTTGAAGACTTTTTTGTAATAATGTATTTCTTTAAAACATTTTTTGTAATCAATGTAAATCTTTTTATTTTCATTAAATTTGAGCTAGCAAAAGTTCTCAATATTTTGATTTGGCAAAGATTAATTTTATCAAAGGTGATTTTCTTAATATTCAATGTAAAACACTATATTGTATACATGTATTTATACCCCCACAAACGAAGTTTAGGGGGGGTATATAGGAGTCAGCTTGTCGGTCGGTAGGTCGGTCGGTCGGTCCGTCGGTCGGTCCACATCATGGTTTCCGGACGATAACTAGAGTTTGGAATGAGGTATTGTAATCAAACTTGGTATATAGCAACCTTATATGGAAACTCCGGTTGGTATTGCATTTGGACCCCCTGGGGTCAAGGTCAAGGTCACCGTTACTAAAAATAGAAAAATGGTTTCCGGACAATAACTAGAGTTAGGAATGAGATATTGTTATCAAACTTGGCGTATAGCAAGCTTATATGAAGACCTGGGTTGGTATTGCATTTGGGCCCTCTGGGGTCAAGGTCAAGGTCACAGTTACTAAAAATAGAAAAATGGTTTCCAGACAATAACTTGACTTAGGAATGACATACTGTAATCAAACTTGGTGTATAGCAAGCTTATATGAAGACCTGTGTTGGTATTGCATTTGGACCCCCTGGGGTCAAGGTCAAGGTCACCGTTAGGAAAAATAGAAAAATGGTTTCCGGACAATAACTAGAGTTAGGAATGAGATATTGTAATCTAATTTGGTGTAAAGGAAGCTTATATGAAGACCTGGGTTGGTATTGCATTTGGACCCCCTAGGGTCAAGGTCACGGTTACAGTGTTACTAAAAATAGAAAAATGGTTTCCGGACAATAACAAGAGTTAGAAATGAGATATTGTTATCAAACTTGGCGTATAGCAAGCCTATATGAAGACTTTGGTTGGTATTGTATTTGGGCCCCCTGGGGTCAAGGTCACAGTTACGAAAAATGGTTTTCGGACAATAACTAGAGTTAGGAATGAGATATTGTAATCTTATTTGGTGTATAGGAAGCTTATATGAAGACCTGGGTTGGTATTGCATTTGGACCCCATAGGGTCAAGGTCACTGTTACAGTGTTACTAAAAATAGAAAAAATGGTTTCCTGACAATAACTAGAGTTAAGAATGAGATATTGTAATCAAACTTGGTGTATAGCAAGCTTATTTCGAGACCCCAGTTGCGATTACAATTAATTGAAATATTTCTTTGTACACAGTTGATAGTTTGTGTTCAAATTTTTCTTCAGACTACTTTTTTTTCAAAAAGTCAAAGTTGTTGGTGGGGGTATTAATCACCTTCAGTGATAGGTCTAGTTTATATTATTGTAAGTTGAAGACTAATTATGAACTGAAGACAAGTTTTATCTGTCATACACTAACATCACAACTATGCTAGTATATAGAGAATAATAGGTTGGTGCCGTGGATGGAGAAAGTTTATCTGGCGAGGCGGAGGAATTTATTGGGTGAGCCGAAGGCGAACCTAATAAATTCCGGAGCAGAGCCAGATAAACTTTCTCCATCCACGGCACCAATCTATTATTCTATTTATCCTGTCACCGTTTTTTTTAAAAGAATTTTATTAGGCAAACTACCTTTTAATCACACTATCGGAAATGTTTCTATATAAACAAAGAAGGCCCAATGCGTGCATTATTCTACAACAATGCACCTGTGAATTTTCACATTGAGGGCGCCATTTTGTTTGAAAAATGTGATAAATATAAACAATTTTTTGTCGAATTTTGTTGTGAAAACTATCTAGAATGAAAGAAAATGGTCTAACTAAGAAAATGAATTCGAACACCAATATCTTTTATTCAGTCGTTAACGCTGTACAGACGTTTAAAGTATTGTTTACGTGACGTCACAATGTAGCGCCAAACAGCATGTGCAAAACAATCAAATCAAGTACGCTAGTTTAATGTCGCAAACGAGTTGAGTTTTACATTTATTTCACTTTTAAACAGCCTGTAAAGAACGTTTCTATTGGAAACTCTGAGGCGAAAACAAATTTAACCACCAAACATAAAGTCCAACATTATAATAATAATTATATTTTTTCTTGAAAAGTAGTCCGGCAAACATGCATACCACGTGATCAAGTGCCGTAGATCAGTAAAAATATACGGCACCTTGTTATCGGGCCGAAATTGATACAAGTGACAGGATAAATATCTGTACACATTACTGCTCCAAATAGCCTGTAAGTTTTTATGAAGTTGATATATATTATTATTTTTATAGATGAAGCACCGGATGGTGTGTTTCTGGAATCTGGGTTCAACAATATACTAGATGCTGCCACATACCATCCCATGGCTAGCGTAAGATATAAGATATCTAACATTTACCTTGTTGATTTTGAGAAATGTCTGTCATTACTTTAAGGGAACTCAATATCAAACTGCTAAGAATTACATACCAGTATAGAATCTAGTCAGACAGCAAATATGTACTGCATTACCTCCCTTGATTATCAGTTTTATCATTCAAAGAATAACTATAGATGTACATAATGTTTTTTGATTACGGTGAGTCTGTAGAATAGATATTGTTAGTGGCTGTAAGGAATAATAATTACCAAAATAAAAATATGTTGCAAAATATATCATTTTTTTGTAAAGATTTATTTGCTGGGAATTTATAAAAGTTACTTTACTGATGGGGTTGTGTTATTTTGCTTGACAATTTTAATTGGACTCTTGTTTTTTAGTGGCTGTAAGGAATAATAATTACCAAAATAAAAATATGTTGCAAAATATATCATTTTTTTGTAAAGATTTATTTGCTGGGAATTTATAAAAGTTACTTTACTGATGGGGTTGTGTTATTTTGCTTGACAATTTTAATTGGACTCTGTTTTTTAGTGGTCACTCACTGCCATCATTATTTAGGGAAAAATTATTTTGACAAAATGAAATTTTAAAATCTAAAGCAAACGAAGATGTTTACATCTTCACTAATCATGGATTTTGTTGATTTTGTTATAAGCAAATAAAAGTTGATTAAGTGATTTGTATTTGTCTAAAATTGCATGTTAAATTTTATTCTTTTGTCATTTTTTAGCCTTTTAGATTTATACCTTGGTTTAACTGGCTATTTCTGGAGACTATAACACATAATGACATACATTTCCAGAGTGATGTTAGGTAAGTTAGTTATACACTATTTCTGTGTGAATCAAACAAAACTTGGAGACTATATCTATGGTATATGTTTACATATCACTGAAAGTAACACAGTTTCATGCTAACATTTATTTCTACTCTAGTTTCAATAGAAATATAAATACTTGATTCAAATTACCCTTGATAACTAGTTATTCTATTAACAGTCATTACATGTAGTGTGTAAAAAATAAGTAATCAATCATAATTCCAAGAAAAATATTTCTGGCAGATATTTGACATTAAAACTGTTTGATATTTCAGTATTGCTGATGTTTCACCTCCATTGTTGATTCTCCATGCAGAGGATGACGTGATTGTGCCATATCATCTTGGAGTGAAGGTTTCTATATGTTTTATTTATACTTCAAAGATTTAAAAGTGTAGTAAAATGATATGTCTATATTATGTATTGCTACAAAGTTATTTGCTTTTTAATTCATATCTGTTTTATATTTATGTACAAACTGTTATTTGTTATATATTTTGTTGCATTATATGTATTTTTATTTTTAGTGACTGTTGGCATTTAAGTGGTCAAATGGCTAATCTCCAACTTTGTTTGTTGAGAATGACCTCAGGAGCTCCTTTGTGCATTGTTTCAGGCTAGGAATGAGACGGATGTCCTGAAAGGTTCATGATATGTAACATAAACATGTTATTATATTACAGTTATACGAGGCAGCTGTGAAGACCAGACCACAGACGTATGGAGCAGCAGAGTTTGTTTCCTTTAATGCCAGTCATCGTTATGGTCATAAACTGATCTTTATGGCTCCAGAATTACCAGATATCATCAGGTATACACAGAATTCTTATCTGAATCAAGTCAAATCTCCAAATATGTCTTATGGTTTGTTCATATAAACAGCAACCTTCTTATGTGAAATAATTTATTTTATCATATACCTGTGCTGATTCTCTAACTATATGAAAATGTTATGGCCTGGCTGTGGATATATTTTGACATGATGATTGTTGATGTAATATTGTATGTGTTATTGAAATATTGTGCAAAATGCGCTGAGTGTTCGTCTTATGTTTAGATATGGCAATTGTACCTGTAAAAATGTTAGTAGCGTTGACTATTTTATTTGTACATCTGATATGTTTAAGTTTGTCGATAGTTTGACTGTGCACGATTTTTGCCCTATGTATTCTGATGTCCATTGCCCGATCTCACTTTTATTAGATTTTTGCAACAAGCCTTTAAATGAATCAACACCAAAGTTAAATAAATTCACGATATTTGATCAAGATAAAGCACATGTTTATTGTTCTAATATCAAGGAAGATAGGCTTTGTGATATCTACTCAAAGCTTTTTGAATATAGAAACGCTTGATAATATAGGCAATGAGTTAAATGAAAAGTAACTGAGGAAATTTCCGAATTGCTTGTACAATCTTCTGAAGAAACGTTCGGTGTTGAAATACATAAACACTAAAAATAATGATAATAATCATAATCATTATAATAATGAAAAAAATAAACAAAAACAATGGTTTGATAAATAATTGCTATATAGAGCTAGAAAAAAATTTCATTCTGCCAAACATCTCTATAAATTACGGAAAAGCGACGAAAATAGAATAAATCTAAAAAATCAAAGTAAACAATATAAAAATGTGCTGCATGAAAGTCATAAAAAATTTGTATTCTCTAATGTAGAGAAACTTAAGAAACTCAAATCACAATCGCCTCGAAAATTTTGGAAATTATTAAATGGAAAGAAAAAAAATAAAATAGGTGCAGACATAAATCAACTTTACGACTATTTTAAAGATATAAACTACTGTGAGGAAACTGACTATGTTGAAAATGATAATTTAATAAATATGGAAACAAATGAATTCTTAAACAAACCCATAACAATACAAGAAATTGAAAAAGCTATCAAACATTTGAAAAATAATAAAGCCAGTGGTATTGACAATGTATTGAATGAACATTTAAAAATATTCGTTTCCCAAAACTAAAGAAGTATTTCTTAAATTATTCAATATAGTATTCAAAACAGGCAAAATACCTATCGCATGGACTTCAGGTTTTAGTAAACCCAATATTTAAAAATAAAGGTAACCCTTCTGATCCATCAAATTATCGACCAATAACCCTTTTAAGCTGCCTTGGTAAATTGTTTACGTTAATCTTAAATAACAGACTAGAACAATATTGTACTGACAACGACTTAATTGATAAATGCCAAGCCGGTTTCCGTAAAGGTTATTCAACAGCAGATAACTTATTTGTTTAAATTCGCTAATAGAAATTCTAAGAACCAGTAAAAAATCTTTATTTTGTGCTTTTGTCGACTTAAAGGCAGCATTCGATACTATTTGGAGAGAGGGTCTTTGGGGAAAACTTATTCTTAACAATATAAATGGATCTTTCTTAAATGTTATAAAAAACATGTATGAAAAAGCTAAGTCATGCATTTTTTGTAAATGGAGTAAAAAACTGATTACTTCCCTTGTAATGTCGGCGTCCGACAGGGTGAAAATTTATCTCCCCTGCTTTTTTCTCTATACTTAAATGATCTAAGTGATTTTATTAACAGTAGTAATATAGCATCAGGTGTAAAATGCAACAAACATGAGTTTCGAAACAGAAGCTATAAATTTTGTAAAACTTTTCATAACTTCTTTATGCAGACGACACCGTTTTTAATGGCAGAATCTGCAGAAGACTTGCAAAACCTTTTAAATATCTATGCTGATTACTGTGATGCTTGGAGACTTAAATTAAATTCTTCTAAAACAAAAGTACTTGTATTTTCAAGAGGTAGACAACGCGAATACACTTTTACATTCAAAAACGAAACTTTAGAAATTGTAAATGAATACAAATATTTAGGTGTCTTATTTAACAGATCTGGTTTCTTTTTTCAAAACAAAGCAAGAAATTGCCAAACAAGCTACAAAAGCTATGTATTCTTTAATTAAAAAATGCAAACATCTCTGCTTACCTATAAATATTCAAATTGATCTTTTTAATAAAATGGTTAAACCTATACTTTTATATGGTTGTGAAATCTGGGGATTTGGAAATTTAGACATTGTTGAAAGAGTGCAACTTAAGTTTTTAAAACATATTTTATGTCTTAAAAAAAATACCTCAGATATAATTGTTTATGGTGAAACTGGTACCAAACCGTTATCAATTTAGTTAGAAATTAAAGCAAGGATGATTTCATTTTGGGCAAAACTAATTGTAACAAATTACAAAAAGCTTACAACAGAAATATATGCAGTTGCATTGAGTAATTTTAAAAATAGTCACTCAAATTTCAATTTCAAATGGATAACTTGCATAAAAGATATTTTTATAGAATGTGGAATGGCTAATATTTGGATGAGTCATGAATTTCCTAACGTAAATTGGCTGGTTAAATCAGTTAAACAAAAATTATTCAGATATATTCATAAATCAGTGGTACTCAGGTCTAGAAAACACATCTAATTGCAAAAATTATTGTATTTTTAAAAGAAAATTTGAAATTGAGAAATATCTTAGTGAAACACCTTCCAAATATTTAAAATATATTGATCAAATTCAGAACCAGAAAATCATAAACTACCGGTCGAAACTGGAAACTGGCATAGAATCCCTTTAGAACAGAGAAAATGCACTCTCTGCAATCATAACATAGGCGACGAATTTCATTTTCTATTAGAATGCCCAAATCTTAACACGGATAGAAAAAAATATATCTCTGAAATCTATTATAGAAATCCAAATATAATAAAGTTTGATAAATTAATGAACACTGACCCCTCAAATTATGTGATATATAAAAAACTTTGCATGTTTATAAAAATAATCTTAGAAAAATATTGAACTGAATTATTATATTAAACTTTGATAAATATTTTTGAAATAATTCATTTTATTTTGTATGAATGTAAAACTTTCTCCTGTCTATGTTAAAAGAATATTGTAAGATGTGTGAGTTACATACTATTAACCTCGTTAACATTTGTAATTTGTTATTTACCTCATATTTACATGTATTGTGTATTGAGTGAATAATAAAATCTTGATCTTGATATGTGTATTTTATACTTGAAACATTGAAAAGTATAGTAAAATGATGTGTCAATGAAAAAATTACACTTTATTACTGTAAACTGTTTGTATTTTGTGGATGTGATAAAAACATTGTCATATTTGTATAGCATTATTACAAAATTTATTGAATGTGTTGAATAGATAATATTAACACCTAGATGCATCTGTTAGTGTAACAGATATCAATATAAAAGTTACATAAACTTATTATCTTAATTTTAAAATTGCATCCAAAATGAGACGAAAAATGTTTTATGTGGCATGACATTCTTCGAGTTTTGAAAAACAAGCAAGTTCTTCAAAAAAAGGGATATTTTTAAGTTGTGTTTACCTATAATTTTTTATAGTTAAGCATCATTTATTTATTATTCACATAATTATGTATTTCTTTGCAGGAAATTTATGAAGAGGTGCTTGGATGGCAAGAAATGATTCAAGAAGTGATAATTGAAATATTTGCTCAGGAATTTTGATAGAAATTTTATATAGATTTTATTGTAGGATCCATAATTGTTTTAACAGTATTGATGTGTATTATAGTACATGATTATCTGTGATGTTTTATTATAAAATTAATTGAAATCTTTCTAACAGGCAAGTGACAGTGTTATCTAAAATATGATTTAACCCTTTATTGGTGTAATCAAAGCATTTTTGAAAAACTTTCCTGTATTTTATTTGATAAGCTTATATGTCTAGTTTTATATATAAATGAGTTTTTTTAACTTCAATACATGTGGTAAGAATGTCTGATCTAGTTTAGATTGATTCCTTGGGCAGAAGGTCAAACATCTTTTACTACATGTATGATATGAAAGATCTTGATAGTCTTCATATAGCATGTAGTTAGGCTAATAGTATCAATTGTAAAATATTAACACTATTGCTTAAGATAATAGACTCACAATAAACAATATGTAACAATATGAATTAGATGGTATAAGATATTTTATGTGTGCATTCATCTTTCCTGATTTTATCACATATGTAACACACAATGTTCCATGTTCATTGTTTTTGTCTCATTGTTTATGTTTGAATACGATTTTAATAGAATTATTTTTTTTACCTAATGAAGGAAACGTTTTACACTTGTCACTGTGGATAGGTCATGCTGGTGATACCTGATAGTGAAGTCCATATGTGAATAGATTGTGTGTTAGTTAAAAAACAGAGTCCTTCATATTAATTTTTTGTCAAAACTTGACTGAAGGTTACTAGTGACAATAGTATTCTATCTTGCACTTGATTTTCTTGTTGGCTTTTCAGACTTTTACAAAATTCCCTTCATTTAAAGTGATAATGAGCAACATTAAACATCATGTTAACAAGTAACACCTAAAAAAAACACAAGTAACACCACAAAGCAGTGTTTTGATTCACAGATTTACTGTAACACAAGATATAAAATTATTTTTTTTATTTTTTTTGTGGCATTATTATTAAAACTGTAGATGTATCAAATTTTTCCTTTATTTCCAGTTACACTAATATTTGCTGTGATATTCTATAATTAGATTTAATACAATCATTCCTTGTTTGTTAATGTTTAAGGATCTGAATACTAGTATATAGCAATATTGTAGAGATAATGTAGAAATATAAGGTAGTTTTCAGTTAGTTTATTTTTTATCATGTGTACAAATAGTCTATTGCTAAAGCAAAAGAACAAACTTTTGTATTGCATTTAGGTTTATCTAGACCCTGTTATTTAGTTTGTATGAATTGGTGTTACTGTATTGTGTTCCTTTGTTTTGGATTTATAGGTCACCTGACCACAATGTGTTCATGGTGAGCTTTTGAGATCCACTCTGTTGATCGTCCATTGATGTGCTTAGTGTGTTCTCATTGATTTTTTTAAACAACATCTCTAAAATGGATGACTGGATTTGGACCTTCACAGGAATGAAAACTTTGTTTGGGTTTGTTGCATAAGTCAGGTCAAAATAAAGGTTTTAAAAACACAAATTTTAAAAATCTTCAATTCTTAATCTAAAAGGCTAGAACTTTAGTAAGTGGTATATATGGTCATCTAGAGGTCTAGTATATAGCTATATTTTTATGTTTGTATCTATTTTTTGTTAGTGTATTTTCTGTTCATTATCATAATTAGAAATTATAATTTGCTATATCTCTGAAAATTATTAAATTCTTATTTGATCTGTTTTGAATATTGTTCTCATTTTGATTTTGTATTTGAAATATTTGGTGAATGTTTGTTTTATTTCATTGACTTGAATGGAGATGTGTGGAAATGATTGGTTTTATTCTTAAAGAGAATGGTTAATTTTGTAACTTTTTGTGTGAATAATATTGAATTTATCATTTGAAAGCTTCATTTATTGTGGGGAACAACCATATGATTTGTAATGAATAGAAGGTATTCGTTATGACCATTTACATTCTAGTCAATTTATAATCTATATGCCATGAAGATAGGCACAATAAAAATATCTTAAGATAATGTCATCTGGGTTTCACATTGGAACACTAGATTATAAGTTAAAAAAAAGCTTAATGATGTGTAAAAGTTGATATTAAAACAAATATAACATTCAGAATTTTCAGTGACATGATTTGAATTATAGCACTCTAAAACCTCATTTGTATTTGTCAAACTCTAGACATTATTTACTTTTATAATATTCTTTAGCCATAAATAAAAAGAAACAACAAAGTCATTAAACAATTAAACAGCAGATTTTATGGGATCATTCCTTATTAAATGCTATACTAAATGCAACAGTTGTTGTGGTATCTACATGTATATTACATCGTATAGATTGATATGACATGAAGTGTTCAATATTATTGTTTTAGTGTTCTGCATTTTGATGGTCTTAAAAAATGCATTAAATTGGTTGTACAAATACAATTGGAAACTAATGATATGTTTTTCAAGATTATTCGTGAATTCAAAATTTTCAAATTTCTGAAAGCTTGCTTTTTTATAGTTAAGTAAAAGTTAGAAATGTTTAATTCTGAGACTGACTGTTAGGATTGTTTAGATTTTCAATTGTTAACCTAGAATACATGTAGCTCTATGCCCTTATAACACATGTACATTGTATATACTTATTTTTCTCTCTGTAACCTTTTCAATTCTCTTATTTTGACTTGCATGCTTTGTACTTGTTTGTTATGATTTGCCAAATTCTTAATTACTTCATTATTACTGCATTAGATTAATTGGGTGAATAGTACTTTGACAAGTATTTTTACTGGCTAAATCTAGCAGATTTGTACATTTAGATAATCTTTTAGCTTTGTATTTATGCAAGTGATGGTAATGTGTGATCTAGCATATGGATCCTTCATGTTGTAATAGTTACAAGTTAATTATGCTGCAAGGATATTGCATGGTGTTACGTTTTTCTTCTATGATTTAGCAGATGTTATGAAATTGATTTCTAAATGAAAGTTAATGGCTGCACTATTTTAGATTTGTAATTACTTTTTTTCTGTGTTTATATTTCCATTGATTTAAATGTTATCCATTTGATGTGCATTTATTTAATTTTGATTGGCTTGCATATATGTGTTTACTTTTGTTAGGTGCTGTGTTAATATGTTTTGTTTGACATCATAGTTTTCATAAATTGGCATCTATAGATAATGAGAGATATATCATGAGATTGATTCGAGAGTTAAAGATTTTCCTGTTATATATTGAACATTATGAACGATTAATAGATATAATTTTCTCCCATTTATCTGACAAATCTGTTGAGAAAAGAATAATTAATGGCTTTTATAGGTTGTTAACATGCAAACGTATAAGGAATTGATGTGTTACATTTGGTTTGAAATAGATTATACTCAGGAAGTTTAATATTAAAAGCAATAAATTACCTGGGAAGAAATGTAAAAGATTTCTTGGACTGTGAATTACACCTGTTATTGTACATCTATATTACTATTGATGGTAGAAGGTATTAAACTTTGGTGTTTGTGATTTGTTATATGTATAATAATATCTGCATTTAGTCCTAGATGAGATTTTAAATTTCAATACCACAGGCAATGTTGGTATAACTTTTCCTAAAGGTACAACTTTAGTTGATACCCTTGTTTTGTGAAGGTTTGTATCAAACACAGGGTATATTTTGGAACAGAGTTCATGTAGTAGCTTGGTACATTAGCTAGTGTTTTGCTAAGATTATATTTTACGTGTTGCCAAGTGCTTATGATGTAACAATGCACAATCCTTTACCAGCCATTAGCTCAATTTCTGTCTCAAAAAGGTTAAATTTTTTATGTGGAATGCAATATTTGATATAATTTTTCACATTTGTTATGTTTTAATCTTACAAGCAGATGAACAATATAAAGTCTAGCATGTTAAACAGTATAAAACTGTTTTCAACTGTCTTTAATCAGTGAAATATTTGTTATAAATCTTACCTGTAGACATACTGTAACCCAATTTATATTCGCGAATACAAATTTTCGCGTTTTGCCGAGGTCGGACATATTCGCGAATATTAATTTCCGCGTTTTCTTGATTTCCGAAAAAAAAAATTCGCAGATTGGAAAGTCCGATGGGGCAGTAAATCCATTAGCCGACTATTAATCTTCAATAATTGAGGTCATTATTGGTGTCTTAAATGGGATTAACAATACGCTAGCCTTATATTTTATTGGTAAGTGAATTGTGATCACAATTCATCAAAACATTTTCTCTATATATGTACATCTACGCATCGTTCGTCTTCATTTTATCTAGAAAAGTCTTTAAGAAATTCAATTTAAGCGTTTCATAAAAAAAATACCTTCTCCAATCAGGGATCGAACCGAGAAAATTATGTTATATGAGTCCGCAATCTAACCAATTGAGCTATACAGGCTGTTAAGATTGACGGGTAAAAATCGATACAAGTATGAAACCATCTTGTATTTCACTGTTTGTAATTATGTACATCCAATACCCTTTTGTGATACTCGATAGGTTTATACCACCTTTATCTTAACAATTCACTCAAACAATTATTTTATAGGATCCAAAAAACAATAGCCTTTTGTGATGCTCGATAGTTTCCCACTTTTGTCAAACAATTATTTTCAAATAAGTGCGAGTACTTTGTATGCATATACTTAGTATAGAAGTGTAAATATGAAGAAACTTAAAACTGACACATGCTCCGTATAGTACCCTATACGGAACGTGATTGACAATAGGCCTACTAGTATTTCATAAACTGTATTAAAATGAGGATGTTTATTTTGATTGTTATATTGACATAGAGTTCTTTTGATATTTATAAAATAGTAGTAGTTTACTTAGTTTGTGTTTTTATTGCTTTATGGCAATATTCATAACAATTCATTACTTCCTAACAGGTGCCCGTAAAATTCGAATATATTCGGTCAAGTAGCTTTGCATAGCCACGTCTAAAATAAGAATTTCTCTCCAATTTATTCGCGAAATCGTGCGGACTTATTCGCGCAAACAAATATTCGCGCTTCATGGCCATCCGCGAATAAAGCGAATATTAATTGGTCGCGAATATTCGTTGGGTTACAGTATATTGAATGAATAATGTTTATACGTTTCCATTAAAGCAGTCTGACAGAGTCAGTACTAATCTATAGTTGTTAAATATTTTGTAAGGATTTTTTAAACTCTTTTTCTTTGTGAAATAGACCCTCTTTTTCCAAGTAAAATAGATCAAATACTTTCTGTTTGAATTCTTTGATTTAAATATGATTTATCTGAATATGAAAATAGCATGATTGTACCATTTATGAGATATGTATAGTATATTTTACTACTAGTATGGTTTACATCCTAGTATAAGTATTGATGTATGATATATATTACTTTATAGACTGTTACATGGTTAACTGGCAGATGCTGTTTTATGAAATATAAGAATGATGTTTTGTTGTGGTTTAATTATGCCCCCACTTCGAAGAAGAAGGGGTATATTGCTTTGCACTTGTCGGTCCGTCGGTCCATTGGTCCGTCGGTCCGTAGACCAAATGGTTCCGATCAATAACTAAAGAACCCTTAGGCCTAGGAACTTCAAACTTGGTATGGTGATTGTTTATGACCAGCAGATGACCCCTATTGATTTTGGGGTTAAGGGGTCAAAGGTCAAGGTCACATTGACCTTGTAGGTAAAAACGGTTTCCAATCAATAATTAAAGAACCCTTAGGCCTAGGGAGTTCAAACTTGATATGGTGATTGGTCATGATCAGTAGATGAACCCTATTGATTTTGGGGTCAAGGGGTCAAAGGTCAAGGTCACATTGACCTCTTGGGTAAAAACGGTTTCTGATCAATAACTAAAGAACGCTTAGGCCTAGGAACTTCAAACTTGGTATGGTGATTGGTCATGACCAGCAAATGACCCCTATTGATTTTGGGGTTAAGGGGTCAAAGGTCAAGGTCACATTGACCTTGTAGGTAAAACGGTTTCCAATCAATAACTTAAGAACCCTTAGGCCTAGGAACTTCAAACTTGGTATGGTGATTGGTCATGACCAGTAGATGACCCCTATTGATTTTGGGGTCAAGGGGTTTATGTCATATTGACCTGTACTTAATGACGGTTTCTGACCAATAACTCAACAACTCAAGTTGCCTTGGTTGATATTTTTATATTAAACTAAAAATGCTTTTGGTATACACATTTGAAGGTCTTATGTAATATAACAACTTGGCTGTCATTAATAAGGCCTTCATTATTCATAAAATTTATGCATATATTATTTGGTAAGATTTGTAATAACTTAAATTGCTGCACACAACCTATGGGGTCACAATAATTATTACCTTGTGACTAGTCATGACCAGTAGATACTAGATAACCCTTATTAATTGTTTGTTCACTGGGTCAGAAGTCATGCATAATAACCTGATCACATGACTAATTGGCTGCCGATAGGGGGCATACATGTTTTACAAACATATCTTGTTTTAAAAGAAGTGTAAAGTATTTCATTTTCTGTTAAGTATTGTTATGCTATACCGGTAAATATCACATGTTGACAGTTATTTGATGGTTATGATCAGGTCGAGTAGTTTTGTTTTATAAATCTTTGAGCAAAAAAATAAAAAAATAATAAGCAGCTTATCTTTACTGAACAGAATTAGATTAAAATAAACAATGATTATAGTATTAAATGTGACACATGACAGTGTAAAAACATTATTAATAAAGGACACATTGTTTCTTACTGAACTGGCTAATCCATTTATACATGAATGAGCTGGTGTATCAAAATTAAATACAAAATTATTTATCTGGTTTTCCAAAACTTTGTCGCATATTCTCAGATATAAGGAAAAGTGGTTTGTAATTGGAAATGTATTTTGTATTGTTCATTTTCTAGATCGTTTATTTATCATGTCTGTATAACAAGTCATTTAACACACTTAGGCACTTGGTATTTATGGTGAAATAAAGTTTTCTTGTTGTTGTTTTTTCTTTTTGATATTGAACAGTTTATCTGAGATATTTATAATGTACATTTTGTAATACAGCTTTCTTGTTAATTATAATTGCATATTGATATATTACAAACAACACTGACACTATTTCTTGTTACCATATATTTTTGTAAAAGAACATATAATAGCATCATTGTAAGTTTCTGTTATAAATGATCTCCTGTTTTATATAAATGAACAATGCAATTTCGTCTAGCCAATTATCCGCTTTATTGCTCACTTTAAAATCATGTTTCACCCATGTACTCGTTCCATGAAAACTGTTGGCTTGTAAATAAAAAAAGAAATAAAGTTATAACTGTTGTTGTCTGATGTTTAGGCTGGTTAAACTGTTAATATACAACAGTGATATAATCCATGTCACATCATCTAACAGTGGGCTGGTTGCATGAAATTTATTAGTTGGTCATCGCCAAACTAAATGTATGACATACTTGGATGTTCTTTGTTGTTTGTTCACATATATTGTATTGGCCTTTTTATGAATAAGTGGGTAACACCAAACGTTATATGTAGACGTTTCATATTTCGTATAGACACTTAATTCCTTCTAAATGCAAGATATTTTGTCGAGTGGG
This sequence comes from Ruditapes philippinarum, assembly GCF_026571515.1. NCBI lineage: Eukaryota > Metazoa > Mollusca > Bivalvia > Venerida > Veneridae > Ruditapes > Ruditapes philippinarum. Next base: position 461,070 of record NW_026861019.1, read on the forward strand.
TCTCGTCACGTGGTCACGGAAAGCATGCACCTACCGTTTTTCTGTTTTTAGTGCAGCAGACCAACATGATTGTCCATTTACACCGATATTACATGACGCTATAATAAGACGACATTTAAGTAAAGCAGATATGTGGAGGGCTGTGCAATGGTTGGGCAGGGTGGCACACACCGTGAAGTTGATGTGGCGCTTGGTGTACACCACATCATTATCACCAGAGTTTGAGTATGGTACATCCGCCTGGAGGCAGGCAAAGGGTGGCGACAGCATCTCAAGACCAATACTTGATAATTAAGTTCCGTCGAGGATGAAACAGCAACTCGTCTACGTCACCTTCATAATGCTTCTTAGGTCAATTTACTCAGACGATGCTTAGAAGGTTGCACGTGGGTAATCTGCGATTAAGGAGACGAATATTTCAAGAATCTAGAACGAGCTGTGTGGCAATAATGGAATGGTTAGGGGAGAAATGACACAAGGGTTCCGTTGCAAGTGAAGTCCAAAGTCTGAAATATGTCTTTAAACCAAACTATTTTTGCTTCAAAGAAATGAAAACTTATGACTTGTGTTAAGACTCTTCAAATTCTAAATAGTACTGTAAATTCACTTAATTTACTGGTCATGAAATTTCGTAGATTTGTCACAAAGAACATTTCCGAGGGTTCTTAAATTTGTTAATTGTCTATTTTTGCAATAAGGTCTAATCAAACAATGTAATGCAAAAAAATCTTGCAGTGGACAAACTGAAATTTCGTTGGATCTTTAATTCGTGGATAGACCTATCCACGAAAAATACGAATATTAGTGTCCCACGATTTTTTATGATTTTGTAGTAATACAAATGAACATTCCTACATTGCGGATTGAAACATGTGTCATTGTATTTTGTAACTTTTCTCAGGAGAATGAGTTATATTAAAGTCTTGAGACTTTAACTTCAGATGATAATGTTTCTTGAAACGGTCTTAAGTTAGTGCTAAAGTTTGTCATAAGACTTAATATACACTTATGACTGTCTATGAAACGCAGCCCAGATACTTTTAGATTCTACCAGATGAAAGCTAGTGCAAAAACAAACAAACAAAAAACAAATAAAAAACATATATTAGAATTATTAGTTTTTAATACGGTGTTTTTGATCTTCTGTTGGAATAGGTCACGATATATATCAACTAATATCAGAGTTCAATTCTATATTCGAAACCATGCTAATGGTTCAAATTTGATAGCTGTATGGCAAATAACAAGCTTTTTACTTAGTGCATGTAAGGAAAACCCATGGCAGGATCCCGACCACTCCCCAGAGCAAGACACATTTTGACCCCAAGGCTATAATTTAATCAAACTTTGTATCTGTCCACTAGACCATGTTTCACGCCAAATATCTAACCTCTTACCATTCATTCTACATATCAAAGTTTAAAGAAAATAATATGTGTGTAGGGAAAACCAAAACCAATGACCCCGAGGTGAAGCCAGTTTCAATCCATTCGACTAAAATTAGAACAAATATTTGTATGGGTTAATTAAACAATGTTTCATGCTAAATATCTAAGCTCTAGCCAATATGGTTTTTATTATATGTATATAAGAAAAAAATCTGGACAAAGTGTGATCCCTCGGAAGCAATAATCACAACAAAATTACATGAACATTGCGGACTCGGTTTGATTGAGTCTGTACATGAGGAATAAGGAAAGGTACAAAATTCTTCACGGCCCCTAGAACCGGCTTGAGCGGTACTCAGTTTTCAACACTAAATATCTAAGATCTAACCCTTACAGATTTTAAAAAAGGAATTTTAAAGTAATAACTATATATATAGAAAGAAAACAGGTTCCCCTTGGGGCGGGGCAATTTTAACCAAAGGCCTATAGCTTGAACAATTATTGTATATGTCTACTAGACAATGTTTCATGCTTAATGTCTAAGCTCTGGCACCGAAAAAGAAGATTTTTTTCCATTACTTCCGGTAAAATGACGGACATTTGTTTAGTTTTCTGTGCTGAGATAAATAATATGTTTCTATAGTTTTAATCGGATTAAAAGGGACAATTATACTTCAAATTCATGGATTTAAAGTTATTACAATGAATTATTAGAATGCTGGATTTCATAAGATGATCATTATATTGCAAATGGTAAACTATTCTTGAACATTTTTGAACAAAGAGATACATGTACATTCCCGCCTTTGTGTCCGTCCGTTAATGTATCCACTACGCACGAAAATTCGTTGAATTTCGTAGTAATCGACAGATACAAAGTGCCAGTACTTTGTTTTGGTATAGTCACGTGGTATATAGTGGTACAACATGAATTCAAATGGGGAAGAATAAACTGGATTTAGAATGTTTTAAACGATTTTTTTGGACTTAAAATTTGGACAGTGAGGTAGTGTAGCATCCTTTTATTCATGTCAGGCCAAAATTTGAACAAAAATAATAAGAAAAAGAAAAGAAAAGCCATATCTCCATTATCTACAGAAACTCAATACACGTGTAATGTACCGCGTCCAAATCAGTCAGGTGAAGCACAGGTAAACACGTCAGGTGGACAGTTGGACAATAAACGTGTATTCAACTTTGGATCAGATTTGTTTACACCAAATACACAGCTGATAAACATGACTTCGCCAGTAAGTAACTTCTCGCAGCCTTATTTTGGGTTCAGCCCGTCACCTCACCCACAAATGTTTACCGCACAACAGACAGCAACGTCGGTCCCTCCACCGTGGGCTAATTCTCTTATTGAAGACATTAAAAATATGAATCATGACATCAAAACCATGAATATATCATGTGAAAACGTAGAAAAAACAGTAAAGTTAATAAACTTAAAAGTATCTGCTATGGAAACGCGCCTTAACACTGTTAAAACACTTGAACATAAAGTTGATGCTGTCGAAACCTCATGCGCATTCATCAGTAATGAATTCGACATACAAAATCAGAATTAGTAGCCGCTAAAAAACAAATAGATCATCTAGACCAATCATATAATAAGCTAGAAAACAAATCGCAGTCATAAAATGCAAAAGATCTGAATTAATGACAAAAATTATTGACCTAAAGTCTCGTTCAATGCATGAACACCTAATTTTTTATGGGGTACCCGAACAAACATCCGGAGCAGACGGACACCAGGCGGAGGACTGCGAAGCTCTTGTGAAAGAACAAATCACCAGCAAATTGAATTTAAATGGGGATAGTATGATTATTGATAGAGTTATGGCTTAGGCTCAAATCGTGCAAAGAAACCCAGAGGCATCGTTGTCAAGTTTCACTATTATTCTGAAAGGGAACAAGTGCGCCTTAAATCCTATGATAAAAATGTGAAAAAGATCTTAAATGACAACAATTATGGAATAGGTATCCAACGACCACAGGCAATGCATGACGCAAGGAAAGCATTCTTTGACGTCATCAAACACGAAGAAGGGCTTGGTCGTACCACAAGAGACAACGGATTGAAACTTTTTGTGAATAACAATCTATTCAAAGTGTTTAACGATGGAAAGGTAATAGATCCACCGCCTTACATGATGCCAGCTTCACATTAGGGGAGTCAGGAAGAACACCTTAAAATTGTTTCCTGGAATGTGAACGACTTAGTCGCAAGATACATGACCCAGATTTTATTAATATTCTAAATAGTTATAATATAATTTTACTACAGGAAACTTGGTTACACAAAGACTCTAACATTAATTTAGACATAACAGGTTATTTAAGTGATCATTTATATGGTAATAAGTCAATGAACACTACAAAAGGCCGCTATAGTGGAGGTTTATCTCTGTACTATAAGGAACATTTGCGATCTAAAATAAACATTATTCATAAAAATCAAATTGGCAAAAACCTTAAATTCTAAGCAAAAACTTTATAGTGTCTTTATAGACTTCGAAAAATGTTTTGATCATATTGATAGAAATTTCTTATGGAAAAAATTATTAAGTTATCAAGTTAGTTCAAAATTTGTTACAGCTCTAGAGTCAATGTATAATATCGTTAAACAATGTGTTAGATATAATGGTAAAATGTCGGAATTTTTCAACTCGTTTATAGGATTGAAACAGGGAGACCCGAGCTCAAGCCTGATGTTTCTACTGTTCGTTAATGATATATTACAAAATATTGATACTAATTTAGAAGGAATATTTACAATAAATGAACTTAAGTTTTTCCTCTTGATGTTCGCTGATGACGCGGCATTATTTGCGCACTCACCCGAAACACTGCAGTCTATGCTAAATGACCTTAACCGGTACTGTCATACGTGGGGACTAACAATCAATACGAATAAAACCAAAGTTATGGTATTTGAGCGTGGTCGACATACTCAGTGTAATATATTTCTTAATAATACACAGCTAGAAGTAGTCCCATCATTTAAGTATTTAGGAACGCATCTCTTCAAAAATGGATCGTGGTATAGAACACAAATTAGAATATCAAAACATTCATCATTTGCGCTCCATAACCTATTTATAGTTTTTAATCAAATTGAATTACCTGTGAAAGAAAAATTTCGTCTGTTCGACAGTTTAGTAGGTTCTATATTAAATTACAATGCATCAGTCTGGGGGTATCATGATGGCAACCACATTGAACAAATACATTGTAAATTCCTTCGAAAATTGTTATGTGTAAAACGATCGACAAATCTATACGGCTTGTATGGTGAACTTGGGCGATATCCCATGAAAACAGCACGGCAATTGATAATTATCAAATATTGGATACAAGTTTTGAAATCAAACAACCCATTAATTATAAATATATATGAAATGTTGAAAAACGACGCAAACAATGGTAACTCATACAACGGTCTTAATTGGGCACATCATATTAAAGTTTTGCTTGAAAAAATAGGATTAGGAAATTTGTGGCTTTCTCAGAATCCCAATGATATCAGTTATGTAATTATTAAGCAGCGAATATAAGATATCTTTAAGCAATCGTGGTATACTACAATTAACAATTCTAATAGGTTATCTCACTATTGTTTATTCAAACACGAATTTGAAACAGAGAAGTACCTGCAGTTAAACATGGACACTAAATATAAAACTACAATTACAAAGTTTAGATTATATACAAATAATTTAGCCATTGAAACTGGACGATATAACAATACTGACCGACAACAACGATACTGTACTCAATGTAATATGAATATGATTGAAGATCCTTATCATTTTTTACTTGTTTGTCCTAAATACAGACAGTTACGAATCAAAACTTTCACCCCGTATTTTTGCAGATGGCCATCTATTCAAAAGTTCACTACTTTAATGTCAACAGATTCTATAAGATCAATTTACAAATTAGGTCGATTTTTATATTTGGCTTTCAGAGAAAGACAATGATACCATTAAGAAACTAGACTATCTATAAATAACTTAAAAATGTTTGTTAAATCTAAATTGTTAAACTTTTGTTCTTCTTGTAAAGTTTGTATGCACCACTATACATGTTTATATTTGTATGGCTATAAATATTGTTTGTACTTAATGCCAATAAAATATTCTGTTCTGTATAGTTTCTTTTGTTAATACTGTTATCTACCGTTATGCAATATTATTATGTGTGACTCAACCTCAATTTCTACGCCAGTATTATTATCAAGTAAAAAACGAGACCTCTCTTCACCTGACGATCAACTGAATGCAAAAAAGAATCGTACAATTCAATTTTCTCCAGATTTGAACACTTGCACTAAATTCACAATGGATTCTTCGCCATCGTCTGAACCACCAACTCATATAAGTCTTGATGATGCCGCCATTAAATCTATTGCTCTTGCTTTGAAAGACTCTATTCATGATGAACTTATGTCAATGTTGAAGTCTACCGTTGAGTCAGTAGTAAAAGGGGTACTTGACGATCTGCACACTCAGATAAGCTCACTCAAAGCTCAAAATGAAGCTCTTCGCTCAGAAAACAACGATCTTATGTATCGAGTTGATATCCTCGAGTTCCGTTCAGATGCTGCTGAGCAGTACAGCAGGCGTGGCAATGTGAGGATTTCTGGTCTTGTCGAAAAGGAAGGTGAACATACCGATGATGAAGTCATTTCAATAGCGAAATCTGTTGGCCTTACATTATCCACCAATGAAATTTCTATTTCACACCGGGTAGGTAAGAAGAAGTCAAATAGTAAACCCCGTGATATTATGAGGATCTCACCAAATATAGAGCTGAGTTACTGTTTAACGCTAGACAAATGGTTAACTCAAAGAAAATCGCAGGAGCCTGGTCTTCTGATGGAACAGTACTTGTCAAAGCCTGAAAGATAATAAAACCAGTATTCACAGGGTATTTTGCAAGCGAGACTTGGAACAGTTCATGACCTACTCTGTAATGTAACGCTTCAATGACTCGGTTATAGACATTCTGCAGTGTTAATGGTTTATAACCATGTATTACCTATTTTCAGTTTTTCAACTACCACTAATTGTCATAACCGATTTATTAACTTACTTGCAAAATATTGAATTATTGCCTTGCAAACTATATATTTATAAATCTTATACAATTATAAGCATTTGTCTTGTTCAAACATGTACATGATCATACTTACCCTTATATTTAGCTTGTATATAATTATACTTCTCTGTGTATGTATGTCAAAGCTCATCGTGGATAAATTTTGATAAACCCAAATAACTTTATAACGCTACATTTACATTTTTAGCTCGACTTTTCTATGAAAAGGGGAGCTATCCTACTCGCCCCGGCGTCGGCGTCGGCGTTAGCGTTGGCGTCACACCTTGGTTAAGTTTTTCGTACCACCCCACTTTATTTCAGAAGTATTACAAGTATGGCTTTGAAACTTACCATACTTGTTCACCATCATAATCTCCATCTACAGACAAGAGTACATAACTCTGTCAAGGTTTTTGACAGAATTATGGCCCTTTTTTGACTTAGAAAGTGTATTGAGCTTGGTTAAGTTTTTTGTACCACCTCACTTTATTTCAAAACCATTGGAGGTATTGCTTTGAAACTGACCATACTTGTTTACCATCACGACCTTCATCAACAGACAAGAGGACATAACTCTGTCAAGGTTTTTGACAGAATTATGCCCCTTTTTGACTTAGAAAATACATTGAATATGGGTAAAATCCACTTATTGCCTTAACCCTTTGAGATATTGCTTTGAAACTTTTAATGCTATTTCACATCATTACACCCATCTGTACGCAAGAGAAGGTAACTCTGTCAGGGATTTGTTTTAAAAATTAAGGCCTTTTATCGACTTAGAATCTTGGTTAAGTTTTTTGTACCAGTCAACTTTTTGACTGAACTGGTTGAGATATTAAATTGAAAGTTGGAATACTTGTTTACCATCATGGTCCCAAACATGGGCAGGAGAAGATAATTCTGTTAAGGATTTTATTTGAATTATGGCCCTTTTTGACTTAGAAACTCAGTTAAAATTTTCATTCTTGTCCACTTGTTGACCTAACCATTTGAGATATTACTTTGGAAGTTGGAGATCTTATGTGCCATCATGAGACCTATCTGTAAGCAAGAGAAGATAACTCTGTGAAAATGTTTCTTGATTTGTACTTAGAAATTCCTAGTTAAAGTCTTGTGTGCCCTTAACTGTCAAAGTTTTGTTTTATAGGCAAGCACTAAAAAAGTCGAGCGCGCTGTCCTTCTGACAGCTCTTGTTCCTTACCTTGCACTTATTTCTCGTGAAATCACAGGTATTTTATGTAGTGGAGTGGCTACCAATTATGCTGATTAAAGCTATATTACATATACTGGTAATATTGCCTAAAATATATCCTATCTACATGTATTTTTTTTGACTACATAATTGTAAATTTTCTCCTAAGTCTCTATATATGCATAACTCTTGTAATCAAAAAATAAAATGTACTTTAGCTTTTAGATATTTCTAGTCTAAAAGCATGCATGTTTTTTGTTTTAGATTTAAGTCAACTAGCTCACTTGTTTTGAATAAAAAGTAAAATTTACAAAAATTGCTTGATGTATTCAAAATTGCTGTTTCGAACCTAACTTAAAACATTTTGATGCATTAAATTTATAAAGTACATAACTACATTAATTTCAAACAAATCACACTTGACCTATATTAAGGTATTCTTTTCTCGTTTTCTTCATAATTAATTGATAATCATTTTGAACTTGTGCCGAACTAGTTTCTTGATTTGTATTATTATCGTGCTGCTAAATATAAATATTTTGTAAATAGTTTTGTTTGTTATAGTTGTATGATATGTATAAATCCAATTCACATCACTAGTTAAAAATAAACGTCTTAGATAAGTAAATAAACAAACATACATGCATGTCTGGTAATCTAGCGGGTTGCATTTCTTTATGTTAATTTACATCGATTGCAGACGACACAGGTCAGAGGAACACAAAATTTTGTCTTTTTCGTGCTAAATGAAATCAACCGATAGTCGCTTAGACTAAGTGTTCCTTGATGTACAAAAACTAAATATTTTAAACTCTGCTATTTTGTAACATATTTCTTTTCGTTCTTTTAACCATATGTATGTATACTTGTGTAATCATTTGTATGAACTAGCATCGCAAATATTTTCTACATTAATTGGTTAACCATATTTTCCCTTTGATGTGATTAGTTTCAAAACATTTTTTTTCTTTATTCGTTATTTAATTGTATACGAGCCATGTTTGCATCCGATGATGCTAAAGCGTATTGATTTTTCTTTGAATTTATATTGATTTCGATATTTTATTTGCAAGTAGGATAGTATGAGTGTTCTCCCCTTTTTTGAAAAGTACTTGATATGCGTCTTGAAAATTTTGTTAACTTCTATTGTTTAGTTTATTTAATCTCTCATCATCTAAAGTTTATTAGTAATCTTATTGCATCCGTGCTATGTAGCTAAAACGTATACAAGTTAAATATGCTTTCATCTACTTTTACCATACATGAATTAAAACTTACTTATACATGCATAACTACTTCAATATATTTAAATAACTTATTATATTACACAAACAACAAACCCCAAAGACACATTTTTAGATCAGACAACTTATATACTTACCTCATTTGATTATCATCTTAGATTAAGATAACCTTGATTATATAATACTTCAATATATCAATAACCACTATTGTTTTGCATGCATACTTCAATATTTGATTTGAGTATTGATTTTTCTTCGAAATAATAATGATTTTGATATTATATTTGCCAGTATGAAAGTTTGCTCTCCGTTCTTTTTTATGATAAGTATTTGCGTATGCGTCTTGTACATTTTGTAAATTTCTATTGCATAGATTATAAAAAAAATCTACCTCATACATGTTCATCTAAAAAGGCATATAGAATTCTTCTCTATTGTTTATCAATTTATCTTATTTTCCTATTTCTTTTATCTATACTAATGTTTATTGGAATTTATCATTTACGTTTTTTTTTCATTTTCCTTTGACGATATTATTTACCTCACCTGAATAACAATATTATTTATTATCGTGTTTATGAATCAAATTTTCTTATAAAAACTACCTCAACATATTTGATATAACTTATTATATACGATCAACATAACTACAGACATACCCAAATAATGACAAACTTATATACTCACCTCATTAGATTATCATTTTAGACTAAGATAAACTTGATTATATAATAGTCTATTATCATTTTTGTCTTGCATACATTCTTCAACGGACCTTATTCTGAATCAGCTTCAACCAAATTTTTTAACTTAATTCGTATAGACATCCTAATGAACTAACAAACTTCATCTCATCAAACTTACCTCACCCAATCCTCGTTTTAGATCAAATAAAACATACCTTCATACGTTTCAAAATATCTATCCAGTTCAATACTTTACAATATATTTTGATATAACTTATTATATACGATCAACATAAACACAGACATACCCAAATAATGACAAACTTATATACTCAACCTCAATTAGATTATCATTTTAGACTAAGATAAAACTTGATTATATAATAGTCTATTATCATTTTTGTCTTGCATACATACTTCAACGGACCTTATTCTGAAGCATATGCTCAGGGTGAGCTATTAGGATCACTCTTCGTCCGTCGTCTGTCGTCCGTCGTACCTCGTCCGTTGTCCGTTCACACTTTTAAAACGACATCTCCTCTGAAACCATGAGGCAGATCATAATGAAACTTCACAGGGATGTTCCTTGTGTGAAGCCTTAACAAAGTTGTTCAAAGAATTCCATTCCATCTTCTTTGAAAAAACCCAAATAGCTAGAGTTTAGACATTAAGCATGAAACATCTTCTAGTAAGTGTCTACAAAGTTTGTTCAAATAAAAGCCCTGTGGTCAAAACTGGCCCGCCCCAAGGGTGTCATTGGTTTTAACTATATGTGTATAGTAAAAACTTAAAAAATCTTCTTTTAAAAAAACCCAATGAGCTAGAGCTTAGATGTTTAGCATGAAACATCTTCTTATGGGTGTCTACCAAGTTTGTTCAAATAAAAGCCCTTGGGTTAAAATTGGCCCTGCCGGGGGGGGGGGGGTGTGAAAGAGAGGGTAGATCGTTGTTTTTCATTATATGTGTGTAGTAAAAACTTGACATCGTGAAACATCTTCTAATGGGTGTCTTCCAAGTTTGTTCAAATAAAAGCCCTGGGGTTTAAACTGGCCCCGCTCCGGGTGCCCTTATACAGGTGAGCGACCTCAGGGCCATCATGGCCCTCTTGTTAATGCATTATTGGCTATCCTCAAATAAACTGTCTATCGTCAGATTCTCTTCAAAAAAGGTAATGACATTCACCACTAGAGTTTATAATAACATACAATTTACCAATAATACTTTTACTTTGCTATTTGTATTGGTGTATTATTCCTGGCTAGCAGTACTCTTGCATGTATCTGGAGACATTCATCCGAATCCTGGTCCAATCTCAGATACTTCTTCAATTTCATACATGATCTCTACTCCATCGGAAATTAATCATATTCAAAACCATCTTTCTTTCATACATTTAAATGTTCAGAGTATTGAACATAAACTCGATATTCTTTTTTAAGAACTCTGCGATTTTGATATTCTTGCTTTCTCCGAAACTTGGCTCAAAAGTTCTGTCTCAACAGACGACTAATTACTTTCCTCGTATCATTCCCCCGAACGCAAAGATCGCATTGGGGATGCTCACGGTGGTGTTGTTTTGTACATTAAAGACAATATACACTACAAACGTAGAACAGATCTAGAATTAAACAGGTTATAATGTATTTGGATCAAGTTGATTCTTTGTTACAATCGTCATATTCTATTTAGTATCTTCTATCGCCGGCCTAACTCAGATGTCATATACAATAATCTAATTAAATATTCTATTGGTCTCGCTATTGACACTAATATACCTGACATCATCATTACGAGTGATTTCAATCTAAATGTAAGCTGTTATTCATTAAACCGCAAAATTACAACCATCACTCAACAATTCAATCTAGAACAACTAATTGATGAACCAACACATTGCACTGAACATTCAAATTCCTTGATCGACCTTATATTAGTTACAACTAAAAACAATGTTATTCACTCTGGTGTTGGTGATCACTTTCTAGAACAAGAACTACGGTACCACATTCCTATATTTGGTTTTCTGAAATTCCGTAAACCGCGACAAATGTGTTTTGACCGCATTGTATGGGAATATGAACATGCTGACGTGAAGATATAAATACCTTTACATGGGAAAACTGCTTTGATGCAGATGTTAACATATATGCGATTAACGTAATCGATCAGATACAAACAATTGCTAAAAATAACATCCCTAACAAATAGATTAAAGTAAGATCATTAGATGTTCTATGGATGACAAATCCAATCAGAGTTTACATCCGTAAACGAAAACGTCTGTATAAAAAAAGGCTAGAATGACAAATTCACAATATTACTGGCAAAGATTCAAATCCATTCGTAATGAAACAATATTATTGATACGGGAAGCCAAGTCAAACTATTTTTGTAAACTATCAAATAAATTGAAAAATGAATCACTTTCGTCCAAAGACTGGTGGAAGACTCTGAAATCTTTTATTTCATCAACGAATAATAGTAGCATTCCACCACTGACAGATCCCTTAAACAGAAATATTGTTTACTCAAATAACGATAAGGCAAATCTTCTGAATAACTTCTTCGTAGAACAAATGTCTATTTACGATGAGAACAGAGATCCACCTTACCTTAGTTCGCAACATTCCTGTCTCAATGATATTGTGCTAAGCCCTCATGAAGTAAAAGATGTTCTTCTTTCGTTACAAGTTGAGAAAGCAGTAGGTCCAGATGGTATAAGTAATAGAATTTTACGCGAGGCTTCTCATGAACTATCTTTCCCCTTGTGTGACTTATTCAATGCTTCTCTACGAAGTTGTGAAGTTCCAATCACATGGAAAGAGGCAAATGTCACTGCAGTTCATAAAAAGGGCGATACATCTCTCCTAAATAACTACAGACCCATATCACTTTTGAACGCTACAGAAAAAGTATTTGAGCGACTTGTATTTAAACACATCTTTAACTTTCTCAAAGTAAATAATTTTCTGTCTACTGCTCAGTCTGGTTTTATCCCTGGTGATTCTACAGTTAATCAGCTGGCCTTCAGTTATGATACCCTTTGTAGATCACTTGACAATGGCCTTGAAGTTCGTGTGGTTTTCTTTGATATCAGTAAAGCGTTTGACAAGGTTTGGCACAAATGCCTCCTTTCGAAACTAAAGCACGCAGGTATATCTGGATCTTTGTTATCTTGGTTTAATAAATACCTTACTAATAGAAAGCAAAGGGTCATACTACCTGGCGCCTACTTATCATGGGCTTTTGTCAAAGCAGGAGTCCCTCAAGGCTCTATACTTGGTCCCCTATTATTTTTGATCTTTATAAATGATTTTGTTAATGAAATTGAATCTTTCATAAACCTCTTTGCTGATGATACCAGTCTTAATGTTATAGTTGATCATCCTAACACAGCAGTCACACTTCTTCAGTCTGACATCCAAAAAATCTCTTTATGGGCAGAAAGGTGGTTAGTCACCTTCAATCCTTCAAAATCGGAATCCCTACTTGTAACCAGAAAGCGCAATCGTCAGCATCACCCTTCATTGCATATGTTTAACCAACAAATTCCAGAAGTTTCTGAACACAAACATTTAGGCATCTTTCTTTCTTCTGACTGCACATGGCACAAACATATTGAATACATAACTGATAAAGCTTGGAAAAGGGTTGATATAATGTGTAAACTGAAATTCTCTCTGGGTCGTAAATCTTTGGAAATTATCTATATAGGATTCATTAGACCTATTTTGGAATACGGTGATGTAATTTGGTGTAGTTGTACCCAATATGAACTCGAAAAGCTTGATAAGATTCAGAATGAATGTGCACGCATTTCAACTGGTGCAACCAAGCTTATCTCACTAGAAACTCTGCAGAAAGAAATTAATTGGGAATCGTTATCCGTTTTTGAAAAACATTTCTCTTACCCTTTTGTGTAATTGTGTGCAAATTGAAACTACCCAACATTTCTTTTTCGAGTGCTGTGCATACGATGCCGTCCGCAGAACACTCCTCATTAACTTGCAAGACTTCAGCATAAACCTTCATAAACTTCTCTATGGTGACCCATCTCTTACATACCAGGACAACGTTATTATATTTACAAATGTACAAAATTATATAGAAAAAATGAAAAGATTTACTTAGATCCATTCTTATTGATACTATAATCCTCTCTCACCTTCTTTCTTCTCTTTCCCACTGCATGTTTTTTGTTTTCTTCTTTTATATATATTCTTAATTTTAGCCATCTACTTGTAGTTAATCTATTCTATATCAGTTTATATATAAATGTTATATGTGTGTATAATTAATACTTAATCCCTTGTCTAGTATATATTAACTATAAACTTATTTAAGACAAACCATATAGTTGGCCAAAGGAAAAGAATTCTATAAGACTTGTCTTTCATTCTCATCCTTTTCCATTGTGTAAAAATGTTGTGTTTGTTATATATTTATAAGTACATTTTATATACTTTCGGGAATAAATATGTTTAAACTTAAAGATTTCTAAATATTTTACTATAATATAGATTAGGAATCACATGTTCCCCGGTGCTTGGCCAATTTTTACCCTAGGGCTATAGTTTGAGCAATCACAATTGTACTATTTCGCCAGCATTTGATTAAGCATACTTATTGGTGAAATATAAACATGCATATTGTTATTTTTCTTTTATTTTAAAACGATATATTTCAATAATAAGTAATTCAGTACCATTACTTAAGTAAGTAACCGAAGCAATACATGTATGTGATGTGTTATAAAGAGCTAAATTACGTCATTTAGACGTTACGTCGCATAACACTAATAGGAACGAATAACGTGCAATTAAGGTCTGAGAAGAAATTTTGACATTGGAAACAGTAGATGATCTCTGAAACCACAAGGCATTGAATTTTGATATTTAGTGTGTATTATCGTTTAGTGGACTTTTATAAAATATTTTAACATCATGGCTATTGACCTCGTCCCTGTGATCATTCATTTCATATAGATTTATGTGGGAAATAAATAAAATATCCTAGTAGAACATATATTGTAAATTGTAATATGACTTAAGGGACCTTTACCATTATGTCATAGGGAATAAAGTACTTAAGTATATTTGTTTTTATTTCAGGTATATCAATACATTACCTGAATAGCAGACATTCAATTTATTTACTGTGTTTTTTAAATCATGTTTGTCGGTTAATTAACGTATAGTATAATTTACGACACCTGGATGAAGTAGTCAGATGAAATAACAAATAATGTTGTAAATGTCCAAAAATATGATACTTTTTTACTGTTATTACTTTAACAACGAAAGAAATGTTGGAGGAAAATATATGCTTTACTAAGACAGCACACTGCATGTCTTGTTATTTTATGAAGACAAAGACAAAATTTTTAACAGAAGAGAAAGCTTTATTTAAAACGTTGCAAACGCATTGGTTACATGCTATACAATCATATTCACAAAAGCATAAGTCAATGGCTGTCTTTTATCATATTCTAAATTTTCCGTAACTAATTACTTTAATCAAGTTAAGTTATGACATAATAAGTGCTGAAGGCAATATTTTTACTTTAACAAGCATAGTCAGCATCTTTCTTCTTATGAGCATATTCAACTTTACACATGCTATTTTTAATAATATTCAAAATATAGTATTTTAAAGCAAAAGTATCGTTTGCATTAAAACTGAAGACGGAGTCTATTTCTTTTAACTTGATATTAAAGCAAAGTTTTCACAGAAATATACAAATATACAAAAAAAATATTAGACTTAAGAAAAGTAAATAACTTTCACCGCTAGGAAAAATAAAGCTACACATTTTCATGCGTTACATTTAAATGTTTTCTTTCTTAAGCCGGGAATATGGCGGGGGATGGGGGGGGGGGCGGTACGTGGACGGTAGCTTATACATTGTATTTACCATTACCATCCATGAACATGCACAGTCAAACCGAGCTTGCAACTTTTCAATTTTGCCATTATGGGCCTTCTTTTTGACCACTTTAACGCATGCTGTTTCAATTATCACTATGTTTTAAACACAATAAGACATATAATTTAAATTAAAGTATTAAAAACATCGTTCCAAGCAACGATTTCCTTTTTCACACATACACAGGCTAGTAAAAACGGATAAATTATAGATAACAACTTTGCTTTTTTTAACTTGCTACTTATTATGTTACCGAGACAAAATGGAACTATATGTGTTTATTAAACCATGAAGACATTCATACTCCTACACAGCGTCTAGCCAGATTGAATAATTCAGTGTAAATACTTATTATTTCACTTCTAAATCGTAAGTCAAAGAATCCATAAACAAAACTGTTGATCGTGTTATTGATAAAGAAACACCAAATGAATGTATTGTAAACTACCTTCCCTGTATATGATAGTTGAGAAACAAAATCTTTGTTAGTAAAGGTAACTAATTTCAATGCAAGATGGGGAAAATAACTGATAAAAAACACGGCTGTGATTACCAGAAAAATGACGGTAGTTTTTCTTGACCTTTCTTGCTTTCGCTTGTTCTTTGCCTTTTCGCTATTTGACACTTCATTACTGTTTTCAATCATAAAGATCTCAATTTTCATAGTTGTGTCTTCATTTGTAGTATTTTCCGATAAGGCGTCTGGGTCTGGAAATTCATTTATTGTATCGTTAGGAATGCCTTCCTCTTTATACAACGACCTTTGTGGTCGTTCATTAATTTTTGGTTGATTCAGTCTACTTTGTTTGACAATAGCCCGCCATGTTAATGTGTACAACACAACAAGAACAAAAAAGCAGATCATTACAACTAGAATCAGTAATCCGTTGAAGAAGCCTTGATATGTATCATAAAGTTCTTTATCTTCTGTGTAACACCTTGTACCTGTTATGTTTGGATCTGACGTGTTAACAGTGGCAATCCCGTATAGTACGGGCGCCGGCCATGATATTAGTACAGCAACAAAGATGACTATTAGGCACAACACTTTTGCCATTTGTCTGGATATCTGTCGTCCTAACGGAACACATATCTTCCGATACCTGAAAGCAAAAAATTCTGTCACAGGTAGAATATTTATTACAACTTCTAGTCTGTAGAAATTTGATAAAAGAAAAAGAAATGTAAATCCCTTTAATACAACGTATAACACAATTTAACAAATCAAAACACTTTACAAAATATCACAAAATATATACATAGTTAAATTGTCTTAAGGTAGCACATCTCTAATGGACATCATTTCAAACTTGTTTTTGCATATTATTTTCATAATCTGTACCATTTAACTGACTTATCTTCAAATTTTAGGACCATCTTTCCATGTAAATTAAAAAAATATTTATAATTTTTTATCACCCCCCGTATTTTGTAAATATTTTAGTTTTGTTTTACCTGTATGGTAGGTAAAATTGTCATTTCTTACTCAAAAATGTTGGTTTAAACAATATTTATTTCTTCATCATTATTTACAGACAATATTACAATATATAAATTTCATTCAGGATGTAGTAGAAAGCTTGGAGCTTATATGAAACTCTCTCCTGTAAAAAAAACATATCTACAATTCATTTTAGTAACAACATGACATAGCAAAAGGTCATTGTACCTGCATTTAATTCCTTCCATACATTACAAGAAGATAATAGATACCTACTACTTTGTAAAGGATTATAAAGAGGAGCTGAACATGTCAAGTGTGTGTAATGCGATGCCTGTATCAAATTTAAATAGTTTCTCGACATGGGGGAAGGGGGAGATAAATAGACAAAAGAAGGAAAAAAAAGAGATTAGAATAGAGACAAAAAGTGGGGGTAAAGCGGGGGGGGGGGGGGGTCACTGTAATATAATGGAAAGTGTAGGTCCTATTTAAGAATATTACTAGAATTATTTTATTTTTTTATTATTATACCAAGTATTGACACTTTAAATGATTTCTTTATAAGTAATGTAGTAATAAGTTTTCCTAGTGACAATATGCTATAATTAGTATAGCATATAATAAGGAAACACATAAGACAGAGGCTATAAGAAGCAAGATAAGGTAACTCTTACGAAACGAAACGAAGAGCGCCCTTACTTGCGTAATACCTTGTGAGTTTATTACAAAGTATCTTAAACACATAGATAAAACAAGATAATCCAGATGCCATATTCAATTAACATTTCAAGTTCATATATATGACTTGTTATTTAAAGCGTCTGCATGCATACTCCAGTGCATTGTTACCATAATGAAAGAAAATTAATTTTGCAAAACTATAATTCAGATCGGTTGGAAACAGTTGCCCCTGACTGCTTTCTCGTGGACCTGAACTCAACCAGAGCACGAACTGGGACCTAGAAGCTCCAATAAGGTCTTCCTGCGACGACACGCGTCCCAGTTCGTGCAAGGTGTACTCCTGAACCTCGACCCTCATGTGGTGGTCGGGATCCAGGAGTACCACCGACATCACGATAACCTCTATGCACAGGTGTCAGAGGCAACAGTTACCCCCATCTTTAGTACTAAGTTAAATAATAATAATAATAATGATAATAATAATAATAATAATAATAATAATAATAATAATAATAATAATAGAAAGGAGAATAGAAGGATAAAAGACATTATTTTAATAAACCTTTTCGTCTTCTGAATGTACTTTTGAACATGTAAGAATATATATGTGTTTGATTCATATGAGAGATTGGCATCACCGAATAGGAGTATAGATAGGTTGTCTGTTGTAAAATTTCGTAAATTGTCAAGAAGTTCAGCACGCTGTGCATTAAAGCGTGGACACCTAAAGAAGTAATGACACGTGTCTTCGATTTCCCCACATTCGCAGAGAGGACTGTCTATAATATTTTTTGAAAATAAATGCTCCTTTAGTGAACTACAATGGGTTCTTAGTCGTGTGTGATATACTTGATCAGTTCTCGAGCCAATATAATAGTACTTCGGGATCTTTTGTGAATTTGAGTTTAACTTGCTTTTAAAAATACTTAAGGATGAAGAACTTCTAGGGGGCGTGGACGGTAACTTGCACTTTCCAGTACCGTCCATGAACAGGCTCAATCAAACCGAGCCTGCAACATTTTCAATTTTGCCGTGTTTAGGGATTCTGTATTTATCTATTCTATAGTCATTTGGGAGTTGATTCCATTCAGAGACAGTAAGTGGAAGAAAAGAATTTGAATTAAGTTGGGTGTTGCAGTGTATAGTTCTAGAATTGGCAGAATTGCGGAGATTATATGTAGTAGTATCGCCAACATTATCAGGGACTAAATTGGATAAGTACGACGGAGTTATGTTGTTTTTCATCTTATAAAATAAAGTAAGTCTATGATTTTTTCTTCTGATTTTAAGCGGTTCAAATCCAGTTTCTGTGTATAAGTTTGAGATAGAAACAAGTTTAGTGGCCCCAGTGATAATTCTACAAGCTTCAAGCTGTATTTTCTCAATTTCATATTCCTGATGTATTGTTATGTTGTCCCATACGACATCTGAGTATTCAAGAAGTGGTCTTATAAACGTAATATATATGATTTCTAGAGATTTTCTATCAAGAATAAATTTTAATTTTCTCATGACGTTGATTCGTTGCCATGCTTTTTGTGTCGCCTTGAAAAAGGCGACATATAGGGATTACTTTTGTCGGCGGCGTCGTCGTCGTTGTCGGCGTCGTTGTCGGTGTCGGCGTCGGCGTCCCCTTAAGCTTGTCCGGAGCATAAGTCAGTCATTATAAGTTGGATTGACTTCAAACTTGGTATGCATGCTATTTATAATGACCGGAAGTGCAGTGCATAAGAACCGATACTCTGCACTTCCTATTTTTTGAGTTATTGCCCTTTGTTAAATTTCATACTTCATTTTTGTCCGGGCCATTACTCCTTAAGTATAAAAGCTAAGGACTTGAAACTTCATAGGATGATAGTTCTCATTAAGAAGAAGTGCAGTGCACAAGAACTGGTACTCTGCATTTCTTATTTTTTGAGTTATTGCCCTTTGTTAATTTTCATACTTTATTTTTGTCCGGACCATTTCTCCTAAAGTATAAAAGCTATGGACTTGAAACTTCATAGGATGATAGATCTCATTAAGAAAAAGTGCAGTGCACAAGAACTGGTACTCTGCATTTCTTATTTTTTGAGTTATTGCCCTTTGTTAATTTTCATACTTTATTTTTGTCAGGGCCATTTCTCAATAATTATAAAAGCTTTAGATATGAAACTTAATAGGATGATAGATCTTATTGATAAGAAGTGCCGTGCACAGAAACTGCTGCTCTGCATTTCTTATTTTTTGAGTTATTGCCCTTTGTTGATTTTCAAATTTCATTTGTTTTGTCCTCGCCATTTCTCCTAAACTACATTGTTCACAAGGCGACACATCCGACTCGCGGAGTTCTAGTTCTTTGATAGTGTCAATATGATGATTCCAAGTGCCGTCATTTGAAAAAGTAACACCAAGATGTTTGTGAATTATGACTTCCGATATTTGAGTACCATTCACTTCTAAAGGGGGATGGATAGGCTTAGTAACTTTTCGAGAAATTAATAATGATTCAGTTTTATTTGGGTTGAATGTAACCAGCCATTTATTTGCCCAATTAGTGACTTTATCCAGATCATTGTTCAAAATATTCGCAGCTGTTATCGGATTTTCAACAATTATATACAAGCTTGTATCATCAGCAAATAGTCTAATAGTGGAATTTATATCACAAACAATATCATTGATATAGACAAGAAAAAGAAGAGGACCAAGTATGGAACCTTGTTGAACGCCAGAAGAAATATTGATAATATCTGACATGGCTCCAGGAAGTACGACTCTCTGTTTCCTCTCTGACAAATAATCACAGAACCAATCAAGTAATTGATCTGCTACACCAGTCAACTTAAGTTTATACAATAGACCTCGATGCCATACACGATCAAACGCCTTAGAAATATCACAGAAGACGGCACGAACTTCTTTACCAACATCAAGAGCTTGACAGAATGTGTTATAAATAGATACGAGCTGGTTTGAAGTAGAATCATTAGGTACAAAACCAGATTGTAAAGAGGTTATAGAGTTGTTTGAAACAAAGAAATTAAATACATGTCTGTGTATAATTTTTTCTAAAAACCTTGCTGATAGTGCTAAGAAAAGATATTGGCCTATAGTTTGATACATCTTGAGGGTCATTCTTTTTAAATACTGCACAAACATGTGCTAACTTCCACTGAGAAGGTATTTTTCCAATAGATAATAAACAATTAAAAAGATTACAAAGAGGATTTGCTAATTCTTCAGCAAGTTCTTTTAGTATTTTGTTGTTGACGGTATCTGGCCCAGACGCTTTACCTAATGTTAGAGATTTTTAATATTAGAGTTACTTCATCTATGGTGATAATGATGTGACTAAGTTTAGGATTATCAGGATTGTTTTGAATGTGTGGAAGGTCTTTGTTGTTATCATTTAGCTCGGTTTGAGTTTGAAAAAAGTTATTTAGAAGGTTAGCCTTGTCAATATCTGATGTAATAGGAGTACCATTATCAATAAGCGTGCTTATTCCAGTGTTATGTGATGATGGTGTAATACATGTAAATTGTTTAAGTAGTTTCCAATAGTCAGATTAGTTTATATTTTCATTTTTTATTTTCTCTGCAAGTTTTATCGTATAATTTTGTTTGGCATTTCTTAGAAGTTCAGTAGTTTTATTTCTTAATTGTTTGTATATGTCCCAGTGATGTTCTTGTTGTGTTCTTTTTGCTCTGTCATATGCTCTTTTACGCTTTCTCATGAATTTTCTTAGATCATTGTGCATCCAGGTGGGTCAGAATGCCGAACTGTAATTGATTTATGAGGAATATGTTTTTCTGAGAGTTTTAAAGATTTTATCAGTTACATTTGAAGCGTAAATGTAGATATCTTCGTGGAAGAGAGAGTTCCAATTAAAAGTACACACATCAATTTTAAAATTATTATAATCCCCCTGATCGAATTTCCAAATAGATCTTTTGAAGCATTTTCGATGGGGTATAGAAGCTTTTAAACAGCAGTACATAGGACAGTGATCCCTTACATTTTGGGCAAGAAACGGTTCACCTACACCAATCACCTCGCATGTCGATGATACAAGAAAGATATCAATAAGAGACTGAGAAGATTCAGTAAAGTGTGTTGGCTCATTGATAACTTGTGTCATGTTATATTGTGAAGCTATACTATTTATTTTTGTGCTTGTGGAAGACTTAAGCATATCTAAATTTAAGTCACCCGTGATCAATATATTTTCAATACTAGTATCAAATGCTAACCCTATAGAATTTTCAATATTTGTCATAATAAGTGAAGAAGAGTTTGGCGGTCTGTAAAATGTGCCAAAAAGGACTTTTTTGTTTTGTAAGAGAAGTTCAATCCATATACATTCAACCCCTTGAATTTCTAAGTCCGTCCTTCTGTGAACTGGAATGTGGTTTTTAACATAAACAAGTACACAAAAAATGTGTTATTACCACCAAAATTAGTAAAAAAACAATACAATATAATAACAAACTCCACAGCGAATATTAAGTTGAATGAAAGATATTAGTAAAAAAGCTAAATTTACATCTGCTTTTATTAGTAGTGAAGCAGGATGATGTATTTATCGTGATGATGTTGGTTTGTTGAATGCTGAATACATAGATTTGCCTTCAGAAGTTTTGAAATGGTGATACATACATCTGCCTTCGGTGCGGGTGGGTGAATTCCTTCAGTGGCAGGAAAATACCTTTAATGGCTTCACCATGCAAAATAGCTAAGGGATAGATCTGCCTTTAGTAGCAGGGATATTACCTTCAATGGCAATGTATAATTGTTGATATATAGACCTGCCTTCAATAGCAGGAAAGCTATAAATGTCACATGCTAGTTTATAATACAAAACTTTACCCATTTATATCAGTCGCCAGTGAGTAAACTTGCATAGACGAACACAAGTATGCTCACTTTTATGAGGCATAATTGTTAACATTTTTCCTATACATGTACATGTAAATAGAAAAGCAAGATCAGTACACAGTGTAAATCTGTCAAGGTTTGCTCCCAAGTACATGTATTAGATACTGTACTAGAATTATTCAAATCAATATATTAAAAATCAAGTGAGAAATTCAAAATCCATTTGTTCCCTTCCTAGAGCTGCAAGAAAAGTATCCTGATAAAAACAAAAACGCTACAATAAAAACTGAAGCAATAGCCTAGGACATATTATGAAAGACAAGCTCATGTTCAAGCATAATAGACAAGTTCAAGTACAGTAAAATACAGTTAAGGTATTAGGACCCTAATGGGCACTATCAGGAACTAAAAAATTGACATCATAAGTCAGATGTATACCTTAAAGTACACCTGTATGCAAAATTTAAACAAAGTTTACCGTACGGAAATCAAGTTATGGCCACTTTTCTGAATTCAAGCTAGGATGTTATGAGGGCCCTTTTTTTTTTTAGAAAGTACGAACCTTTAAATAATCTGCAATAACATTCTAATGAAAAATGTTTTCCCATTAATTTTTGGTAAGAAACAAATAGTACCATTCAGCTAACAATCCAAATAAGCAAAATTATGGTTTCTACTTAAAATTTATGAAATCTGTATAAAAATGTTACCCTACCCCACCCATGGTCAGACACGTGGAAAAAAATGGGTGGGGTAGGGTAACATTTTTATACAGATTTCATAAATTTTAAGTAGAAACCATATTTTTGCTTATTTAGATTGTTAGCTGAATGGTACTATTTGTTGCTTACCAAAAATTCTACTTAGGGAGCCTAATTTAAAAAATTCTTCAAATTTACCCAAATGAGTGCCTGTTTTCAAAGTTTCCCTAAATTTTTAAAAAAGTATATTGGTTGATCTTGTAAAATATGAAATACTTTTACCGTCTAGTTTTGATTATATTACACTTTGAAAATATCAGGTACCATATTTATTACTATATTTAGCATAATTTAGCCAATAAATACCTATATAAATTAAAAAATCAAAATTAAACACTTTTTTCTTTCCAAATGGGACATGAGAGATACATAAATAATGTTAAAAGAAAAAAAGAAAGAAAAAAAAGTTGACCCTTCTGGGGATTGAACCCATGGCCCTCATTTTCAATGTAGTTAACAGTAGTTCTAGCCTATTTGAATACTCTTCAAAGCGGAGGTAATGCATTAGGGTGCTAATACCTTAAATGATAACAGCAGCACAAATATTCATAATAAGTGAGATTAATTATATACAAATTTATAACCATGCTTCTCAAACAATATAAGTTTTTTTTTCCAAACAATATAAGTTTTTTTTCACATTACAGGATTTTTCACATTTGATTTTAGTTGTGTAAATATTTTTAAAGACAACTTAATGTCTTAGAGAAGTTCAAACTAAAACTTTCAAATCATGCCTATAGCTTTCGTCACTGCTGATATTTTTACAGAGTGTAATATCCTTATTTAGCTCAAACTTTCGAAACTAACAATTCCATTGGTAGTAAATGTAGCTTAAACCCAATTAAACCGGTATACCGAAATTTTGCAAATACGTCATGGAATCGACAATAGACAAGAAAAAAAATTAATCTGCCATGCAACTGTGTTGATTATTAAATGAGTTTTATTTTACATAAAGAGAATATTTCACCCGTCGTGTGCAATTATTCATTTATTTCCGCACAAGAAACCATCACTTCCTTGTAGAGATTGGACATGTCATTTCACCGAAACAATTTTAAGTGGGCTATTGTTTTTGGTTTTAGTTTTCCACATTACATTTCCATATTATTGTTTTTACAGTGGACTACTGTTGATAAACCCTAATAATCTACACGTTTAATAAATTTATAATATATCCATATATATCCTCCGTAGTTCATAGCGAGCTCGACGAGCTGGCCCGAAGGGCCTGCTCGCAAAGCGAGCTTTACGGTAACGCGAGTACCTGCTAAATGATGGTTTTGAAAACTTTCGTCCAAAGTACCAAATTGGACACATCGCAACCTTTCGAATTTAAGGATAACGGTAAAAACTGAGGAATTCTGACTGAAAACGGATGTGTAGACGGTCACCCGCGCACGTCTATGGGAACCATAATTGGACAGGGAACCAGAATAACGGAAGCTGTGTATAAAAAATGAAAATCGAAGGCGCCATTTTGTTTGAAATCTGATAAATAAAAACAATTTTTTGTCGAATTTTGTTGTGAAAACTATCTAGAATGAAAGAAAATGGTCTAACTAAGAAAATGAATCCGAACACCAATATCTTTTATTCAGTCGTTAACGCTGTACAGACGTTTAAAGTATTGTTTACGTGACGTCACAATGTAGCGCCAAACAGCACGTGAAAAACAAACAAATCAAGTACGCTATTTTAATGTCGCAAACGTTTTAAGTTTTAAATTTATTTCACTTTAAATAATCATTATTTCGCTTGAAAAATTATAGAGTGAAATAAAATAAACAAAGTTTATCAACGTTTTCAAAACTCGTTATTCATTTCACGACAGGGGCGGAGCTATATTTAACACAGTACGTCGTGTGACGTCACACGCACTAGTTACTGCATTTGAAATAAAAATGAGCGATTATTTCATACTATTTCACGTAAAAATTACATCGAGCTCGCTTTGAGGCTTTGCCTTTTTCATATTAAAATGTGTGTATATAATGATTTATTATCCCAAATGTAGTGGTATCATGTTTTTGTATTGTAAATGTGTAAATTGGGATATATAATGGAGAAAACTTAAAACTAAGATTCGGAATAAAAGAGCGTCGTTCATTTTGAGACTTTGTCATTTGTCATATGCAACGAGTATCACAACATATTTAACTATATTTGTCCTAATTATAAAACAGTTTGAAAAAAATACACATGAAAACACTCTATCTCACATATTCCATCACTTTTAAATTTGAACAACAGTTGCTATTAACTTAACTTTGTTTCTTTTATAATTGATATTGATCCTCAAATAGGAAAATGCTGTCTTCTTTATTTAAAGTAATGACATATGGAACTAACAATATATGAATGTATCCATAAGTATACAAAAATTGTACATGTTTGTAATCATTTATTGATCGTTTGTCAGTTCATTTATTTTTCTATCCTGTTTTGGTTTGTTATGTACATTTTCTTATTAATTTAATGATTCTTTATCATATGTGTGACCTGTACAATGAATACAGTTATACCCAATTTGTATTATATATCAAAAACATGTTATAGTGTATGAGATTTGTGTTTTAAAAGGTTTAATATGATAAGCGTTTTGGTGAACGAAAAACAAAGATGTTTATATGTTGGTCACAAGAAGTAATATTAAATATTTAACCGATATAATTATGAATTTTGATCAAGGAAGAATCAATGAAACGTGAAAAGTGTTACCTAAATGCGCTTGATTTTTATTCGTATCTCAAAACAAGGAGTGACTGACTATGCATGCGTAATCGTGCATGTATGATTGTAATCGGACTTATTTTTATTGACTCTAATCACTTTTTTAGTTTTTAATAACATTTTTGATCCGGTACATACCAAAGGACTTGGTGTAAAGGAGTAATAATTACTATTTATAAAAAGGACGATTAATCTAATCACAGGGGAATAAGGTTAATTAATGTAATGGCAAATCTTCAAAGTATAATAAATAAATATTTCGAATCAAATGATGTTTTCAGCGCTTCAGATGTACACATAGTGCTAGTGATTGCATAAACTGATTGAAAGTATATTTCACATAAGAAATCTAAATCGCATCGCGATTTTATTTTTACTTGCAGATAAAATCGGAACGAGGATACTGAAATGGCGTTTATCAGACCATAGGGAAATGAAGAACATCAAGTTTCATCAAAATATACTCGGGGGTGTTATGGACTTACGTTACTTCAAAACGTGTTGTTGGTTGAAATATTACAAAAACAACTCAGCATGGATGTTTTTTTGAAATAAGAAAATACTGTTTATGAAGTACAATCAAAGCTTGAATTATTTAGATATGGTCCTAAATAGGTTTGAATAGGTATTTCATAAGAAAAAATAACTAGCAATGCTGTAAAAAAATTGCCCAGGGCCATGTTTTTGCATCTTCCCAGGGATAGAAAAGCGCAATTTGAAATTAAAGCTCGCAAAGAAAAAACTATATGAAGCAAAAATATATTCAAAGGTTAACTAAATTTCTTAACTTGTAAACCTCATTTACAAATTTGCATTTTTTGAAATGATTGTTTTACGATTTGACTCAATTCTTAAGAACGTTTTAAAGTCAAAGCATTATTATTATAATATTCATTGCAACATGATAAAAAGTGTATCCAGATTCCACTGGATATGCTGAACAGAGTTAACAAACACAAACCTGAGTATAAACCGCAATATACTAAGTACTACTAAGCATTCTTAATAGGAATATGATAAACTTCATGTACACGTATTCTTAAAGATCCTGTAACACAATTTTTTATGGTTTTATATCATAAATATAATGCTCGAATGAAGATTTATCAATAATTTAAGTTGCAAAAAGCATTATTTGTAAAGATATTACCGAATTTACATTTCATGCTAATAAAGGGAGGTAATTAGAAGTTTTTTCTGTAAAGTCTGAGTCACATTTTTCAATAAGATATATATTGTAATGATTACATATAACGCGAACAAATATTTGCAGTACATATTTTACATATTCTTCGATGTTTGAAAATTGTTTTAGAAGCATAATTATATACATAATTATATAAAATTGTAGTGCAACATACAGGATCTTTAATCTGAGTATAAATTATTCTTTACTTGTAAATAAACTATTCATACACTGAAAATGAACTATTCTTAACTTGAGTATCAACTATTCTTAACCTGAGTATCAACTATTCTTAACCTGACTATTCTTAACCTGAGTATCAACTATTCTTAACCTGACTATTCTTAACCTGACTATTCTTAACCTGAGTATAAACTATTCATAACCTGACTATTCTCAACCTGAGTATCAACTATTCTTAACCTGAGTATCAACTATTCTTCACCTGAGTATCAACACCTTTAAACCTGAATAAAAACCATTCTAAATCTAATTATGGACAATTTAAAACCTAAGCTATTCTGACCTACAAATAAACTGTTCTTAACCTGGATACAAACGCTTATAAAAGTACATTAGATAAAATATGAACATTTCTTAATCTGCATATAAACTATTCTTAGCCAGAATATAAATAATTCTAGATATGAATATTTACAGTTCTAAATTTGAATCCTGAATATAAAAACCTGATTATCAACTTTTATACCATGTGATTTGAATATAGGAACGTCCGCAGGTGGCGGTTATCATGGAACGTTCAATGAGACACGTTCGTGTCATTCCATGGAAAGCGGCGTATAATCCCCGGGTAAAAGATTGTGTGTGCACAGGTGGAACAAAGCAAAATGAAATCTCAAATGGGACCAGAATTTATAAACCTATATTATTATATATAATCCATTCTTAGCTTAAATGTTTTCTACATCTAGATAAAATTCTAAACCTGATTATAAATTTGTTTAACTATGATTGGGTGCTTAAACACGGAAAGTACACGAGAACAACAACATGCAAATCTCCAATAAAAAAAGAAAAAAAAGAAGAAAAAAGAATCATGATAAAAGAAAACAAAACCAACACAACACCGCCTATCCTATGCAGCGATTACCATATAATGATTTACTAGCTTCGTCGCGGATAAATCCAGAAAACGTTTCACTTCATCCATCACGTTTTTCTTCAAATTAATTAGAAACGCAATTGATTATTCTTGTAGCAATTTCCGTAGAATTGAATGAAAAGGTGTGTTTTATTCTTTCTTATTGTCAAAAGAAATTCGAACATTGATTTTCCTAGGTAAGAGATACTTGCTTAAGTTTGATCTGAATCAAAGATGAAATATGAAATTGAATAAACAAAATATCTTAAAGATCCTGTATGTTTTGTGATTGATATTGTTACTGTATGTATCATACACTTGCAAAATATTATATATGTATATAATTATGCAAATAAAACAATTTTCAAACATCCAAGAATATGTTAAATGTGTGCTGCAAATATTTGTGCACATTATATTTAATCAATAAGTTACATGCATTTATTTCTTATTGGAGAAATTGACTTGGAATTTATAGAAAATAAATTTCTAATTACCTCCCTTTATTTACGCAAAATGTTAAATTGGGTAATATCTTTATAAATAATGCTTATTTGAACTTACAAGATTGACAAATCTTAATTTGAGCATCATATTTATGAAATAAAACCATGAAAAAAATGTGTTACAGGATCTTTAATATATTATATTGGTGATATAAATTAAATATTTCTTGGAGATGAAATAATGTTGAAATTCATAACTTTTTCAAATTTGACGATAAAAAAACTTATCTCATTACATTTTGACTAAACCAAATTTAAATTATTATTAAATTAAACGCCCTCATAACTTTGTCAAACATGGCGATAAATATGCTTATTCCAAACCAAGTTTATGTTATTATTTAATTAACCCAAATAAATTTCAGTGTATAATGTTATGCACCTGGTTGTCCGTCTGTCCGTTAATAACTTATTTCCACTGAATTAATTACTTGGCAGAAATGTTAACCATTAAGAGACGATCTGCAGATTGGGCTTTCTCGTTTCAGGGTCAAGCTCACACATTTATTCCAAAAATTGGAACCGATGGAAAGAAATTTTAACCATCAGGTAGAAATTTTTTATCGTCATGTGACGATGTGTAGAACTCATATTTCTTGTATTTGGTATCTTCCAATGATATATTTGCAAAAATCGTGAAAACGCTGATGTTTTTTACAAGAAATCCACGCTGGGCTTTCCTCGCTCTCCTGTATTAAATGCATCCAACAACTACATGAAAGGTAGGCCGTTATAAGTGCTATTTTTAAGTGCTATTTTGGCCATTTATCTAAAACAAAACTCCACATGGTTATTTGATTATAGAAATTGATGTATTACACTGTTTTGAGACGCATAGTTTGTAATATTAAAAGCCAATTGTGCCTCAAAAATACTTTAATTTTTATTTCTCAAAAGATGTTTAATTTTGGTGTACTTTTATAAGTTTATTGAAAGTTACTCACTGGCCAAATACCATCTATTGTTTTTTGGCAGTAAGTACCGTTATAGTGAATTAGTTTCTTGCATGGAAGTCAAAATACTACTTTGTTTACATTTTGCTACATTTATAACAAATTGTTTCACATTTATCGCTACATTTTTCAAGTAAGTCTCTAAAACCTTTACTTAAACATGATAAATTCTTGTTTGCCCTTTCTTATGAAGTAAAAATTTATTTGTTTCTGAGGCAAAATGTGTTTTTAAAAATCTTATTATTTTCATTAGCTGATTTTATTGACTTATCTGTCTTCAAAGACCTTTTGTATACTGAGCAGTGACATCTGCATTAATTATAAATCTGTGAAGAGGCTATAAAGATATTTTCTACATTGACCACAACTGTACAGCAACATGAGTACTTTTTAATAACCAAAATTGAAGAAAGTAGTGTAAAAATACAATATCCTATCTCAATACACAAGAAAAAAAAATTGAAATAATCTGAACAAATAACAAGGAACAGCAATAACAAAATAATTGAACTTTTTTGAACATCAACGGTTGACATCCTTATTCAGCTCAAGGTTTCCAAACTAACAATTTCATTGGTAACAAATGTAGCTCAAAAACGATTTTAATACAGCAATGATTAAAAAGACTTTTTCAAGAGAAACTAAAAAAAAAGAAGGAAAAATACATAAATGACCGCTATTTTTGGTCATAAGATATACCTATGATAGTGCTGGCAATACTTAAAGTATCAAAGAATGACGTAACCGCTGCTAGGAGTTTGGTTAAATGTATTTATTCGTTTGATGAATACGAAAATAAGTTATGAAATAAAAATCTGCCATTGAATTGTTGATTTTTAAAGTGAACTTTTTTACTGGACGAAAATTGAATACCTGTCGGCTGCAATCACCAGAAGAGTGAAAATCGACGACAAAGAAATGAAGTAATTTATAAATCGGAGAATTTTACAAGCAAATGTCATCGTGAATGTCAGTGGATTTCTCAGATCAACAATGATGAATGGCATTCCAACAATGCAAGTTGTAAAGTCCAGTGCTCCCAGTACGAGAATAAATATCCTATGATTGGATGATTTAATACGAAATGCATACACGAGAAGAACGTGCAAATTTCCAACAAAACCAAATATCATGATAATAGTTACAAACACAACACCGCCAATGCACTGCTTCGCTTCTTCGTGATTTAATTCAGAGAGAGAATGTTTCACTTCATCCATGATATAAAAGTTAATTTTTGTTTTTTTCAAAATTTTGATTTTCAATCAGTATTGAATAACTACAGCGTGTTAATGTGAAATATAGAAAATACTTTAATTTATATAAAAGTATTTGCCTACGTCATCCAGAAACAAAATGTCTCTCCCAATAAACCAATAACACATCACAGTTTGTTTGATTTGATGTCAGTATCATTTGTTAATGCCTTCAAATTCTTGCGTGTAAAAATCATGTTATGCTTTTAACTAAAAACTTTATTTTAGATCGGAGATGATAATTTCATGTTTTAAGCCATGCACTGTGAACTCGTAATATTTGCATGAGACGTGTTATAAAATATATGAAAAACAAGATTAACAAGGAAGGGTGACATTCAGTACGTTTTACGCACCCCAACATGACCAAGCTATACAGAAATACCGACAAAGATCCAATCAGGACATCAAACAAAAACTGCAGAGGGCACAAGGGCAAAGCACAGTTAGATGATTGAGAATAGGAAACCATAGAAAAAACAAGAAGGGACACAAAGGTTGCTTTACAATAGCATGTAGCAACAAAAGCATCGCAATGGAGGGGCAATATACGCCAAAATGTATATTTGTTCAAGTAATCAAAAATAATTTCAATTAGTGTAGAGACCCAATCAAGAGACTTTCAAAAAAGAAAAATTGATTATCCTTACGATACTTTATGACCTATAAGGTAGAGGCATTTTTTACCCTTAGTGCATTATTCATAAAACTTTAATAGAGATCTCCTAGGCAAAGCTATGTGCCAAAATAGAGGCAGAGTATTTATCCACAAAAAGAAAAGATATATTTCCCTATACCTTAGTCTACATAAGGCAAGTGACTCCTGGGGAACCAGCCAATCTTGACCGGAGTGTTATGATACAAGTTTATAGAATAAAGGCGGGCCAATATTAACCCAAGAGGTATGATGAATATTAGTTATGCAGAGATTCACAAGGTAATATTCACAAAATAAGACTAAAATGTGTTTTCTCATACAAGACTAAGTGACCCCAGGGGCGAGCCAAGGGCCATGATTAATACTTGTTTGTAAGGACCAACAATGCAAAGCTACATGTCGAATGTCTAAACACTATGCATTGTAGTTTTTTAACAAAATAAGACTTATATGTGCTTCCTATATAAAATTATATTAAATAAGTGACCCCAGTGGGATAATATTGACAAAGGGCATGATTAATACCAGTTATGTTGTGGTTCACAAAGTAATATTGCATGCTAAATATCATTAGTGTTGTAAATAATAATAATTACCACATTTCTATAGCGCCCTTCTCAAAAAATAAAATGTTCAAAGGCGCTTTACAATGGAATTATATACATTTACAATGACTTTATAAACAAAAAAAAGTAATAAAAATAATAACACACATTTATGTATACATTTAAAAAGTATAAAATATACCATGATTAATCTAAAAGTCTAAAACTCAGTCGATCAAATAAAAAAATGTATATGAAGAATAATCTAAGACTTGAAAATAAAATAAAGAGAAACGTTAAAACTATTAAAATTTAAAAAAAACAACACAAATCAAGATAAGACAACTGAAATCTAAATCCAATTTGATGAAAACAGTAATTAGTAATGGAAATGTGATTCAAAAATAGACTATTATATTTCAAATGTGTACCCAGATATCTCATAACAAAAGACAGCACGCCAATTCATAGTGATGACAAATACAGCACAGTTAGTTACTATAAATTTTCTGGAAAAAATGTGTTTTTAAAGATTTCTTAAAAACATCTACTGTTTTTGAGTCTCTGATACTGTCTGGGAGAGCATTCCACAGTTTAGGTGCCACCGAAGAGAAACTGCGTTCACCATATCTTACAGTCCTACTTTTGGCAACAACAAGTTGCTTTGAAGAGTTCTTTGATCTTAAGTTTCTTGTTGGTTGATATAGCGCCAGTAACTGTTTAAGGTAAATTGGTGACTGGTCATGTAGGGCTTTATAAGTTTGCATAAGGATTTTAAAATCTACTCGATAAACTACAGGAATCCAGTGTAGTTTCTTTAATACTGGAGTGATATGTTCAAATCTGGATGTTCCTGTGATGATGCGGGCAGCAGTGTTTTGAAGATGTTGTAGTTTATTCAATGTCGTTTTAGGTACACCATATAAAAGTGCATTACAATAATCCATGCGTGAGGTGACTAAAGAATTCACTAAAGATTTTGTTGCATCAGTATTTAGGTATTTCCTTATATGACCAATCTGGCGTAGTTGTCCATAACAAGATCTACAAACTGAGTTAATGTGCTTTTCCAGGGTCATGTTGTTGTCCAATACAGCACCAAGATTTCTTACACTACTTGATGGTTTTATGTTTTCATCTCCGATAGTCACAGTTATGGTCTCAACATGCTGTTGGTTTCTCTGAGATGTAAATATAATTACTTCTGTCTTGTCAGCATTGATTTTTAACATATTATTGTTCATCCATGTTACTATTTCCGCAAGACAGCTTTGAACTCGATCTAAAGAGTCATTCTTAGAGACTGGACATGTTGGTTTAAAGGAGAGGTACAGTTGTCCATCGTCTGCATAATAATGGTATTCCAATCCATGTTTCTTACATATTGCACCAACAGGTTTAGTGTACATAGTAAAAAATTTTGGTCCCAGAACGGATCCTTGAGGCACACTGTAGCTCAATTTGACAGGGTTTGACAGTTCACCATTTATTGTGACAGTCTGGTGTCGATCACTTAGATATGAACGTATCCATTCTAACGGTTTTCCAGAAATGCCAAAGTTGGTGTTAAGGCGCTGTAGAAGTGTAATGTGTGGCGATTGTATCGAATGCAGCTGATAAGTCCAGCATAACTAACATGGTAACATCGTTGTTGTCTAGTGAATTCAATATATCATTTTTGAACTTTTATTAGTGCTGTTTCAGTTGAATGGAATTTTCTATAGGCAGATTGATGGGGATCGTGAAGCTCGTTTGCTGTTAAATACCCTTCCAGACGAGAGTCAACTATTTTCTCAATAATTTTAGACACGTATGGCAGATTCGAAACAGGTCTGTAATTCTTTAGAATGTTGGAATCTAAATCTGGCTTCTTGATGAGCGGTCTGATCAGGGAACTTTTGAATGATTTCGGAACATATGAGCGATCTAATGAATAGTTAATCAGTTTTGTCAATGACGGGACCAATTCGTCCAAACATTCTTTTAACAGCCATGTTGGTAGCACATCTAGTTCACAAGATTTACTTTGTGATTTTGATATAACTTTTCTCAGTTCATTTTCAGTTACAGGTGTAAATTCAACTAGCTCATCTATTTCACTATTCATACACTCTTGTGTGTCGACTTGTACAGCTTGTATGTTTGTCTCTGATCGAATCTTGTCACGTATTTTATCTATTTTATCGACGAAAAAATCACTGAACTCTTGAGCTAGGTCTGCTGATGATGAAGCAACTGGTAAAACAACCTCATCGGTTCTTCCAAGAAGATTTTTTGTCACTTTAAATAATGTTTTTTGGTCACGACCACATGACTCTATCTTTTCGGCATAAAAGCTAATACGTGTTCGTTTGAGTAATTTATTGACATACGCACATTGACTTCTGTAAATCTCATGATCAACTGTCAGTTGAGATCTTTTCCACTTTCGTTCCAGCTTTCGTTTGGAATGTTTTGCCTCGTGAAGTTCGTCATTAAACCATGGATTAGACGGTCTGAGGACGATTGTTTTTGTTATTAGCGGAGCATGTTTATCAATAAGGGTTGACAAACCAGTGTTCAAAGATTCCACATATTCGTCTAGGTCGGAAATACAAATATTCGCATTTAATATATCTAATGATTTCATATCCTCTCTGAAACCTTTAATGTTAATCGATTTGAATTTACGGAAAGAGACAGTTTTCTTTATTGGAGGTGGCTTATATAGATGAGCGTTGAAAATGACGGCAAAGTGATCACGTAATATCTTTCCACTCGAATCAGATAGCCCCGGGTCTCTGACCTCTATATTGGACACAATGTTGTCAGTGTCTCGGGTGATAACAACATCAAGGGTATGTCCTGCAACATGTGTAGGTCCCTGAACATGTTGTTTTAATCCAAATGTTTCAAGACAACTGATGAATTTTAACGCATCACGATCTAAAAGTTTGTCTACATGAAGGTTGAAGTCCCCGACAATTATTACCGGTTTACCAATAGTTGCATATTTCGAAAGAAACAAAGGCCATTCCTGTTCAAGAAAAGTGTTTGTACTGAGACCATTCTTTTGTGATGGTGGTGGTCTATAGATAACAGAAAGGCAGAAGGATTCTTTTTCGATAGCTATATTACAGTCAATGTGTTCAAATGTAGAAAAGTTTCCATCGGTAGATGAGGTCAAAACTTTGAAATTTATGTTGGATTTGTAGATAATAGCAACACCTCCCCCTCGCATTTTGGCAGGTCGAGGAACTTGCTTCATTTTATACCCGTTCGGAACTAGTTCACTACTGCAAACTTTATCAACTGAACTACTCAACCATGTCTCAGTGATAGCAACTATATCAAAGTCGTTTGATAGGATAAAATCGCAGATGGCTATTGTTTTATTCTTCACTGACCTAGGGTTGATTGAGCATACTTTTAAGTTTTTCTGACTTTTTGTTGCACTGACATTTTGTATTTGCTTGATCTGAATGATATTATTAATGTTAAGTGTATTTGAGTTTGTTTTTGAGGCACGTTTATTATAAACAACAGTTGGAATAGCTTGTGGTAATGTTCTTAGATTATCGTCATTAACTCCTTGATTAATATCCCATAATCTCACATGACTCTGACCACTTCTCTTACCACGTTTATTTCTTTGTATTTCTAACTGTTTAATTTGCTGCACCACAATGTTATTAAGTCTATTGCCTTGGGCAGTCACTGATTTTCCAATATCGTACAAGGTTGATCTTTCATACTTAATCCAATTTGAAAGGTTGTCACTAATCCTTCCTGAGGGCATTTTACATGTAAATACAGTTTCTATATATATATATATTATTTTTGTCTTCAAAGTTCAAATTTCTCTTCAAAAACACAATAATTCCCAAAACAAAAAAAAAGAATTTCAATGTCATACAGTTTATGATCAACTCTGACAAATCTCAATCTTCAACATAGAATATAAACACTTTAAAAAAGGCAAAGTGTAGGAGCTCACAAAAATTGCAGCCAACACCTGGCGCAGTGAAGCATCACTATAAATAAAGCTTTTTCTTATCTCTAAAAAAATGTTGTCTTTGTCATATGGAAAAGCATTCATAAAATAACAGGACATGCAGTGTGCTGTCTTAGTAAAGCATATATTTTCCTCCAACATTTCTTTCGTTGTTAAAGTAATAACAGTAAAAAAGTATCATGTTTTGGGACATTTACAACATTATTTATTTCATCTGACTACTTCATCCAGGTGTCGTAAATTATACTATACGTTAATTAACCGACAAACATGATTTAAAAAACACAGTAAATAAATTGAATGTCTGCTATTCAGGTAATGTATTGATATAACTAACTACACAGTACAAATACTATAAATTAATGGAAAGAAATATACATTTATATATTTATATGATTAAAAAAAACCAGTCGCTATTTTTTATTATTTCAAAGTAAGAAAAAAAAATTAAAAAAAAACATACATCAAAACATAAAAAATATTTTTATATAAAAAAATACAGTAGCATGTTCTATATAAAATATATAATTTACATAAGTAAGATTGACGACGTTGAAGAATATTAAAACAGGTTTTGGCACATTTTCTGACTAATGGTTGACTAGAGAACAAAAATGCAAGTTGGTTGTCTTTGCTAAAATTAATAAAAGAAGGTTCGTGCAACACAGCCTTAGAGAGTAATTCTGATCTAAAATCATCA
This sequence comes from Ruditapes philippinarum, assembly GCF_026571515.1. Taxonomy (NCBI): domain Eukaryota; kingdom Metazoa; phylum Mollusca; class Bivalvia; order Venerida; family Veneridae; genus Ruditapes; species Ruditapes philippinarum. The sequence continues at coordinate 497,989 of NW_026861019.1, forward strand.
TATACTGGGCAGTCTAATATAACATGCTGTTCATCTTCAAGTACATTACAAAAAGGACAGTGGCGTTCATCTAATCTCAGATTCTCGTACCTACCCGTTTCGATACGAATAGGGGCTACCCCACACCTAAATTTACAAAACGCTGACCTATGCCTATGGGGTAAGATCATTTTACAGTACTCTTCTGACATATGTTCCTGCTTAAAAGTTCTATAGGTTCTCAGTTTATTCAGACCCCTACCTGACGGGCCAACTGTACAATTAACCGAACGGATCCATTCAGCCTTAAAACTCTCACAGTGATATGAAAAATCATCCTTTTCATTAAATACCACACCAAGATACTTAAATGTATATCAGTCCATTGTTTCGAGAATATTTTCACCTACATGGAAACACAATTTAGCTGTACAGCACGAGCTTTACTTGCTTTATTTATGTATTTACAAGCACAAGTCACTTTTTACACTAGCAATGTAGTGCATTTAGCATGGGTTGTAAATACTCTTCGTTCCCGGCTATCAAACATATATCATCTACATACAGGAGAATAGACAGTTTTGTGTCATCGTAGAATATATTAAATATTTGGGCCTATTGATGATCTACGGTAGCACATAATAGTGTGAACAACTTACTTTAAGTGCCACTAGAGCACTTAATTTAAAAACAAAAATAGTGCTGGCGAATTGAAATTTTCCATCACTACAAGGTAGTGATGATTTCTTGCGCGGAAATAAATTAAACAAGACAGCATATTTTATTTTTAGTTAAAGATTATATTTTATAGTAGAATCTCTATTTAAAAAGTCTAAAGTTTATTATTATTATTATTATTATTATTCATTGATTTTCTTAACAAAGAGAACCATTTATTTATATACAATTTTTTCAATTTGTGTTTTACTGTTAAGATTACCCATAAGCTATTATGAACTACTTGTCACTGCAGTCTTTTAATGTAAGAGTTGTGGTTTTGTACAATGTGGACATTATATTATACATGGGATTTGACAATTTGCTTCGCGTAGGTACGTAAATGTTTGACCAAAATGATATCATACTGCTTGAAGAAGCATTACTTAAATTTAACATTATACCTTATACTATGCGTTATATTATATATTATACTTATATTTTATAAGTTTACAGGTTTTACAATTTTAGTTTTAGTATCAGAGATCAAACACAGCATGGATTTAATGCTTTAACAGTGTATTTATGGAATTTATTTGATATTGATTCGGAACGAAGAGTTAAGGATTAAAAAGACTAGTCTTAAGGTCCGAATTTATGAAAAAAGAACTCAAACTTTCTAAATTGCATAAAAAAGTACACTGCAAGATTCATTACTAATTCTACTTCTTGCACTTCAAGTAAACTTTCTATTTTATTGACGCCTTGTGTGACTGCCATTAATACACATGTTATATTGCGATAAATATCTGGATAAAGAGTGATCCATCGAAAGCATTAATCACAACAGAATTACATAAAAATTGCAGACTCGGGTTGACTGAGTCTGTACATGAGTGCAACATCCCCCATGCTCCCTAGCACCAGCTTGAGCTATATTCAATTTTCAAGAATTCTACGAAATCACTGACAAACTTTTCTTTTGTCGATAAAAAATCTGGTGATTTTTTTAATAAATTTGAAATAAAGAACTAGCAAGCTTCAACCGTCAGTACATGTGCTATTTCTACACTTTATGCAACACATTACCTTTCTTCAAGTAATTCTCAAAAGGCTTTCTTAACAAACTGTTTTGTAAACATTATACTCTCTGGAACTGTGAAGAAGTTTGTAGAGCACTCTCTTTCCTTTTAGACAACATTTATGTCAGGTTTGGTTATAAAATATTGAAACAGAACATAGGAATTCCTATAGGTATAAATAGGGTAGCATTGGTCGCCAATTTGGTTTTGTATTGCTATGAAAGATTCTTTATGTTGAGCATCTCTCAACATACACAAAAAGATGTAATAGTATCATTTAATAACACTTCCCGATACCTTGGTGATATTTTTAATTTAGATAATTCTTATTTGGTTCAAATATGTCTACATAGGAAACACATTTAAGTTTCATTGTGTGAAACTAAAATGGTTTGAGCATGTAACTTTGCCTTATTGACCTTTACAAAACTGATATAAATCATGTCCCTTGGTTCAATATTGGCCCCTTAATTTATAAAGGAAACACACATCTGAGACTAATTGTATGAAACTATGATGTTTGAGTTTGTATAGGTTAGAGTGCATATTGGGTGTTCTTCGTAAATAAGAAAGCTAAAAAGGAGCGGAGCTTGCGAAGCGACTGTAGCTTTCTTATTTACGAAGAACATCCAATATGCACTCTAACCGGCTTAGTGCTCCGCCCACTTGCGTTTTATAATATAAAACGTCCAGTTTATATAAAATCTGTTCTATTAAGATTTGAAACCTGAAAATTTGAAAAATCCTCGTCGGTGATTGGCTTAAAAAAATTGGCGAACACTAAAGTAGATTGATATACCTTTTTATTGATTTTTTTTGAATGCTTAATACATAGATTTGTCTTCAGAACTGTTAAGTGAATATACCATATTAGTTAGTTGATACAAAAGTCTGCCGTTGGTGGCAAAACCATATCAAATGCTGATGCATATATCTGCCTTCACTGGCAGGAAAATGCCTTCAGAGGCATGAAAAATGCAAAAGGTTTAATACAAAAATATGCCTTTGGTGGCCGGGTTGATACCTTCAATGGCATGAAACATACAAGATAAAAAGAATACCTATGCCTTCACTGGCAGTAAAATGCCTTTAATGGCTTCACCTTACAAAATAGCTAAACAAAGATGTTTATGTGTTTTGGTCACAAGAAGTAATAATTATCAAATCTTTAACCGATATTTATGAATTTTGAATATTTTATCATCTTTAGTTTAAGGAAAGAATCAATGAAACGTGGAAAGTGTGTGCTAAAAGCATCTAATTATTATACGTATTTCAAAAGAAGGAGTGACTTTTTCTGTCTGCTTTAACACATACGTAATCTTGCATGTAGGATGGTAACTGTAGTTTAGGATCGGACTGATTTTTATTGACACAAATCACTTGATCGCACTATATTTAGTAAAAGTTTTGATTCTGGTATAGACCAAAGGACATGGTGTAAAGGAGTAATAATTCCTATTTATACAAAGGACGATTAATCTTATCACAGGGGAATGACGTTAATTAATGTAATGGAAAATATTTTCAATTACTCTTCAAAGTATAATAAATAAATATTTCGAATCAAATGATGTTTTCAACGCAGAGATAGACATAGTGCTAGTGATTAAATATTCTTATTGCATATACTAATTGAAGATAACGTTATATTTCACATAAAAAATCTAAATCACATCGTGATTTTATCTTTACAATGCAGATAAAATCGGAACGTGGATACTGAAATGGCGTTTGTCCGTCCATCCATTTATATGAATAGGAAAATGAAGAACATCAAATTTCATCAAAATCTACTCGGGTTGCTCTGAGTTATGGACTAACGTTACTTCAAAACTTGTTGTTGGTTGAAATATTATAAAAACAACTCAGCATGGATGTTTTTTGCAATAAGAAAATACTAAGGAAAATGAACTATCAATGCGGTAAAAAATTGTCCAGAGCCATGTTTTTACATCTTCCCAGGGATAAAAAAGCACGATTTGAAATTAAAGCTCGCAAAGAAAAAACTCTGAAAAGCAAAAATATCTTCAAATATGGTAACAACCGTAATTGCAACATACAGGATCTTTAATCTGAGTATAAATTATTCTTTACTTGTAAATAAACTATTCATACCCTGAGTATAAACTATTCTTAACCTGAGTATCAACACCTACAAACCTGAATATAAACCATTCTAAATCTAATTGTGGACAATTTGAAACCTGAAAATAAGCTATTCTGACCTATGTATCAATTGTTCTTAACCTGAATACAAACAATTATAAAAGCACATTAAATAAAATATGAACATTTCTTAATCTGCATATAAACTTTTCTTAGCCTGAATGTAAAGAATTCTAGATATGAATATTAACAGTTCTAAATTTGAATCCTGAAAATAAAAACCTGATTATCAACTTTTATACCATGATTTTGAATAAAGAAACATCGACAGATGACGTTCGTACCATTCCATGAAAAACGGCAAATGATTCCCGGTTATAAGATCGTGTGTGCACAGGTGGAACAAAGCAAAACGAAATCTCGAACTGGGCCAGAATAAACCTATATTATAATATATATAATCTATTATAAGCTTGAATGTTCTCTAAATCTGGATAAAATTCTAAACCTGATTATAAACTTTTCTAACTATGATTGGGTGCTTAAATACAGAAAGTACACGAGAACAACAACATGCAAATCTCCAATAAAAAGAGAAAGAAAAAAAGAACCATGATAATAGAAAAAAAACCACAACACCGCCTATCCTATGTAGCGATAACCATGTAATGATTTACTAGCTTCGTCGCGGATAAATCCAGAAAACGTTTCACTTCATCCATCACGTTTTTCTTCGAATTAATTAGAAAAGCAATTGATTATTCTTGTAGCAATTTCCGTAGAATTGAATGAAAAGGTATGTTTTATTCTTTCTTATTGTCAAAAGAAATGCAAACATTGATTTTTCCAGGTAAGAGATACTTGCTTAGGTTTGAGCTGAATCAAAGATGAAATATGAAATTTAATATAAAAAAATAATGATTATATTGGTGTTATAAATTAAATATTGCTTGGAGATGAAATAATGTTGAAATTCATAACTTTGTCAAACATGGCGATAAATATGCTTATTCCAAACCAAGTTTATGTTATTATTTAATTAACCCAAATAAATTTCAGTGTATAATGTTATGCACCTGGTTGTCCATCTGTCAGTTAATAACTTACTGTCCGCTGAATTAATTACTTGCCAGAAATGTTAACCATTAAGAAACGATTTGCAGATTTGACTTTCTCGTTTCAGGGTCAAGCTCATGCTTAACCATTCCACATTAATTCCAAAAATTGAAACCGACGGAAAGAAATTAAAACCATCAGGTAGAAATGTTTATCGTGATGTGACGATGTGTAGAACTCAATTTTCTTGTATTTGACATCTTCCAATAATATATTTGCAAAAATTCTGAATATGTTGATGTTTTTTACAAGAAGTCCACGCTTGACTTTCCTCGTTCCTCTGTATTAAATGCAGCCAACAACTACTTGAGAGGTAGGCCGTTATAAGTGCTATTTATAAGTGCTTTTTTGGCCATTTATCTAAAACAAAGCTCCACATGTTTATTTGATTATAGAAATTGATGTTTTACACTGTTTTGAGAAGCATAAGTTGTAATATTAAAAGCCAATTATGCCTCAAAAATACTTTAATTTTTATTCCTCAAAAGATTTTTAATTTTGGTGTACTTTTTTAAGTTTATTAAAAGTTACCCACTGACCAAATATCATCTGTTGCTTTTTGGCAGTAAGTACCGTTATAGTGAATTAGTTTCTTGCATGGAAGTCAAATAATACTTTGTTTATATTTTGCTACATTTATGACAAATTATTTCACATTTATCGCTACATTTTTCAAGTAACAATCATCTAATATGTCTCTAAAACCTTTACTTAAACATGATAAATTATTGTTAACCCTTTCTAGTGAAGTAAATTGTATTTGTTTCTGGGGCAAATTGTGTCTTTAAAAATCTTATTATTTTCATAAGCTGATTTTATTGACTTATCTGTCTTCATAGACCTTTTGTATACTAAGCAGTGACATCTGCATTTATTGTAAATCTGTGAAGAGGCTATTAAGATATTTTCTACATTGACCACAACTGTACAGCAATATAAGTACTTTTTAATAACCAAAGTTGAAGAAAGCCGTGTAAAAATACAATATCCTATCTCAATACACTAGAAAAAATTGAAATAATATGAACAAATGTCTTCAATTTTGTATTGTATATATCTTTATGAGTTGAACAAGAAACAGAAAGCACAAAATAATTGAACAATTTGAACATCAACAGTTAACATCCTTATTCAGCTCAATGTTTCGAAACTAACAATTTCATTGGTGACAAATGTAGCTCAAAAACGACTTTTATACAACAATGATGAAAAAGATTTTTTAAGAGAAACTGAAAAAAGGAAAGAAAGATAAATGTCCGCCATTTTTTGTTATAATATATACCTATGATAGTGCTGGCAATACTTAAAGTATCAAAGAATGACGTTACCTCTGCTAGGAGTTTGGTTAAATGTATTTATTCGTTTCATGAATACGAAAATTATTTATGAAAAAAAATCTGCTATTGAATCGTTGATTTTTAAAGTGAGTTTTTTTACTGGACGAAAATTGATTACCTGTCGGCTGCAATCACTAGAAGAGTGAGAATCGACGCTGAACAAATGAAGTAATTTATAAATCGAAGAGTCTTACAAGCAAATGACATCGTGAACGTCAGTGGATTTCTTAGATCAACAATGATGAATGGCATTCCAACAATGCAAGTTGTAAAGTCCAGTGCTCCCAGTACCAGAATAAATATCCTATGATTGGATGGTTTAATGCGAAATGCATACACGAGAAGAACGTGCAAATTTCCAACAAAACCAAATATCATGATAATAGTTACAAACACTACACCACCTATGTACTGCTTCGCTTCTTCCTGATTTAATTTAGAGAGAGAATGTTTCACTTCATCCATGATATAAAAGTTAATTCTTATTTTTCAAAATTGTGATTTTCAATCAATATTGAATAACTACATCATGTTAATGTAATAAATAGAAATACTTTAATTTATATAAAGGTATTTGCCTACGTTATCCAGAAACAAATGTCTCTCCCAATAAACCAATAACAAACCCATCACAGTGTTTGATTTAATATCAGTATCATTTGTAAATGCCTGCAAATTCTTGCGTGTAAAAATCATGTTTTGCTTTTATCTTTTAACATTATTTGAGATCGGAGATGAAAACTTTTATGCTTTTACGTCACTGTGCACTCGTGATATTTCCATGAAACGTGTTATAAAATATCAGTTTCTTAAAATATGAAAAACAAGATCCACAATGAAGATCAGTTTAGGGTAGTGACCCATTCAAGAAATTTGTCTGAAATTTGTATGACATCTAAGGTGGAGGCATTTTTTACTCTAAGTTTAAAATTCATATTTTTTATAGATGTCTACTAGGCAATGCTGTATGCCAAATATTGAGGCAAAGTATTAATCCACAAAACGGAAAGATGTGCTTTTCTATATCTTAGGTGTATCTCGGGGAACGGGTGAATTTTGACCTGAGGGTCGTGATTATTATTTCTTTTGTAGAAATCTACAAATTGATGCTCATGCCAAATATCTAAGCTTTAGGCTTTGTAGTTAACATACATCAAGTGACCCCAGGGGCGGCCAATATTGACCCAAGGGGCATGATTGAAGTATGACCCACCTAATGCATGACCTCCACTTTGAAGAGTATTCAAATAGGCTAGAACTACTGTCAACTGCATTGAAACTGAAGGGCATGGGTTCAAGCCCCAGAAGAGGCAACATTTTTTTTTCTTTTTTTTCTTTGAACATTATTAATGTGTTTCTCGGATCACTCTTGGTCAACTAAGTGTTTCGTTTTAATAAAAAAATATTTTCAGTATTTTCTTTGCTAGATTATGCCAAATTTATTATCAAATATGGTTCCTGATATTTTCAAAGTTTAATAAAATAAAAAGTAGACGGTAAAAATATTTAAATTTGACAAGCTCAACCAATATACTTTGAAAAAAATTTAGGCAAACTTTGAAAACAGCCTCTCATGTTGGTAAATTTTAGGGATATTTTGAATAAGGCCCGCCAAATAGGAAAATAGTCAAACAACTATTTGAAATGGGTGGGATAGGGTAACATTTTTATAAACATTTTTAAACAATTTGAGAAGCAAAAATAATTTTGCTTCTGTCATTTGTTAGCTGAATTCTATTACTTGTTTCTTAACAATGTTCAATAGGAAAACATTTTTTCATAATGATTATATTAGAGATTATTAAGTTTTTCTTATTTCTGAAAAAGAGCCCTTTTGATAGCAAAGTTTTTGTTAAGAAAAACCACCAGAACTTGTAAACTATACAGTAAACTTTGTTTAAATTTTACATACAGGTGTACTTTAAGGTATATTACTGACTTATGTTGTCAACTTTATAGTTCCTTATAGTGCCCATTAGGGGGCTCATAGGAGCTACATGTCGAAATTGTAAACTTTATGTATTGTTGTAAATATTGAACCAAGGGACATAATTCATATCAGTTTTGTAAATGTCAATAAGGCAAGGCTTCATGCTTTATATTTAATGTGAAAACATTGTAGTTTCTCACAACGAAACTTAAATGTGTTTTCCTATGTAGACACAATTTGATCAAAACAAGAATAATCTAACTTAGAATATCACCAAGGTATCGGGAAGTGTAAATAAATGCTATTACAACATCTTGTTGTGTATGTTGACAGAGGCTCAACGTAAAGAATCCTTTAAAGCACTACAAAAACGAATCGGCGACCAAGGAGATTTTAGAACGACCGGAGTTTTAAATAAAAGTTATAAGTGGATATATGGGGGTTTAAATATAGAAATTGTAAAAACGTTAATTTGTTTTGTCTAGCGAAAGTTCGTTCATACCAGCGACCAACACACTAAAAAGCAAATCACTTCGGGCTATGAGCTCATTATTCAATGTAACAAAAGATAAGCAAGTTCCCATTGATATTATGTTCAACCTGTTTGATGCATATGTTCTACCAATTATAAATTATAGTTGTGAAGTATGGGGTTGCATACCATCGGAGAATTTGGAAATTGTACATAGGAAGTTCTGTAAATGGTTGCTTAATGTGAAAATGTCAACAAATACTCTTTCATTGTTTGCATAAGTAGGCCGATTTCCTTTATATATTTCACGTCATGTAAGAATTGTTAAATATTTTATAAAAATAAACTTTTTTTTACAAAGTGCTGGATTTAATGATGTGTGGATGTATCCAGAATCAGTTAAGATAAATATATTTATAACAGTTGTTACGAGCCAGGCGTAACGAGAAAGAAAAAACAGCAACAAACTTGTAACAATAACAAATTTATTACAGAAAAATTATTAAAGAAAATAAAATAACAAATTACAAATACCTGAAGTCCAATAAAAATGAAATCTTAAATGTCTAGTCTGATCCTGGAATGATCCTTTTTTGAATAGCACAGTTAAATCCAAGTAAAATCCAAGAACACTTTAGAATAAATTCCCACAATACAATCCACAAGAATAATTTTAACTATTTTAAAATAATCCAAGCTCCAATAAATCACTTAATATCCAAGTTGAATAATACTCCAAATATATTGATGACTTAAAAGGTAACTGATGACTTAAAAGATAAAGGAAATGAAAAGTATCCTGTAATATATATATAAACTAAGAACATTCCAGAATAGTCTATTATGTTCTAGAGTAATCATAATCTAGCACTTTCAACAACAAAGAATAATCTGGAAATTTCTATCTAAATATAATGCACGAATCATAATCTAGAATTTTCTACAACAGTTAAAAAAGTTCTAGTACATACATGTAGTTTATGTTCTAAAAATAGAACAGTGATAATACTATATACATATAATGTGTTGCATACATAACACAGTCCTACATGGTCGTTTAAAAGATATTTATATCACAAATTTGCATTGTAGTGTACATATTTGTTTTTCTTTGTATTTGAATAAACATATCAAAACCGATTTTAGCAGGTCTAAATACCTGGATATTGTTGACACAATGAAATTAAGAAATATATCAGCTTAACTTAAATTATCATCTCACAATTTGTTTATAGAAACAGGTAGACACAATAATATTGATAGAAATGACCGGAAATGTAGTATTTGCAACAATAATGACATCGAAGATGAATATCACTTTGTATTGATTTGTACTTTGTATGATTCTCTTAGGAAACAGTATATATCCAACTATTTTACAAGAAACCCTCGCATGTTTAAATTTTTAGAATTGCTGAATTCAGAAAGGAAGTCAGTGTTAACAAAATTAGCTATATATTGCAACAAAGCTTTTAAATTAAGATTTGATTCATTGAATGTCAGATATTGCTATATAAGACCACCTTGTTGTATTGTTTAAAGTTATATAAGAAATGTATATATTACATGTGTTGTATTACACTCTCACTAGTTTATTTCATTTATTGATATGGCTAATGCGTTTACCATTTTTTTTCCATATTCATGGATGTATATATTTGTTGTATATGAAGATGAGCTGTATATGCTTAATTCAAAATGATATATATGTTCTGTTCTGTACTATTAGTACCTATATGTATCACTATGATCCGTTTAAGGGTTCATAGAGTAATTTGTTTACAAAACACTTTGTAAATATTAAAGAAAGCCTTTTGAGAATTACTTATAATAATAATAATAATAATAATAATAATAATAATAATAATAATAATAATAAAATCTTTATTTTTAGAAGGTAACATACAAAGTTTACACAGTAAGAAGAATACTTATTTTCAGTATGGCCTTCTGATTTAACAATAACAAAGAAATAAATGTAGAAATTTAAAATATGTTTATATACACCATAATTGATGTGTGGTATTTCACTCTGAAATTGAATTTCAGCCATTTGTTTATTAAAAAGATCTAACGTTGGTGAACGTATCGGTCTATTTAGTATAATTTTTGCAGCTTTTTTTTAATTGAGTTTACTTTATTGATATATGAGTACATACCGTACAAACAATAATCAAGCACAGGAAGGATGTACGCGTTGTAATATATATTTTTTACTTCGTCAGTAAGGTAAAAAATGATATGTTTGAAGAGGGCAATTTTTGTATTTAGTTTTTTTGCAAACAGAGTCTATTTGATAATGCCAGTTTAATGTATGATCTACATAAATGCCCAATAACTTTTAAACTTTAACATTTTCAAGAGTTGCATCATTTACTTTCAGTGGGAGAGGCTTACATTTCTTCATATGATTTTTGAATAAAGGAAATTTGTTTATGTGGAAGTGTTGTATAGAGGGTAGAAAATCACATGTACTGACGGTTGAAGCTTGATAGTTCTTAATTTCAAATTTATCCACAAATTCACCAGAATTTTTTATCGATCAAAAGAGATCTTTGCCAGTGTTTTCGTACACTTGTTAAAAGTTGAATACCACTCTAGCCGGTGCTAGGCGCATGAGAGATGTTGGACTCGTGTACATACTCAGTCAAACCTATTCTGCAATTTTTATGTATTTCTGTTGTGATTAATACTTTTGAGCGATCACACTTATCCAAATTTTTATCACAATATCTAATAACATGTGTCATAATGTCAATCAGACAAGACACGTCAATAAAATAGAAAGTTAACTTGTAGTGCAAGAAGTAGGATTAGCAATAAATCTGGCATTTTAAGTTTCATATGTAGTTTACGAATCCAATGCATACCAGGAAGTTTGAGGTTTTTTTTTCAACCATTCGGACTTTCAGACTAGAAATATAATTGTTAACAATGTCTTTTTAACCCTTAACCCGTTTCGACTTGATATCAAATAAATTCAATAGATTAACTGTTAAAGAATTAAATCCATTTGATTCTTACACTAAAATTGTAAAGTAATATAACGCATAGTTACTTTGAGTTTATAGTAAAACTTCAAATTAACAGAAGTACTTAACATAATAATTATGGTATTAGGTTAAATTTAAGTAATGCCTCTTCAAGCAGTATGATATCATTTTGGTCAAACATTTACGTACCTACGCGAAACATTGTTAAATCCAATGTAAAATATATAATGTCAACATTGTACAAAAACTCAGAAGAATGTATTCTCAACTCTAACATTAAAAGACTGCAACTTCAAAAGCATATTTGACAAGTAGTTTATAATAGCTAACGGGTAATCCTGACAGTAAAACAGAAGTTGAAAAAAATATAATAATTATATAATCAAGGAATAGTAATTATAAATTTTGTCGTATTATACTGTTTACACATCATATTAATATAAATGACAAGTCGACATGCATATACATATATTAAGGTTTTTATTTCATATATAAGAGGGTGTACATAGTTCATACGTCAAAAATGATAGATTCTCTAGATTTCATAACATTTTATGTGAAAGCTGTCATTATATATACTGGGCTACAGGTCCAGTCTAGATAGTTCGAATTTGGTATTTCACTTGTACACTTATGTATTTTGAAACAACTGTGAGTTCTCTCTCCGTTATACGACAATTTTTTAAATCGAGATTCTGCTATAAAATATAATTTTAAACTAAAAAATTAATATGCTGTTCTGATTAATTTATTTCCGCACAAAAAATCATCACTTCCTTGTAGAGATGGAAAATTTCAATTCGCCAGAACTATCATAAATGCACTATTTTTTAAGTACTCTAGTGGCACTTATAGTAAAGTTGTTCACATTATTTTTTTGCTACCGTAGATCATCAATAAGCCCAAATATTCCACACATTTAATATATTCGAAGGTGACACAAAACTGTCTATTCTCCTGTAGGTAGATGATATATGTTTGATACGCAGGAACGAAGAAAATTTACAAGCCACGCTAAATGTACTACATTGCTAGTGTAGAAAGTGGCGTGTGCTTGTAAATACATAAAAAGCAAGTAAAGCTCGTGCTGTATAATTATTTAGTGACGCGGCGGCAAAGTCCACTTTTACGGTGTTAAACAGTTATCATAACTGTATATTATCTTACGGCATGAAAACTTGAGATATAAATTAAAATATCAACAAATTAAACAACTGTCGGCGTAACGCAGTAAGTAAGGTTGTCAGTAACACATGTAATCTTGTAGTTAAATAATGCAGGACTGGTTCTTATTTTAGTTTTTTGAGAAAATAGTTTCTGTATATAAACAATCAAATGTGAATTATATTTTTTCTTGACGTGTTAAATGTTGTGTTAATTTCTATTAACTTCTCATTTCACATTTTGTTTTCAAAAGTAATATCTAGCAAGTTGGTACAACCTTATACTGAATACTAAATGGAATGAATACATGTACACAAATTGTTTCAACTACGAAATACTCTTGTACTGCACAAGTACTTTGACTACTGTATACTACACACTACATAGAATAAAAGATATTATTAAAGTTGTATTTAAATCATTACATATCAAACAAAACTACTTTTATTTTCCAATTCACTTGCATCTGTAGTAAAAATGAAAAAGCAGGGAAACAAAAAAAAGTTAGACAACTTGTGGCTCGTGAAAAAAATAAGTTGGTATTGCATCTCATTGACTTTACCAACTTTGCCAGCAAGACATTTGAAATTCTATCTTTTATCTTGTACTATATTCGCTTCTTAAAAACCTGTTTTACCTATTCAGACAAAGATTGTAAACTTTTGTGTACACAAAAAATGCAACAACACTCTCACATTATCATAGTGGCAAAGTACAGCTACATTTCGTTTACTACAGATATAAGTATCTTGGTAAAGGTGATTTTTCACATCACTGTGGGTGTTGGTCGTAAATTGGGAAATATCATCTCTAAAATACATAACTGTTCGAATCATGTGTGATACCAATCTTACACTATTGTGCTTCTGTATAGGGATTCAAACATTACCAGTCAATTGACATAAATGTACAATACCGCCCAAAAAACACTGTATATCGATAATACGGTATTGGAATAGGCTTATTGTATTCAATGATAAAGGGATTACTAATCGCTTCTTCAAAATGGACTTCGGCAAAATCAGTAATAATTGATGAGAAAAAACCGTTATAAGCATAGATTATGTTAAGACCTGAAGGAAAACTTTATAAAAGTATATGTTCCGTTAAATTTGAATAAAATGAAAGGTCAATGTTATCTCAATTTAGGTGTGGCATTATCCCGTTAAGGATTGATATCAGTGAAACATCAGAGCAGAGAATTTGCCTGTTGTGTACCGATATTAAAAAAAGATGAAATGCACGTATGCAATGTCCCCTTTACAACAACATCAGAGTGTTAGACATTTTTGATGAACAATTAATTACGATTAATGAATACAGATTTTTAATGAACATGAACGATGATATCAAAATGAAATATCTTGTTGAAAACTTTCTGCAAAAAGCAGCTTACTACCTTGTTAATGCATATCTAAAAAGAAGTAAATCTTTGTTTAAGCGTTAAAATATTTTTGTTTATAACAAAGACTAAAGTTGTGTTTCCCCCGAAAATCTTAGAATTAAAAATTCTATTGTAAATTCAATTCATATAGAAATGCATATTGTTTGGTTGAGGTTTGCTGCACCATTAACCGGTTTTAACTCCCCAGCAGTCATTATTATGCTGCTGACCGTTCCAAGGCGGCGCCCCTCTGTGTTCCTCAGATGTATGTCTATGTTGTTTTATACTGTTTTTGTGACACTTTTGCTTGTGTCCCTTGTTGTTTTCTCGTCTACTGTAAGTACCTTCCCCTTTTCTCCTAGTTTTTATTTCTTTGATTAACTCCCCCCATGCCCCGGTCTTCTGTCTCCTTCTTCTGTGCCCTTTGAATTTGTGGGCCTATTATTCAATCAATTATTTGTTTTCTTTGAATTCCTTATCAGTTACAAATTATTTCTCATTTTAGTGATTAGCCTGTCCGTGCTGTCTTGTGCCCTGTCCTGTTTTTGTTTGGGGTCCACCTGGACTCTTGCCACTGGTTCTTGTTGCTGGGTCGTGTGGGGGTTGCGTTCATTGAACGCCGCCTTTCCTTGTTGATCTTGTTTATCATATTGTAGCATATACGACTATTTCATTCTGCAATATCGATTATCTGAATAGAAAAATAATTTCATGTGAACCATTTATAATGTATATATGTCCGGTAACTTATTGGTCCACTGGGCTTGGTGTTATGTTAAATAATTTAATTACGTTATTTGTAAACTGTCATTCACATATCACTTTAATGAAGTATTTACTTACTTTTGTATTCATATAGTGGTGCCCTTCTGATTTGTTTATACATGTATAAATTCATTAAATTACATTATTATTGGTCTCATGTTGTTTATTTTTTGTATGGCAAACTGGTATATATATTTTGAGATGACATAAAACTTGTAAACGGAATAAAACACCGTCGTTCAATCGGGACTTTTTCATCTGTAAAGAGATAGGTAACGAGTATCACAATAATAAATATTGTTTTCGGTACTTTCTAGTTTTTGCTTTGTGGTATTTGAAAGTATTTGGTATGAATAGTTCTGGTTTTTCTCGTGCGTATTTCGCGTTTAAATAGTCATTCGAGGTTTGCTACTGTACAAGTAACATTACTTTTGTTCAGTTAATTTATAATGGATGACATTGAAAAATCGCCCACGAGGCCAGGCAGAAGTATTGATTTGTCCAATTCGGAGCAAATTTCATTGTTTAATACAACTCTAGAGAGGGCTTTAGACAGACAGCGTGATATATTTTTGGACCAAATTGAAGGTAGAATTGGGACACCAGCAAAGAAACGCCGGCCGATAATTTCCAGTTCAAAAGTGAAGGAAATGCGACAGTTATGCCAAGGGGTTATGTCGGAGGTTCGAGCCAGCAACAGCGATTCCCGCTCGGGTCTTGTTTCATCTGTCACCTCGGAGGACATTACACCAAAGACTGCCCTTACGTCCAGACGAGTGCAGTTCCTCTCCATTTCCCAGGCTATGACGGTCACCCAAGGTCATCAAGTACAGCCTGAAGTGAGCCGGATAAGTAATACAGTTGAGTATTTTTGTACAAGACTTGTTGATAACTTTTGTGAACAAAACGTGTTACATCAACATGTTAGTCTTAGAAATAAGGTAGATTTCTGGGTTAATGAGATAAAAGTTAATTGTTTTATTGAAGATATTATAAGAAATGGCTATAAGATACCTTTTGATACAGAACCTTCTCCCGTTTTTCTTAAAAATAAGCGTCAGCTTTAAAACACTCCAAATTCGTGAGTCAAGCTATTTCAGAAATTTTGGTTAAAAATGCATTGAAGAAATGCACTTTGCACCATTCTGTGTAAATCCGTTTACCGTGTATGTTAACTCGACCGGCAAAGAAAGATTAATTTTAGATCTTAGGCATGTAAATCTATTCGTTCGTGATTTTAAAGTTAAATTCGAGGGTTGCAAAGAAGCATTACATTTTTGTAAAAAAAGACAATCTCATCTTCAAATTTCATTTACGCTCGGGTTATCATCACGTTAGTATTAATGAATACTTTCACAAATTCTTAGGTTTTTCGTGGGAAGATAACGGCTGTCGCAAATATTACGTCTACACTGTTTTACCATTTGGTTTAAGTTTGGGCCTTACATTTTTACTAAATTATTAAGGCCGCTTGTTAAGTATTGAAGGACCCTCGAGATAAAAATCATTGTTTATTTAGATGACGGATGGGGTACTGATTCTCCATGGAGAAGTCTGTCAGTGGGTTAGCGAGCGGGTTTGTTCGGGTTTACACAAGGCAGGTCTTCTTGTAAATGAGGAGAAAAGTATTTGGTCACCTACTTAATTATAGAATGGCTAGGGTTTATTTGGAACATGTATAAAGGTATCGTTGAGATACCCTCTAGGAGAATTAATACATTGAAACAGTTATTGATTAAATGCGTCAAATCTGATACTATTATTACTGCACGTTTTTAGCAAAAGTAGTAGGAAGTATTATTTCAATGTCCTTAAGTTTTTGGTAATATTTGTAATATCATGACCAGACATCTTTTTGTACCAATTGTTAACAGATTAACGTGGGATAGTCGTATATATCTTGATCAAGATTCTGTTACTGAATTGAAATTTTGGCTCAATAATTCGTCAAATTTATCATTTAGATCAGTAATGTCTATTTACAGGATTTCAGAGCGTATTCTTTTTGTAGACACTAGTGATTTTGCAGGAGCAGGTATTTTACTAGGTTCCACCAATCAAGTTGCTCATTATATGTTTAAAGTGGATGATCGTTTTATGAGTTCAACTTGGAGTGAAATGAAAGCTTTAGAATTTGCAATCGAAACGTTTTCTGATCAGTTATATAATAGGTTCGTGAAAATATACTCTAAAACCAAAACGTTATTAGAATAGTTAATCAGGGTAGTACAAAGGGTCCTTTGCAAACTATGGCTAGAAAAATTTTCGATTTATGTGTTCAGCGCAGTATTCTTTAGAAATCGCCTGGGTTCCTAGAATTTTGAATTTTGAAGCAGACGACGCGAGTAAGATTTTTTATTGGGACGACTGGGGCGTATCGGAACATATTTTTAAGTTTCTTAATGCTAAATGGGGTCCGTTCACAGTCGACTGGTTCGCAAGCAATGTAAACAATAAATTGAACGTTTTTTATTCAAAATTCTGGTGCCCTGGTACGTCTTGAGTTGATGTATATGCTTATAACTGGGGAAATCAAAAATAATTGGATTGTTCCTCCAGTAAATTTAGTTCCTAGAGGTTCACAGTATATGTTTGTTTGTAAGGCAGAAGGAACTTTGATAGTTCCTAAGTGGGAGTCTGCAATTTTCTGGCCGTTAACTGTCAATATACATACCAGAGAGTTTCAAAACTTTGTGACAGATTTCATAGAGTATTGTAAACCTAGTCAGTTTTTCATTCCAGGACCATGCAAACATAGTGTTTTCGCTATTTCGCCTTTTAATGGAAACGTTCTCGCATTCAAAATTCGTTTTTCTTGAGTTATTAATATGATTTTAAAACTATTAATATGATTTAAAAAACAAGGGATTAGAGTTTAGAACTATTAATTTCGTGTGATGATATTAACTTGTTTGTTTTTCACGCGATTTTATTGTAAGGAGATAGTGACTTTATTGTAAAGAGATAGTGACTTTATATTTATATAATGACTTTATTACTTGTAAGGATATACGAATTTATAGTGTAAATACTACATGTATAATACATTTTACGTTATTAAATGTTCGAAGCCCCTGCTCCAGTGACCAGGGAAGGATAATCCTTGATTATCGTATGTGTTTTTGTTGAAGTTGTTTATGAAGCCCCTGCTCCAGTGACCAGGGAGGACCAATCTTTGATTGTTTATTATCAGATTGTTTTAATATAAGACAGTGAAAATGTGTAATATCAACCCATTATTATTAAGTTTTTACATATGTCTATATCAATCATTCTTATTGTTGCAGTTTCCTCGCAACGGGGTTTGGAGTGATGTATTGGACTTTGCCTGTAATCCTCGTTTATGTGCAGCCGTTTACCAGTTACCGGACATAGTGCGATCCTCAAAATCCAAGAACACAAACAAAAGTATGATCAATATTTTGTGAAGTTTACAGAGTGGTGTAAGTGTCATTCTCTTGAATCGTTACAGTGTGTATTTTCTTTAGTGATTTATTCTTTAAGAAAGTTACTAGTGCTGTTCTAGATTCTTATTTCTATGCTATTGACTGGAAACACGAGTTTCATTTGTTTGATAACCCATGTGACCACAGACTTGTGAAGCTGACGTGCGATGGTTGTGGAAAGGTACTCTCGTGTCAATAAAAGAAAAAAACAACAACCGATTAACATTGACATTTACAAAGAATTATCGATGTGTTTTCTGTAAATAATGTTATGAATTTAAAAAAATATAAGATTGTGTTAGATTTGTATTCTTGGATTTTCAGGATTTTTACTTTACAGTGAAATTTCATTGATTCAAATGTCAGACATACACTTTAATGATGATCATGTTTCTATTAGAATAAGAAAAAGTAAAACTGATCAATTTAAACATGGTACGTTGATAAATATAGCTAGAACCAATACTGCATTAGTTCCAGTGACGTGGTTATTGAAATATAACAAAGCAGCTAATCTCACTTTGGCCTCGGGCGAATATTTGTTTCCAAAGGTCCGCTTTCTGAAAAGTAAAGATAAATATGTTCTTTGCGATACCGGTTCACCTCTGTCGTATACTAGAGCACGGGAAATTCTTATAGAGGCTTTAAATCAAACTGGGGAAGACGGTTCGAATTTCGGCTTACATAGTTTGCGTAGCGGCGGAGCGTCTGCTGCGGCAAACAGCGACGCGAACTTAGATGCTAGATTAGTTAATAAGCACGGTCGTTTGAAATCTCCTTCTTCTGCCGACGGTTTTATTCATTACAGTCTTGAGAATCAACTTTCCGTTACTAAAAGTCTAGGCTTGTAGTTTTCTCATCGCCTTCTAACTCGATACTGTCTTTGTTTTTCCTTGTCAAGTATAGCAAATAATTGTTTTATTTTCGGACGAACGTAAGTGAGGGAGAAAATAATAAATATTGTTTTCGGTACTTTCTAGTTTTTGCTTCGTGGTATTTAAAAGTCTTGGTATTAATATTTCTCGTTTTTTCTCGTGCGTATTTCGCGGTTAAATAGTCATTCGAGGTTTGCTACTGTACAAGTAACATTACTTTTGTTCAGTTAATTTAAGGTCTAAACAAGTGAGATTGTTGCTTTATGTTGTAACAAAACTGTCCAATGGCTCAATTATCTGTATAATTATGTTGAATGAATATTTGTCTTTGGAGATATATATTGTCTTTATTACATTATAAAATACGTTATTATTCATGTATTGCTATGAGAAAATACTTGTCGATTTCAAGAAATAAAAAGTAGCAAACCGCCTTCTAACTCGATACTGTCTTTGTTTTTCCTTGTCACGTATAGCAAATAATTGTTTTGTTTTCGGACAAACGTAAGTGAGGGAGAAAATAAACATGTATTTCCTCATTATAAAACAGATCGAAAGAATATACATGTACATCGAAGCGTTCTATACCACAATTCTGAAAATTCGAACCACTATTCCGTACTGAAATAATTATACTTTGAACTTTTATAAAAACATTACTTTTGTATTAAAATCGATAACTTATAGACGTAAATATATTTCTGTTAATTAAGTATATTAAAATATACTTGTTTGTAAATTGTTTCTCATTTATATGTTCATTTTAAATTCTGTTCTTTTTTGTTTTCACATGTTCATTATTTTATCTAATTGAATTTTACAATATCGTGTAACTTGGAAAAAAAGTTACAAGAATTTTATTTTCTGATAATGACCTGTGTTAATCTGCTTAAACATTCGTGAGTCTTTATCATAGTGTTTGACCTGTAAAATGAATACAATTACCAACCTTCCAATACGTATTCTTACCATTTGATTCATAGATTTGTATCTTCAAAAGGTTCTGTGCAAACATGTAGTATATGCTGCATTTAGGGAATGAAAATGGAAGTTCCAATAACTTTTATACTTATTGGTTTCAAGACACTTTCTGTTTAAAAGACACTGTTTAAAATATTAATTATACTATATTGATGTATAAAATTTGATTATTTTATAATCTTAAGTTTAAAGGGAAAGACAAGGTTAAAATAAAAACTTGATTTCAGAAAAAGAATACTATAAATAATAAGTCTGCAAATTTTCTGCCGCCAAATAATAATATTAAACGAATGATAACAAAATTTAAATCGCTAAATCACCGATTTCTACAAATCGGTAAGCGCGGCCATGTTTGTGTATTGGCCGTATAAAAACAGGTGCGCGTGATGTCATTTCCCCACATCTTTTAGATTCATGATAAATCTAGTTCAATCGTAAGGAAATATTAATATAATTAAGTATTGATCAGACAATTTAATTTTCACAGGAGGTGTAGAGGAGATTTTTTATGGTTCAAAATACGTAACAATATCAAAAAAAAAAAAATAATAATAAAAAATAAAGAAACGTACGGCTAGCCAAAAGTTCTAGCCGTACGTGAGTCACGAACGACTAGCCAGGACGCACTTCATTGTCTAGCCGTACGGCAATTTTCAAAATTATATGGAAGTCGAATGTTATAAAATTGTTGATTTTCATGCTTATCATTTGTTGTTTAATTTGTATGAATTATTAAATCATTTTTGTTAATTTTAAGCACATGGATCGAATAAAAAATGATCGGAGTGGAATAAATAAATAAAAAGAACATTGAATGGGAAAAAACGGTGAAATGCAAAAATAATTATATAGTTTTCAAAACAGTAGATAAATATCGAACATAAAAACACAGTCAATCAATTAATTAGCCTTAATTAAAACCTATCCAGGGACTGACAATAGAATTTTAGAATGCCTTTCACGGAACATGCAAACTTTCCTTGATACAGTACCGTCGGTAATTGTCGCAATTATCAAGAGCCTAACAACAATCATTTTCAGTGTTTGTTGTTGTTGTTTTTTTTTTTCCATATAAAAGGTGTCGAAAATTAAACTTAATGAAACAAAAAATGATTATTATCAAAAATTTGTAAACTATTTCAATTGGTGTAAATGCAAGCAAAGGCTATTTTTTCTCGACATCTTGCGATGACAAAGATCGATATATATATAGCGATCAAGGCGATTAATCTCTAAAAAGTTAACATCCAAAGACAATTAATGCTGTTTCTTGGTTAAAATCCTCGCTTAAAGTCATAAAATAACATATGCATTTTCGACTTCCATAAAATTTTGAAAAATGCCGTACGGCTAGCCAATACAGCGTGTCCTTGCTAGTCGTACGTGACTCACGTACGGCTAAAACTTTTGGCTAGCCGTACGGGCACGTACGCTAGCCACTTCCATTATAAAAACCCTACTAAAATGTGTTCTTAATAGTACATATAATTAATTTTTTGCAGTTTGATTCTGACTTTCAAATTTAAAGGTGTGAACATATGTTATAATTGATGTACACATTTCAAAAATATCAGCAACTGTTTTGAAAAGTAAATTGTTAACATGTCTGTCAACGTATGATGCTGCGCATCGTAATCGTAGCCTAATATTAACTGCAGGCAAATCATTTTTATTGGCTGCTCAAAAATCTAATTTGCATAATTTATTCACACAATTGCTGGTTCTTACTACTTATGTCTAATACTGCGCATTGTCCATTTTAATTGTTCCTAATTTGCACCAAATGCTCCTGTCACACTGTGTACTGACGATTTTTATTGCTCCTTGTATGCCTCTGTGCCGACAGACCTTTTGATCATGCACAATGTTGCCCTAATTGGTTAATCACCCTTGTCAAATATTCTAATGACGAAATAGACATCTATTTTTTTACGCTTCATCAGTGAACTGAATGACCTTAGGGGAATTCGGTTCCACACCTGTCAAATTGTACTGTAGTAAATTACAGCACGTCATAAAATAGCAACACATTTTTTTCAGTTCCCAATAATCATTTTAAATATAAGTAGATTTATGATTTTTTTGTTTTATTGGATTAAATTTACGGTAGAAGAAATGCGTATCTGTCGGGGAAAGGAATTTGGTAAGTAGATAACGTGGAAAAAAGCTTTGGGGAACTGGTTAAACCCGAGAATATGCGTAATTATAGGGGAATGGGCAACCTGTTGCTGTTGGTACCAGTTTTGACTGGGTGCCTAAATAACTTTACGGACAGTTTTGTTTTCATATGATATAAGTCTGGCTGCCGATTTTCCTGCGCCTTTCTCATTTTTAGCGTCAATGGCGGAAAATCGCGTCCTCAGCATATTGGATTTAGTTGATATTTTACTTGAAAAAAGATATATGACCGGCGATGTACCCTATTTGGACAGCTTGTCTAGCGAAAATTAAGTACAAAATACAAGGATATATCGTCAATTTGAAGAAGTATCTCATAGTACCCAAAGTGATGGTTTATCTTTGAAAATTAAGCAGTCATTGCTTAAATCATGTGGTGGGATCATCAGCAAGCTTGAGTATCGGGCAAATGATAATTAATGTCGCGGCGTCTTCAATTAATTAATTAAAGCAATTCAGTTCCATATGATGTTTTCATAAATAATATATAATGTACGCAATTAAATTAATAAGTTCTTCATCAAGATATATTTCAGTTGTACCAGCGTGTACAACTATACCGGAAGTGGGTATTACACGTCACAATCTCGGTCTCGTCTGTCTCGCGAGAATGACAGAACGCCAAAATGGCGGCGCCCATGAACTTATTTCTCAAGTAAAAAATAGTGTCTTTAAACACGAATTTCTCTCTTATAGGGTTGATGTCAATAGGGAAACTGTCATGGTTCCTCTTTTTAAATGATGAATATTTATATAAGACAGACATCAATCCATCCATTCTTATTCCTTTAAAGAAATAAGCAAAGAAAGTTAAAAAGCGTGAGCTAAAATATCTGAATTGACTAACATATGTGTAAATGAAGAATGGCTTAAATCACTGAATAAATTGATATGGTGAATTTTACTTAGCTTATAATCATAGGCCTATAACAATTCAGCCATATCAGACATATATCGTGACTGGGAAGGTTAGAGATCTTGATGACATGACTGTTGGTGTTACTGAGACATTTGATTCTTCTTCTAGCCTCTTGAATATATGCCCAAGGGTTGTTAGTGTTCACCCAGGTAAATCTTTTTCTAGAATCCCAGTCAGGATTTGCAACTTGTCAGCAAGACCAGCGGTTATTTACCCGAACTCTGTTCTTTGTATTTTAAAGCAGGTAGATGCTGTTCGTTCTCTTGATCCTTCAGAAGGTTCAGTCTCCAAACCAATATAATACTCTTGAAGAACTTGTGTAACAATTCATTCTGATAACCTTCCTGGTGATGAACATTCTCAGGTTGTTAAATTTCTTAGCAACTGGAAACATATCTTTTCTTCTGGGATTACAGATCTTGGCTGTTCTAAGTCTGTTGAGCACAAAATTGAGTTGTTAGACTCAAAACCATTCAAAGAGCCTTATAGAAGGATTCCAACTGGTATGTTTGAAGAGATAAGAGAGCATATTCAAGAAATGCTGAAAGCTGGTGTTATAAGGCCTTCACGCAGTCCATTTTCTTCAAACGTAATTTTGGTCAGAAAGAAGGATGGTTCCCTTCGATTTTGTATCGATTTCCGTCGATTGAATAACAAAACCGTGAAGGATGCCTTTGCACTTCCCCGCAAAGATGAAACCATTGACGGTCTTGCTGGTTCGAAGTTCTTCTCAAAACTTGATCTTCGCTAAGGGTACTGGCAGGTTCCTTTAAGAGAATCATACTAACCAAAAACTGCTTTCACTGTTGGTCCTCTTGGGTTTTTCGAGTGCGAACGAATGGCTCTCGGTTTAACAAACTCCCCGCAACTTTTCATAGGTTAATAGAGCGCTGTATGGGAGAACTGCACCTTAAAGAATGTGCTATCTATTTAGATGACGTAAGTGTCTTTAGTGACACCGTTCAATAGCATTTAGAGAGACTTGCGGCAGTGTTTCACAAATTGGAACAATATGGGCCCTTGTAGGT
Organism: Ruditapes philippinarum; assembly: GCF_026571515.1. Taxonomy (NCBI): domain Eukaryota; kingdom Metazoa; phylum Mollusca; class Bivalvia; order Venerida; family Veneridae; genus Ruditapes; species Ruditapes philippinarum. The sequence continues at coordinate 522,404 of NW_026861019.1, forward strand.
GATTTTCTTGTTGCTCTGTCTTCCTTTAGGACATTGAGTACTTTTGTTATGGTCACTGGGTTTACTTTTATATGTTTCTACATGATCATTTTAGTGTTTTACTTATTTAACCTTTTGTAACCATGACAACTGTTAGAATTTCACTTGGCGGGGATTCATTTTATTTACACTGTCTCGTTTAAAGGAACATGGTGGGGCTAAGAGCGAGGTTTGGTGCACCATTAACCGGTTAAAACTCCCCAGCAGTCATTATTATGCTGCTGACCGTTCCAAGGCGGCGCCTCACTGTGTTCCTCAGATGTTTGTCTATGTTGTTTCATACTGTTTTGGTGACACTTTTGCTTGTGTCCCTTGTTGTTTTCTCGACTACGGTAAGTATCTTCCCCATTGCCCCTAGTTTTTATTTCTTTGATTACCCCAACCTTCACCCCCCCCCTTCCCCCGGTCTCCTGTCCCCTTCCCCTTTGTGGGCCTATGATTATTTTCTTTGAATTCCTAATCAGTTACAAATTATTTATCATTTAATGATTAACCTGTCCGTGCTCTGTCTTTGCCCTGTCCTGTTTTTGTTTGGGGACCGCCTGGGCTCCTTGCCATTGGTTCTTGTTGCTGGGTCATCTGGGGGTTGCGTTCATTGAACGCCGCCTTTCCTTGTTGATCTTGTTTATCATATTTTGAAACTTAAATTTTCTAAATGCGAGGTCTTTCAGCTTGAAGTAAAGTATCTATAAAGTTCTACAAAAATGGCCAGTGCCTACATCTATCAAAGAACTTCGTGCATTTTTGGATTTCGCAGATTATTACCGCTGTTTCGTAAAAGGCTATTCCCTGATAGAAAAACCTTTTACATGTAGTGACTTACTTGTTGGTCATCCTACTAATAAGAAGGGTAAGTCCAGACAGCAAGATGCTCCTTGGAACAAGAGCACGCTTTTAAATATCTCATTGAAAGTTTAACTTCCATTCCTATCTTGACATATCATGCAGATTACTGAGAGAGTTATTGCCTATGCCAGTCGAGGTTTACGACCGACTGACAGGAACTACCCAGCTCATAAGCTTGAATTTCTTTCCTTGAAATGGACTGTGGTAGACAAATTCCTTGAATACCTGTATGGAAATCAGTTTCTTGTACGCACTGATAATAATCCTCTCACGTTTGTTTTTACATCGGCCAAGCTCGATGCCCAATCTCTTCGCTTGTTAGCTTCACTTTCTGTCTATTACTTCTATTCAGTATCGTTCTGGAAAGCTTAATGTAGAGGATGACATTCTCTCTCGTTTACCAGGTGTTGAGGTTAGGAATAGTGACGAAACGAAAATTCTTTATCCATGGCCAGAAATTCTTTAAACCTTTGTTTCAAGCTTCTATTGCCGATGTTCGAGAACTCCTTGCAGTTGATTGTATTTCTTTCTCTCACAAAGCCCAAGCTACTAAGTATTCGCCCGAGTGAAGACTTTGGAAATTGTCTCAGTGATATTGATTGGAAACTCGAGCAAGCCAAAGATAGTGTAATTTCAAGAGTTATTAGTATTGTGAAAGCTGGTCACAAACTTAAAAGTCGCCAGAGTTGTCTTGAAACAGATCCTGTCAGACAGTATTTACGTGAATGGAGTACTCTCTTTCTCAAAGATGATATTTTGTACAGGAAAGTTAATGTGTCCGGTAATCCTGTAGTACAACTAGTTGTACCCATTGTCTTTCATGATATTATATTTTCCGGATTACATGATGAGGCATGTCACCGGGGAAGAGATCGGACCTTATCTTTGATCATGTCCAGATTTTTCTGGCCCGGCTTGGATGCGTTTGTTGAAAAGCGTATACGGGAATGTGCCAGATGCATTCGACGTAAAACACTTGTGGGTAAGTAAGGCCGCATATCTTGTCTCTGTGGAATCAACGTTTCCACTTGAGCTTGTTTGTATGGATTATCTGTCCTTGGAAATGTCTGCGGCTGGCTTTGAGCATATATTGCTCATGACTGATCATTTTGATCACTGACCGTTATGCTCAAGCTATCCCCATTAAGAACCAGACAGTCCATACAACGGCCAAGATTTTATTTGAGCAGTTTATTTGCAATTACGGATTCTCTAGCCGCTTTCACAGTAATCAAGGCCGTAATTTTGAATCTGCCGTCATCAAGGAACTGTGTAAGCTGGCCAATGTTGAGAAATCTCGGAACACTCCATACCATCCCCAAGGCAATGGCATGCACGGGGCTAACACCCCACTTTCTAATGTTCGGACGGCATCCACGTCTTGCCATCGACGCCTTCCTTGGAATCAAGCCTGATGAACAACCCAAGACAAATGATCATTCTAATTATGTTCGTGACCTTCAAAAGCGTCTGGACTTTGCCTACAAAGTTGCCACCAGAGAGTCTTCGCAACAATCTCGATGGCATAAGAAACGGTATGATGTTCGTGTGCGGCAGGCAAAACTCGAATCAGGAGACAGAGTCTTTGTGAGGAACGTTGGTTTGAAGAGAAAGCACAAGCTTGCTGGTAAGTGGGGAAGAGATATGTATATTGTGGTGGAGCAACCAAAATCTGATATGCCTGTATTCCTTGTGAAGAAGGAGCAAGTTGGTTAACATCAACTTATAGGATGACATAACATATTTTCTGTTTCATATTGTTGTTTGAGTATGATCACAAGGTTTAAGGTAGGTTTTTGGGTGGCTCCAATATTCCTACTTGAATAATGTTGAATCACCCTTAGGATATGAGGCCTTCTTTTTAAATTTGTCTTTTGACGTCTTATCTGTGATACGCAGGCTTCATAACCTCTGATCCCCTTTCAAAATTCCATTTTATTTAGTTCTGCCCATTGTTTTCTCGTTTAGGGCACACGCCTTTTATTACTTGGGGACCATACACCGCTTTTCATGGAATGGTACGTAAGTTTTACATTGAAGGTTCCATGATAACCGCCGTATGAACACATATGCGGATGTTTCTAAATTCAAAATTTTACTATTTCATATTTAAATGTTGAATTCTGCTTAAGCCGGTGCTAGGGGGGCGTGGACGGTAACTTGCACTTTCCAGTACCGTCCATGAACAGGCTCAATCAAACCGAGCCTGCAACATTTTCAATTTTGCCGTGTTGGGCTTTCTTTAGGGATTCTGTATTTATCTATTTTAAGGTATTTGAAAAGGACAGTGATGTCATAGAACAATTTTACTCTCATTTATAAAAGTTATGTTATGTGGTTTATCTGTAACATGTGGTATTTATGCTTACTGCATATACTCAAATTACATTGTTGTTCTCATGTTGTGTGCGCTTTATAGGAAACCTAGGATTTAAGTGCCATCTGTGAGATGAATACTGAAATAAAATAAGTGCTTGATAATTTTACTTTTGTCGCTAATAGATAATTGTTTATGATAGTGACATATGCAATGAACATTTATACAGTACAATACATTTTAACAAAGAGTTATGCACCCGGCCCAATGGACCTATTAGTCACCTTTTATAATAAATAACATTAATCATATAACTTTACATGATATGACAGATAACGTGAGGGAAATGGTTATGGTAAAACAACACCAAATTATAAATATGAAAGTATGCACTTACTAGTATAACAAAAAAAAAACAACAAAAAAAACAATAGTTATGTGAGACATAATTTTTGTTGAAATGCAAAACCTAAATTATTTTCATAATTTAAGAGTAAAGTATACTTCGTCTAAACAAGTAAAATAGAGAAAAATAGAATCCCTAAGCTTTCATTATATATTTGGCTGTCTTTCTTATGTGATCAGTCATCAACACACGTACTTTTTCAGAAAGGGTTATATTAATTTCCTGAACACAGTCAACATTAACAAATATATCGTTTCTTATGTGTTTATAAATATCACATGATAACAAAAAGTGAGTCTCATCCTCCACTTCATTTCTTTCACAAAAACGATAAATTCTGTCTTCCACTGCATCTCCAACGAAACGCCCAGTCTCAATACGTATAGGTAAAATGCCAAATCTGAACTGACATAAAAATGACCGTTCATGTTTTCTTAAATTAAGTGAAACATAATCTTCCTTATCAAATGTATCTTTAAACAGTTTATATGTACGAAGTTTCCTACATGATTGCAAATCGGTCTGCCATTTATTACAGTACAGGTCTCGTATTTTATCTTTAGCAGTAGACAGACTAACTGTTGTTAAGTCTGTAAAGTGCTGTTCTAAATTAAGATCACTAAAAATCTTTTTTATATTTGAAGACCAATTTTCACATGTATTGCATTTACCGTAATCATATAAGAACACTTTTTTGGTTAGTCTATCATCCGGCATTGATAACAACCTGTTCCAAAATCGTATTATAGGCAGTTTCTGTCTGAACACACTTGGTAGCCATCCTGAGTCTCCATACATTGCTACGAGTGGTGAAAATCTATGTACACCAAAAAAGTATTTTAGCGCGCGGTGATAGACATTGTCAACACATTGGTACGACCTGAAGCCCCACGAGGAGGCGCCATAATCCAATATCGGACTCACACAACTGCCTACCAGTTTTTCAAATGTGTTAATTCCAGTATCTTTCAGATTGTGAATTTTACAGATTATGCTCCCTAAAGCTCTTCCAGCACATTTAGATAATGATTCACTATTAAGATTAAAGTTCATTTTCTCATCAAAAACTATGCCCAGATATTTATAATGATCAACGTCTCTAGAACATTTTCACCAACTCTGAAAATAAATTCACTGCGCTGTGTAGGTCCTCTACGAAAATGGACACATTTGGACTTATTAGTATTTACTAATACGCGCCATCGTTTGCACCATTCATGTACAACATCAAGCATATGCTGCAAATTTATTTCTGAGTCTGAGATCAGCGCTATGTCATCCGCGTAGAACAATGTAGATACCATCATAGAACCAACGTTAATTCCAAGCCCAAGACTATTAATTTCGTGAATGAGGTCATTTGCAAACACGGACCAGAGCGTCGGCGACAGCGTACACCCCTGCTTTAATCCAGTGGTACAATCAAACCAATCAGTGTGGACGAAAGAATTTGGTAATCCGCTATTATTTATGCGAACACAAGCCGATGCACTAGCATATATGTTTTTAATAGAATTATAAACTCTCCCATCGACATTGTTAAGTAACAGTTTATACAAAAGTAAGTCTCTATCAACAAAATCAAAGCACTTTCTTAAGTCTATAAAAGCAGTGAATGTGTTTTTGTTGTTACGTATAATGCTATTTAGTGTAAAAATATGATCTTCACAAGACCTGCCTTTTCGGAAACCATTCTGTTCATCGGCCATAAGATTGTTTGATTCCATGTATCCAGAAACACGTTTGTTAATAAACGCAGTATATAATTTGTTAACGCAAGACAAAAGACTGATTCCTCTATAATGTAAGGGTACTCGTTTATCAGTATTTGGATCCTTAAGAATCGGGAATATAATCGATTTACGCCAAATTGATGGGATAATGCTACATTCAAATATCAATGTTTCAATTTTCCCGCTAATCTGCACAACGCATGCGCACTTGAATAGGCCATGATTATATTTAAATAATACTGGAAATCAACAGTTATTGTTATAATATTTTGCTTAGACTAGAGTCTGAGGATGTGATGCAATTTGACTCTCGCTTTAGATGAGTTTTTTTAAGTATTTCGTAGTTCAAAATAGGCATGGAGGCTGTGTCATGATAAAAATATTGCTTATGTTTTCACAATATGACAATCAGATCTTCTTATATTTCATAGTTGTTTAGTAACTGATTTCAATCAGACTGATTTTATTTTTACTCTGATCACCTTATTGCACCGTATTTACTAACAATTTTCAACATTTTTTATTCAGGTATTTATCCGGGGACTTAGTATAAAGGCGTAATTAAAAAGCCAGATGAATGTCATCCTAAAAATCACAGGGGAATAACGTTAATTAATGTCATGACAAAATATTTTCAATTTTCTCTTCGAAATATATTTAACAAATGGTGCCGTATCCCATGATGTTACATAGTACATATGTACTATCAACTGAATATTTTATTGCATGCATTGATTAAGATATTTTTTATCCATTTTATCTATCAAAATCAGTATAACGATCTGTCTTAATGTGAACTATTCCTTACCTAAATATCACAAATTTTAACAATACAAGCAATGATGAAACGGAGAAAGACTGAATCATTAAAGACCACCAAAAAACGGCATATTTAAAATTTTGCAGGCTCGGTATGATTTAGCCTGCTCATGGACGTAAGTGGTAATTGCAGGCTATCGTCCACGCTCCCTAGTACCGGGTCAAGCAGAATCCAACATTTAAACATGGCAAGGGCGCAAATTTGAATTTGGAAAAATCCGCAGAGGTTTTTTATTTGGCGGTTAACATGGAACGTTCAATGTGACACGTTTGTGCCATTCCATGAAAAGCGACATATGGTCTGCGTGTGCACTATACGAGAAAGCTAAGGGTGAAATAAAACAAAATTCTGTCAGACATCTAAAATCCTATATTTTATAACATATAAACTATTCTTAGCTTGATGTTTTCTAAATCTGGATAAAAATAATTCTAACCCCGATTATAAACTATTCTTACTATGGTTGTATGCTTTAACATGGAAAATACACGTGAACAGCAACATGCAAATTTCGAATAATCATGATGACAACACCGCCAATCCTATGTAATGCTTTGATAGCTTCGTCGCGAATTAATTCAAAAAGTGTTTCACTTCATCCATCAAGGTTTTTTTTTCAAATTAACTATTAACTAGTAAAACAATAGTTTCTTGTAGCAATTTCCGAATAATTGCCTGTTATTCGTCAACAGAATTTTCCAAGGTTAGAGATTCTTACTTCGGTTTGAGATGAATCATAGATGTAAAAACAAACATCTGAATGATGTTTCCTTGATGTTCTGTATAAATCTAGGAGAGTTTATAAGAATTCTTAGAAAATAGTCATTACAATTTTTGTAGTATTCTTGATTAAGCCAATGTTTAATGTTTTCTTGTTTTTTATTCACGATATTACTTTTGATTATTAGTTTTGAAATATTTGCGGCAAATCGTACGTAGCACATGTTTAAGGAATTTAGTAAATGGGTTTCTTGTCAAATATGGCGATAAATATGCTTAACTCGTTTTCAAAACCAAATTCATGTTATTATTTAAATAAACTTCCGTATGAATTCGATGTAAAATGTTATGCACCTGGTTGTCCGTCCGTTAATAATTGAGTGTACACTGAATCGAAAGAATGTGAAACTACTTGGTTGAAATGTTAACCGTAATGTGACGAATTACAAGGCGCAGAATTTCTTGTATAAGGTCAAGGTGAAGGTCACACTAAATCATTACACATTAATTTCATAATTTAGTGTCTGATCTGTATCTTTTGAACCGATGGAAAGAAAATAAAATCACTTTGCAAAATATATGATGTGAACACTACATATCAAGTGAAGGTCACATTTATTCATTTACGTATATATGAAAGGGAGAATACTCTGTAATCACTGTCTATTTCAGGAAAAATAAAAAAAGAGAAATATTCTAACAGTAGCTCTACATTAAATTTAGGTTTACGTTAATTACTGGTCCATACTTTCTTTCATGAGGCAAGCAATTAAGGGTCGTTTTTATACATTGGAAATGTTTGATTAAGAAATTACTCAGAATTATATATGATCAGATACATGAATATGAAAATAGAAAACAAGAATAGGTAGCTTGGTAACCTGAATAAAAACCATGTTTTGTGACAATTTATTGTCACTTGTTATAATAATGTTAATAATGATTAAACAAGTTTCGGACGGATTTTGGTCAAAGGTGTCTTCCCGAATTGATTGCTGAAACAAATTTACTTTAAACCGTATATTGCATTGCCTATGCTATGCTAGAACTTTATAGGAAGGTAATTTTATATAAAAAAAACATAAATATTACTACATATTTAATATAGAGTATGACATATTAACTCGGTAAAAACATTAAAACAATAAAAGGTTGTACCATAAAGCAGCATGCCTCCAGATTCATGCTTATGTTCATGAAAATGTATATTTAAAAGTACAACTATGTGAAGTGAACAAAGAAAATAATTTACACATTGCAAACGGCACTCACAATTCTCGTGAATTACAAAAATGAAGTCAAAATATGCAAAACTACCTCTTACTGCGTTGGTTACACAGTAAAAATATGATGAATACTGCAAAATGAGTCATTAATCGAACAAAAAATGCAAAGAATTACTTGAATATTGAATCTTTTTACTTTCCTTAAAATCTTAGAACATTTTCCTCAAGTTTGATTTTCTTGAAATATGTTGGCTCATCTGGAGGTATGCAGCTTTAAAATATATACAATCATTAAAAACTTCATACATGTAATTCTAAAAATGTATAAATCTAAAAGAACAACCATCAATATTAAAATCAGTTTGCCTGACAATACATAATTATGTTATTTCTCTTTTCTGAGAGAAGATATCATGTTTTGACAGCTAATTATCATCTCTTGAAAGTAAACACGATATTCCTAGCCTGTATTCCTGTGAAATCCAGTGATGATACATGTGTTCATCACACGTATACATAAAAGTATTCCATTAAATAGCCGATATGTTGAAATTAGACCTGTCAGAAATTCTTGTAAACTTTCCCGCCATTTGAACAATTAAAAAAATCAACCACAACGGCAAAAAGCCCTCTAGCTTGCTTCTTTTTAATGAAGCAAACTAGTATCTCACCTTGTTGAGGTATACAATAAAGGTTAAAATGCACCTTTTATCCTAAACAAGTATGTACAGAAGCACGAGGAAGCATTTAAAGCATGACATAGGATTTAGTAAGGTACATGAGCGCTATTATTGCTTAAAAAGCAGCAACAAAACTGTTGAAAGAAATCATTACAAAATACAAAACGGACATCAAGTTGAATGGGTTTTAGTATATAAAAGATTCCATGATCTATTCTAAGTATCTAAGTATAGAAATTAGAAATTGCAAAACTCAGATGCAAATACAATTCATTTGTACATAAAACGCCTGCATCTAAATAGTTTCCTGTACATTTCTTTCAATTCACTTCTGAATCTTATGTCAAAAAATCCATAAATAAAGCAGTTCGCCATATTATTGATAAAAAAGCACCATATGAAGGTATTGTAAACTACCTTTTCTGTAAAAGACATCTGAGGAACAAACTGTTTGTTCAAGAATGTAACAATTTTTAAGATAAGATGTGGGACATAGCTCATGAAAAACACAATCGTTATTGTCAGAAACATAAACGTTGTCTTTTTAGACCGGTCCGAGCCCTGTCGATCACGATTCTGTGTTTTACAAGGCTTCGCGGCTTTACATTTTTTCTTAACTTGTTCACCGCTACCCATTTCGCTGTCGCTTTCAATTACATAAATCTTCTTTTCTTGACTGAGATTTCCTCCCTTCTTCTCTGGTAATTGACTGCCCGTTGATTCATTCGATTTAGAAGTCAGTTCAATGGTATCACTGGTCTGAACATTAGACGATGAGTCATTTTGTGGATCTATAATCACACGATGTTTGTGTGTACTATGTTTGACTATTTCACGCCAAATCAAGGTATATAGCACAGAAAGAACAATGAAGCATAGTATCACTATAAGAATCAATAAACTATTGAAATAAGCTTGATATTTTGCGAAATTTTCCTTGTCTTCGGTATAGCACCTCGTGCCATTGATGTTTGGATTGACCGTTTGGACTGTTGCCGGTCCGTACAATACTGGTGCCGGCCATGATATCAATAAAGCAATACATGTGACAAGTAAACACAATAGTTTTGCCATCCGACGTGAAATTTGTCCTCCTAAGGGAACACATATCTTTCGGTACCTAAAATATAACATTGAAAAGAGTTAGTACAGAACAGTTATTTTCATCATTGTTGAATACTTTCATATAAAAGCTATTTGCTGACATTTATAATGATGATGACCTTATGACCTCTCCCAGATTTTGTTCGGTACCCTGTTTGGGTACTTTATAAGTTGTCCCGTGTTGCTGGGTTTTGTCGAGGTCTGTCTACTGGGAAGGTCTCCTTGCCTTTTTGTTGAGCTTTGTTCCTTTATTTTTAAATGTAGAAATGTTTGTTTTATATAATCAGTTATGGTGTTAAGTTACATATAACAAAGCAGAAACAGTCCAATTGTTGTTTTACTTATTCAAGATGCAATGTACAAGCATTTAAAATTATCTTAGTTTGTGAAATACTGACTCCTTTTGTAAAACAACAAATGTAGTCAAATGCATGTAATGGCACGTTCGACAATAAATTTGCTACTGAGCGTTGTGGATGAAAACAAATAAACATTTATTCAAATTGATTTGTTTTACTCTTTCGACACTGTTAAACATATTTATCTATGGGCTCATTTGTAAACATTAATTTGAATAAATCTTCCCTGTTTTGCTTTTAATATTTTTTCTTGACATTGTTTACTTTTAATTCTAATATTGAAATAGCTTTTAGATCATAAAATAGCTTTTTACATAAAAAAGTTAGAAAATATGAGACGAAAAGATAACAAATATTTGTTTACGCTCGGCGCAGGAAATCCCCGTTTAAAAGGAGTACTCGACCTTATTGGTATCAGGCACGATATTTACTTACTTAATTTTTGACTTACTTTCTCTTCCTGTTTCAACTTAATAGGGCATTGCCCTTTCAAAATGATCAAAATACTGATAACATATATATATTTAAAAAAACACTTTATTTTCCATTTTAAATTTGCTTAAGTAGTTATCATGCTGATAAAACGCACGGGAAGAAATTCATTTTACTGAGTAATGTACATTTAACATAATGAAGCAAACACCTGGTATTTTTGTATTTCGTGTGTAGTTAAAACATCGGGCATAATAAAGATTATCTATCTTATAACATCTTTCTAGTTTTATTGCACCTATATGCATGTTTCCATTGTAATTTTATTTAAATAAATAAAAAAAACTCAACACTCTGCTGAAATTTTAATTGAGTTAATTGAGTCTGTTCACGAGAGATAATTGAAAGTGTGACACTTCCTACACCCCTAGTGCCTGCTAAAACGGCATGTAAAGTATTTGAATGCATTGTCCCAAATGACCAAAATAGATGAAGTGCGGGGCAACATTTAATAGGAACCACACGGCACTCAAGACCTAATCACCACCTACTAAACAGTGGCACTTTCACATTTTAGTGATATGTTAAAATGAGAGCCCTCGACACTTCCGTTGTGGAGCCCTCGACCGAAACAAAGCTGAAAAAGGTAAACACAGTTCCATGTATATCATATATCCGTGTTTATAAAATATGCTTGGTTTTTTTTTCTTCAAAAAGCGAAGAATACTTTTCCACTTTCATCGTCGATACAAAATAATCCAAAATGACGTTTCTAGAACTTTTACTGAATATGAACTTGTGTGTGTTTTTTTACGTTCAGATACATCTTTAGTGATTTCTTTACCGTAAAGTAAATGTTTGCCAACTTTATCGGGCATGGAACTCGATCCTAACCCCTTTGTCCAAACACACAAAAAAACATTTAAAAACTTTGTTGAAATTAAAATATTAACTTTTATTCAGATGCCATCGACACGGTGCAACAACGGGGGTGTGAAAGAGCCCCATCAAATATGATTTAAACAGATCATGAGATCACTAAAATGTGAAATAGCCAGCGTTCAGTAGTAGGATTATAATGTTGTGAGTACATTTATATACATAATACAATTTTAGAAACAATTTAAATATTTTATGTAAATTTGAAGATTGTTCAAGGTTATACACATGATGTTGTGTTGTACAAGTGTTTTGACGTTAATAAGATCGCTTTAGGTCATATTTTACATAAAGAAGAAATTAGATATGAATGCGTACATAAAGAAGTTATCAGATTAAATGATGATCTTCTTTATGTTTAGTGATCAGATTGAGTACATGATAAACTAATAACGTATGCTTCAAAGTGACTTACCTGTCAGTAGCAATTACTAGAAGTGTAAGAGCAGACGCCGAGCAAATGAAGTAATTTATAAATCGGAGAATTTTACAAGCGGATGACATCGTGAACGTCAGTGGATTTCTAAGATCAACAATAATGAATGGCATTCCAACAATGCAAGTTGTAAAGTCCAGTGCTCCCAGTACCAGAATAAATATCCTATGATTGGATGGTTTAATACGAAATGCATACACGAGAAGAACGTGCAAATTTCCAACAAAACCAAAAACCATGATAATAGAAACAAACACAACACCACCTATGTATTGCTTCGCTTCTTCGTGATTTAATTCATCAATTGTACCATTAAATTCATCCATTCTGCGTTTCGTTTCTATAATAATAACAATTGTAAAAAACAAAATATGAAGTTGTGGTTAAGACAGCTAAAATGTACTGAATCGTGAGAAAAACATTTTAAGTCGTAAATACGCCAGTTGGTGAGTACACCTTACTAGGTTCTAAACTTCCGTGTTAATTTATTATAAAAAATCTGTGTTTAAGTATTATTTTACTACGTATTTGATAAAAAACACTTTTTAAAAACCTTTATAAACTCATTATTGATAATGCATATGAACACGTGAACAAAACTATGCATATATTCTCACAATATTCGGCATTAATTTAAAGCTTAATTCTCAAGACAGCAATTATATACGCTTTGACGGTTTATTAAGTCGCAATATAAAGTCCCATCCTTTTTTCAAGTGCTATGTTTCTGATAGGTTCTTATAAAGAACGAGGAAGAAAATATCGCAAATAGCATAATAGTCCTCATTAATGAAAAATTGTATGGCCAATATCATCAAAAACACTTACAATAATAACAAGAAAAGCATTGATGCAAAGCATCAAAGGGCGTCCAAACAGCAGGTGCAGATGAACTAGTAGATATATGATGACAAGATATTCTTATAAACTTTTCAATGGTTCATTGGGTTTTACCAGAATTGTATATCACTTTTGAATGAACGGACGAAAGACATTGTTCATTATTTATAACTTTGATCGGCATGCTAGAAATTAGAATATTACTTGTTATTTCTTTATGATCGTGGTTATTAATAGCAACGGATATACATGTATACAATCATTTATAATCCATATGTGTAACGCATGATCAACACCATACTTGTGTAATTGTCCCTTATTATGTTATTGCTATTAACGAGGACCCCCTCTTAAGGTATCTGTTCACACTAAGTAACAATATGGCACTTGTTATATTACCATGTTGATCATGTTGAGCATAATTGTTTATTATACAATAAATGTAATTTCTATTTTAATAAAAAAAAATACAGATTTTATGAATATTGTTTTCTTTTCTTTTTTGTGTGTGTTTTATGCGCTATTTTAATACTGAGTTTTTACGTTTACTACTATTTTAAGAATTCAATTGTCATAATGATCGACGATTATAAGTCAAAACTTAACTGGAAAAAGTCAGTAAATCATGGTTAATCTTTCAATTTATAATATTGTTTATTCTTAAACCATATACATGTACATTTGTATTTTTCTTTATCATTTTTTAAATTATCAATCAATTGAATAATTCATAAAATCTGATTTGTAACTTTGAATAATTCCTCGGAATCTTTACTAAACACGAATAACAAATTATATAAAATGTTTTAAAGTTGATAGTGTCATATTAATGCCATAAAAATGTACATTTTTTCTCAATTATTGTACATATTTATTGTTTTTATCTCATATAGATAAAATATAACATGCGATTTGTGTTGTTGGTTCTTTTTTCGAACTGTATGTTTATGTATAATAATAATCAATCAATTCGAGAGTTGATCTGTGTTTATTAATTATTGTAACCAAACTAAGTGACAAACATTCATTTTGAAAAAAAAGCTTATTTATCTGTAAAATATTTGTTCTGTTCTGTAACGATATCTACTCCAAAACCGGGAGAGACCGGACAATAAACGTGTGGTACTATTCGCCGGTCATTAGTAAATCCCGGGAGAGACCGGGAATTACCTAGGAGTACATCCCTCTATAAATAGATTTTCGGAATATTAAGGTCATCAACTCATCATTCTATTAACAGCTTTCGGAATAACATACCATAATAACCCACTGTGTACTACAAAATGATAAGCAAAAATACCCCGAAGAGCGCGATTTATTGACGGAAAAGGTTATTTCATTTGAAAATGTTTGCATTGCGAAATTCTCCAGTTCGCCATTCATTGTACATATCGCGACTAATTAACAATCAAGCACCCTCATACCGATCGGAATGATCGGCTTTTATTATTGGCAACTATAAAAGGCTCGAGAAGTTGCTGTCGCCCTTTCACAAAATCTCATTTCATTCCAATAGGCGCCGCGCTTCGGCGCGGACGCCAATAATACAATATCTGCTGGGAATAATAACTTAAAATTTCCGTTTGATAACGTTATATATCATTTAATTATAAATAGAATCTATAACAATAGTCATGTGAAACTGTATGACACTGTAAGAATGTGTGTGTACCATATACTTTTTTATACAATGATGTTCATCACGTGGGACTACAAAAAGTAGACATTGTCAAACAATGTAATGATGATGATTTGACACAGAGGCATCTCATTGTCATTTCACACAACAGTTTCTTCCACTCTTGTACATTTTGGTTGACAAAACAATTGTTTGTACATCCTACGCAATTCAAATCTAAACCGTTCGTCAAGGAATCCGTATATAAAACAGTTAGCTGAGTGATTGATGAGGAAAAGCCAGAAGAATGTGTTAAAAACTATCTGTTCTTCAAGGGAAAGGCTTTCAACAAAGCCTTCATGTGTTGACTTTATCTTTTTTAAAGTAAAGTGTAACATATAACCGAGAAAGAACACAACAGTAACTACTAGGAATATCAATGTCTTCTTTTTCGCTCTATTGTAGCTCTTTGCTTTTTTCTTTGTCTGCCTTTGAAGTGTTTCATTTTTCGACATATTGATAACACTGATGGCATCTGCGTCATTATTGTTACTCAATTCACTATTATCATTACTTGTGTCGTCATCTTTCAGTCTGCTCACTTTACTGGCTTTCCTGAGTAGGCTGTTATGGCGTGGTATTTCCGTGGTACTGAACCCAGTAGTAGTTACATTCAGTACTGAAATAGCTCCAGGCAAAATGCGCTTGCTGTCTTTTTGGTTCAGATTGTGCTTTGAAACTTCGCGCCAAATCAAAACGTATACAAAAGACAAGATAAGAAGGGATGTTGTTGAAACAGTTATAAGCGTTGAGCTGAAAAATTGTGAAAATGATCCAAATTGTTCCTTGTGGTCGGTAGCACATTTAGACCCATAGACGTCTGGATGACTGGTGTCTACAGTGACCACCTCGTTCAGTATAAATGCTGGCCATGAAATTAACAAAGCTACTGTGATGACGATGATACACAGTATTTTAGCAATTTTTGGAGTTACCTGTCGACCAAACGGTTTACATATCTTCCTGTATCTGAAATATTTAATAAGGAAATGATCACGTTTGTTTCCAGAAATTTATAATAAGGTAATCATAATTAAGGTTTTACTAATTAGTTTTAAAATATTTAGCTAATCAACATAGTAAGCATTGATTTATATTGATATGTTTAAAAGAAAATTAAAGAGCTTACAATCAAATACCGATTTAGTTAAGAAAAACATTACACGTTTGCTTATTGTTTCCAATAAACATCATGAGATACTGAAATAGGCACATTCTGGTGTTTGAATTCTGAAATAATTAAAAACTTTTCAAACCTGTCAATGGCTATAACCAGAAGTGTAAGCGCTGATGAGCAGCATGTGGAGTAGAGCATGAACTTCAGGAACTTACACGTCATTTGAGCGTAATATGTGAGAGGATTCCGTAAATCATGTATTATAAACGGCATTGCAATAACACATGACAAAAAGTCAACCACTGCAATGAACAAAATGAAAATTCTATGTGTTGACGGTTTCATTCTCAATAAATACACGAGAAAAACGTGCAAGTTTCCAACCACTCCAACAATTATAATAAGTACAATTAACACAACACTCCCTATGTAAGGTACAGCTGCCTTCTCATTTAGATCTTCAATATATCCCGACATCTCCTTCATATTCTCCATTTTAACAATTTTTATCTAAGATTGTTTTTGAGAATATTACCCACTATTTTTGTTTAACATAAAGAATGCAATGCTACGTTCATTTATATCAATTTAAGATCACAGTGGGTGCCGTTTATTTACTAAATGGTACAGAAATTATCTTTGTATCATCAAATTATTAAAAATAAGGAAATGGTCAGCAAATATTTGGTGAAATGACGACAATCATGGACAGACGGAAGAAGGAAGAACCCTGAAATTATAAAATAGATCGGATATACTAATTAAAGCGGACATTGATTTTGGTTGATTGATTGTTGTAAACAAATTCATTCAGTTGCTAAGGGTATAACGACCCTTGGTAACAAACACGTTTTGTCTTTCTTGACTTTAATGTTTTGTCCTGTGAACTGCTTTCTGTCCGAAATTTACTATCAGACAACTGAAAAAATACGATATTTGAGTAACCTTTTCATAAATAATTCATGAGTATATATACGTAGTGTGCAATTATTCAATATAGAAGCCATACATGCAAATACGTCTGCCGTTCAATCAGATGATAAGCATGTCATTTCGTTATGTTATGGCCTCATTCAACAGTTTTGTTCTGTTTGTGTAGTTCTAAAAAGTGTCCATTCATCCTGGTTTGATTTATAAAACGGCAGAGTATAGGGCCCGCTTAATGAATTACGGAGAAACGCGCGTAAAATAAATAGTATCTTATTTATTTTTATGTTTAATATTTTGTTTGCACCGTGTGTTTATACAAGTTTCACTTTTATTTTTATCGTATGTATACTAAAAATTCCACTGGTTTCACTTTTAGCTAGTTTACGACGAGTATGGCCCCGGGCCGCTCTTTTTGATATAAGGCTTCATAAGCTTTAATATTCTTTTAAAATTTCCATCTAAATGTAAGTTAGTCCTGCACACTTTTGTTCTATGTCAGACAAGTTGTTTCTGCATTCTTTATAAGCAAAGTTGAGTTTTTCTTTGAAAGCTGCTGCTAGGTGTGGGACTGCCTTTTATGAACAGACTGAATCAAAAACCTGCAGCATTTAAATCGTTTATGACCTTCAATAAACCTTTTTAGAAATGTCTTAAAAACTGAACAAAGTTATTAAAATATACGCTCAGTGAGAATAGTACTCCGTGTTTATGAACCTGATCCTAGTGATTACGAAATGATATCAAATTATCCTAGGGAAATGGTTTAATGTACTTATTAACACATAATATCAATAATGATAATCAATAAGATAAACGTCCGTTAAAAATAAAACCCCTAACAAAATAATAATAGTACGACCAACAGATGTGTGTTGGATAATATCCGCTTCAAACGGTCTTTATTTTTGGTATGTGGTAAATAGAATGTTTAAATTCTTGTTAGTTCATTACTGAATTTATTGAACTTGTTGAATTAAGTGATATTATGCTCGCCATAGTATATTTTAATTCAACTCGTTTAATAAATTCAGTATTAAACTTACACTCATTCAATATCCTCTATTTATTCATACCGGAGGCAAAGTCAAACTTTTTTGTGAACTTTAAAGTAATTTAAGGATAAATCCCTTTTGCACAAAGACTGGACGAAAACCCATAAATCATTTGTATCAACAAATATAACAGTAACATTCCTCCATTGAAAGATTCACTGTAGAAAATATAAATGAGCCGCGTTACGACAAAACAAACGCAATGCGTTTGCGACCAGCATGGATCCAGACCAGCCTGAGCATCCGCGCAGTCTGATCAGCATCCATGCTGTTCGCTTGCAAACCCTATTACAAGTAGAGAAAGTGATAGCGGACAGCATGGATCCTGATCAGTCTGCGCGGATGCGCAGGCTGGTCTGGATCCAAGCTGGTGGCAAACGCATTACGTTGGTTTTGTCGTGACGAGGCTCAAATTTCTTGGCTATGGTAAAGGACATGCCCCTGACCTAGGTTAACCTCATACTTGTCTAACCAAGCTTGTGTTTGGACAACAATCAATCATAAGTTCACATATTAGATCTATATACATGTAAATTTATGATGGAAAAATATTGTATGACATGTAACAAAATCGTTTAACTTAAAAAAATATTTTCCTCAATTTACCAGAAATTATAAAGTGATGGCAAATTGTTTGAAATGAAAGAAATATAAAGTACAGTGCATATCCTTGTCAAGATCATATGGGATTACACACACTTTTGTAGAAATCATTGAGATACATGTCCTACAAAAAATAATTTCAGAGAATGCGGAACTTCGCTCATCACATTCCAGAGATATTTAATCGCTTAGATATTGAAAAATGTAGTTTACAGAAAGGCCTTAACAAATTCAAAAAATATATACGTATACAGTACAGTACATGTATTTTTCAACTATTGTTCGCTACGTACATGCATGTATACACGAAGTTAGAAAAGTTGACATTGTTTTTGTTTACATTTCAAAGATTGTTGTAAACTTATCCTATCACATGAAGAAAAAAACTTCCTCGTTATTGTACACAAATGTGAAGAACTATCCTTTAATGTCAATGTTTATTTCCGGGTTGGAATAGTCACAATTAGGTTACATCAAAACAACAACAGTGAACAAAAGATTAAACGATATGAGTCGTATTTATGATAATCAACCATTGTCAAATTTGCCATTAGTAAATATCAACGTGAGTGAAGAATGGAATAGCAGAAAACACGAAAGGTAGGCAACGATAATGTAATCTTTTGTGAACAACAAAAAATATCAACAACAGCAGCCATAACAACAAAGCAAAAACAATACGTTTATTGATCTTGATTAAATTATGCCTAAAATATAAACACAAAATGCGTTTGATACTGTTTCAATTAGTGGATATACATGTGAACTTAAGTCAATACGGTCAATACAGTTTGTAGCAAAAAGGATAGTTCTTATCAAAGTATACGGCGCAGTATTAACGATATATAGTATGGTAAAATACACGGCTGTATAACCTAAAAACATCTTTGTGTCGACTTTCATTGCTTTCTTTGATTAAAAAAAGAAAATAATTAATTACTTTGCAGCAGCCGTGTATATATAAATACATGGAATTGATGTTACAAACGTGCTTGCTAAGGTTTATACATGTATATTTTGGCAAGGAACATATGTGCTATCAAAAATCATCAGCGTAATTACGGATTATTATTATCTAAAGTTTAATTAATTTATATCATCAGTAGATATTCGTGTAGCATACAATATGTTTATATTTTCAGTGGTAATGGTGTGTTGTTTGAGGGATGTATTCAAAAACGAGCACATTTCCAGATTTGTGATTGTAAAAAAACAAAGGTATGATAGTAGAAATCTTGTAATATATATGGCTGTTACATGATATTGTCTGTTTTCTAGGTTTGCGTGCTTTTTGATGTTACCCAGCTATTTATGAATCGACTGTCCAGAAGAACAATTTAAAGATTTTGTAAAGAAATTATAAGAATGAAATGCCATTTCAGAACAGCCTTTTTACCAAAACAAATTCCAATATTGTACGGTAATTTATAGATAGAATGTGAAATGCATGCCAGTAATACGTACTAGTATTTATCGCAATTAGTTATATATTAAACGCAATTTTTTATATACATGTATTTGTAATTTTCAGGTTCAGTATTACATATTTTATATGAAGATTGCACGAGCACATAAACGTAAATTTGACAACAATGGGACTGAAGTAGAACCCAACTTTAGTGAGACAAAAAAAGTTAATACAGGATATTTGAATTCCTCATATAGTAAGATTATTTAGAATAAGTTAACAAATACCGTTACTAGCGTTTCTTGATTTCAATGTTTTTTAAGCTTTTAGTTTATAACAAATGAATTATTATACATATTAACATCCATGTAATGCCATCTCTTTTATCAAATCTAAAGGAGAAGATAGTTATGAGAAACAAATACTGTTTTCTTGTTAATATAACAATCACTTTGATGTTCAACCAGACTTTATAAAATACTTAACTGAGCTCTTAAAATTTTCTTGTGACAAGTTATTATTTCAGGGACCATTTAGTAAAGAATAAAGTTTTGTTTTCTGTACATATAGAAGTGGAAGCTAGAGGAGAGACTGATTTACTTGACATCTCACAGACACTCAATATAATAAATAAACCAGAGCTCACCAAACACACAGACAAATATGGATCACCTGATTTAGCTGCAGTTTGGCTACATGAAGAAAAGATCGGAGGTTTGGAATTCGAATGTGGTGATCAAGTGAGAGTAAAAACAAAAGGAGATGGCCCTTTTGTGTGTATGTACCGTCTTTATTTAGCAAGCGTTCCTGACACAAACAATTTTAAAAGAAGGTATCATTGCAATGACAAAACAAGAAGTAAATATTGAAATGATATACGTGGAAAAAAATTTTGGACTGCGAGATTAACTATATATTTGGTATTGTAGACAAAATCACATGGCGCGGTTACTTGGTGGTTGTATCTTGATGGTTACATAGCTGACCCTATCATATCAATTACTAGACGCGGTGACACTATCGTAATAATAATTGTATCATAGTTTGGGGACCTTTCTGTTGAAAATGTGTAAGAGTTAAATCGTATACATATACATGCACAGTGCGGTAGCTGGAGTGCAGGTATTATCAATATTTAGATGCGATCACATGGGTAAATATATGTGTGGTCACCTATGAAACTATCATAGCAATTATAACGCGCGGTCACAGGGGGTAAACTATTGTGCCAATTGTGAACGTGTGTACTATGAGAGGTTTACTAAAATAGAATTTCTGTATTGTTTCAGTCAGTATATCTAAGTTAGATAATGTCTCATCTTCCGTCTCTAACTATGCCGGCGGGGAATCTGTCGGAGCATCATGGACAGACAAAATAATGGATCTGAAATCAAATGTACCAACTAGCAAGGAGAACGAGGGGGTTGATGAAGATGAATGGGTGAGACTTATTGTCATGACAACCTTATTGTTCTTTGTGATAAAAAATAAGCATACATTTCACCACAGAGCTATATTTGTTATTAAAGTCTCTGATATCATTTTCTTTTAAATGAAGATATAAAATTGATGTAAAAAATACGTTAACGTAAAAATTGCTAATATGTATTTACTTTTATGAAACAAAAATGAAAAGAAAACCATATACAGTGTGATATAACGTATTTATATTACATGTAATTTAGGTCCGTGGTGACATGTACTTATATGAAGCATATGTTGAGGATTTTTTCGAAGTGCTCATCTTTTATAGTAATATTTATTTTAGGACATATAAATGAAGATGTTCCCATGAATGTATATGATTTGATTGTGGTATATTTCAGGATGACTGATGTGGTGTACAATATGTGGAAGTTCATGGGAATAAGATCTGAGTGGATCTTTGGTTAAATAAAACAAGATGTAACACAGTGTGGCAATGTGTAGATAGTGGTTTATATGACTATATGAAAACCGAAAAATATTAATATGTTGAATTATATTATTTAATTTACAAATGTAGATTCTATATATACATATGTGTTCAATTTTACAAGACTGCATGGCTATACAAAGTGTTTTATTTACTGGTAGTACCCATTAATAAAATTATATAACAATTGTTCACTAGAGTTCTTTTTGTAGTATGTGTTATGCTATTAAAAACAAATGTGTAAACTGATTAAAATTTCTACATGGTGTCATGGAAATGTGTATGTTCAAGAAATTACATTTATGCAATATATTGAATTTTATATTTTTCCTTTTCTACATATTGATATAAGAAGAAACTGTTTCACAGAAATTACTATATGAAAATGTTTCAAGTCGCATCAATAAATGAATTTCATTTATATAAAACACAATTTATCTTTACTGGATTATGAAAAAGTTCTTGTAACTTATATTAACATCCTGTAAGTAAAGAACATAAATGGTTTACAGTCCCTTTATTAGATGAATTTTAATGTTCCAGGTCAAATATGAGAATACATTTATAATCTTAAATATTATTTACTAGTTCTTAAGGGAAATCTCTTAGTCCTTATTTATAACAATATAAAACAAGAACTGTCGGAGGACAGTATTGGCTCGACTATTCAAAAATTGTCACAACGGTATTTTATTGAGTATAATAATGCTAATTACCTATGAATACATAAAATTGACTGAAAAGGTACAAAGGCTTGTTATTAAGATGTTTTATCAAGTAAATCACGGCTTTATTATTATGAATGCATAAAAATGTCCCAAAAAATGCACAAACTCTTCAGTAGTTATGGAGGTAACAGCTTACAAGCAAAACTTTACCATTAATTTCTAATTAGAGAGAAAAATCAGCCTAAATGCAAGATAGAATTATGGATCTTGGTCAGTGACCTACAATTATGATTCTAAATGCATATGTGAAGTTTTAAATAAATATCTTTAATAGTTATTGAGATATGTAAAACTTGCATGTAAACATTATCCAAGAGACTAAGTAGAAAAGGGGAGATGAATCAGCCTAAATGCGAGTAGAGTTATGGAACTTGGTCAGTGACATACAATTATGACTCTCCAATTAAGACCCTAAGTACATGTGTAAAGTAAATATCTTTGAAGACCTTTAACCTTTAACCATAATTTCTAAGTTTCAAAGGGGCAAATAATTCTGCAAATATTACAGGCAGAGTTATGCAATTTTGCAAACTGATTGTTACTATTAAAAGTATTGTAAATTTCAATTGAATATCTCAAGCAATAATTGAGATATTTGACTTTACAAAAAAACCTTAACCAAAATTTCTAAGTTATAAAGAGGCATAATTCTGTAAAAATTATAGGCAGAGTTATCCTACTTGTCAATCTGATGTACATTGTTACTATAAATAAGTATTGTAAGTTTCAATTGAATATCTCAAGCAATAATTGAGATATTTGACTTTACAAAAAACTTTAACCAAAATTTCTAAGTTAAAAAGGGGCATAATTCTGTCAATATTGTAGGCAGAGTTATCCAACTTGTCAATCTGATGAACATTGTTACTATAAATAAGTATTGTAAGTTTCAATTGAATATCTCAAGCAATAATTGAGATATTTGAATTTACAAAAAAAATTAACCAACGCAGACGCCGACGCTGGTGCGACTACAATAGCTCTCATATTCTTCGTATAGTCGAGCTAATAGGAGTATAAAGAAATCTTTCAACAAACATTTCTATACATTACCAATATTTAATATTATTTTCACAGACATATATTTGCACTAGATAAACATGTACATGTATAAATCACAGCATATATTAATAAAATTAATTTCTATATACAATCATTACAAATTATTCATTGTTGTACAAACATCTCAATACTAAACAAAAATGTTCTTTTTTCCCTACTGTATGTTATCTTCTATATGTATATTTCTATGGAATTTAAGGTAAACAATGCTACATGCAGACGAAAATTTTTAATTTTATAACTGATTACAAACAAACGTTTTGTGCAAGTTTACATGGAAATACCCTAGTTGGCTACACAATAGACTAGATATTCACTTACACAGTCATACATCATCATGGTCCATGAAACCTTTTTCATACATCATGGTCCATGGGACCTTTCCTCATACACCATCACAGTCCATGGAACCTTTCCTCATACACCATCACAGTCCATGGAACCTTTCCTCATACATCATCATGGTCTATGGAACCATTCCTCATACATCACCATGGTCCATGGAACCTTTCCTCATTTATAATATGGGTCCATGGAACCTTTCCTCATACATTTTAGTTCATGGATTAAAATAGATACTGATTTTCACAAACATACATTTTCTCAGACATCATCACGATTGATGGATTTCAATGGTGAAAGTAAGCTTTTCTGTTATAAACAAAGAAATCTTAAATTAGAAACTCATTAAAAATGAGTTAACCTCCATCACCATCATGATTAAAAATCCTACATTGTTTGCATAAGGAAAAGAAAAACAGAAAATAATACAAGTCAGAACATACTTGTTCAATGCAAGTAATGTTTTTCAAAGTAGTTGAGATGTAAAGAAATGAAACTTGCAACAGTAACTAATGAACATGATAATTCATACTGAACTGTCATGTTGAATGTAGCAAAACTGTACTTTCTGATTTTGCTTTTTCAAAGAAAAAACATTTTTCCAAAGAAAAAAACAATCATATCAAAACAACAAAGCAATGACCATTTGCTGATTAATACTATGTTGTACAAAGTAACCCCCATCCAAAATTATGTGATAACACAACAAGAAACGTTCTTGAAACTGTTGTTACATGCTAGTTTATAAAAAGTTCTCAATACATGTATATGTTTGTCATATGGCCTGGGGCAAGATCTCCCTCCTACATGCAACAAATCTAGTTTAATTACTTGTTCCACAGATCCCCAGTCTTACAATTTTCCATCACTAAATCTTTTCTACAGTCTTGATTATACTGAATTATAACTGAATATTTGAAAATTCTAGCACTAGCACATGTCACTCCAAACAAGGAGAAAGCTTTTCCTTTTTTTCATACATGGAATGATGTTTATAGTTGTGTAGTACCCCCCATTTATTATTGCTAGTTAAATAATAAATCTTCATCACGATCACCCTCCAGTATATTATCTGCCTCCTGGAGGGCTATTCCTTCTTCTCGTAATTTAATTTTCAATTCTTCAGCTTCTTTTCGTAATTTCTTCTTCTTCTCCTGAATTTTCTTCAATCTGTAAAAATACATGGGACTTGTAGTAAGCTAAAAACACTGGCTGAAATTTTGACTAGGTATTAATACTGAGCCACGCCATGACAAAACCAACAGAGTGCATTTGCGACCAGCATGGATCCAGACCAGCTTGGGCATCCACGCATCAGTTTCTCTACTTGTAATAGGGTTTGTAAGCGAACAGCATGGATTCTGATCAATCTGTGCAGATGTGCAGTCTGGTCTGGATTCATGCTGGTCGCAAGCGCATTATGCTGGTTTTGTCATGACGCCGGCTCATTTATTTTTACAGGTACATGGTAAATACCAAGATCTATTTAAGAGTGATGACAATGAACGAATTTTGTTTAATTTTCAAAACTGTTATCACCTTGAAACTGCATGCTAATCATTACATAGGAAAACAAGAGCACCGCAAAGGCGGGGCAGAATACGCCTAAATGTAAATTTGTTGGAATGATAAATAATAATCTTTCAATTACGGAAGAGAGCTTATCAAGAAACTTGTCGGAAAAATGTTTTATCTTAGTTAATAAAGGAAATAAAGGAAAAAACAACATATGAAAGATGACATACCTAAAGAATTCTTCTCTTTCTCTCTCATCTAATTCAGTTGTGATATAAGATATAGTGTTCTCTATTCTTGGAATGATCACTGAAACAGACAATTAGGCTTGAATAACAATTAATTTATATGATGTTAGTTGGTCTAAAATTGGAATTTTGTTCTCATAAACAAATTTCTAAAGATCAATTAATCCACTAACAAAATGATTAGAATTATAAGTTGAAATCTCAATGATAATGCATGGTAAGTAATCATCAACATAGCTTAGCAAGATTTAGCAGAAAATATCAGAATTTCAGTAGAAGCAATGAACTTGAATGTGTCAGACCTTATATTGAAACAAATGACAGCTGACAATTCTCATTTTGTTTTTCAAGTGAGCAGAATATAATTAATGTGACACTGAAATTAAAAGCTGCATGCCTCCAGATGAGCCAAAATATTTCAAGAAAAATCAAACTTTAGAAAAATATACTTAGATTTTAAGAGAAGTAAAATTGATTAAAGTAATAATTTTTTAATAATGTTTTCCGTGCTTAATGACTGATTATGCATTATTTATCACCATATTCCTACTGTGGACTACCACAGTAAATGCCTTTTTGCATATTTTGACCTTTTTTGGTAATTTACGCGGATTTTAAGTGCTCTTTGCAACATGTAAATTACTTTCTTTGTTCACTTCACAATAATAAATGATCATAAAAAGCTTCAGTAACAATAAATCAATACTAGTTTAATTGTTAGTTCTATTTAATCTGTACAATACAGTTCAAGCAGACCTTGAAAACATTTATGTAAAATAAATAACTTTCAAAATTAGCAAGTATGAATACACTTATGTTGTGTATATTAAAGTTATGTACCATGTTCTATGGCATTCACTCTTCTATTTGTGATTTTGATGACTTCATCTAGTGTAACAAAGGAAGTTTGTAAAGATGCTAGCTGTACAAGCAGTTCTACTGCTTTAGCATAGTTCTTCTTTAACTTATCAATTTGTTGACCACCTCTAGACAAACCTGTCAACTCATAGCCTGAAATAAGAAAATATCAATTAAGAATTTAAATATCAATCATTTTGTTGACATCTTACATACATGTTAACAGCATAACAATTTACATGTAGTATGATTACATCTTTCTTATTTTTCTCAAATGTACTTCTTGTGTACAAACCAATTGTTTTTTGTATTGAACATTGATGTGTTGAGGCCAGTGGTGGCGTCTGGCCTACATCACGAAATAAATTGAATTGAGAAGAACCTGTGAAAGGTTCAAAACAGAATCAGTTAGAAGCTGATAACATGAACATACAAATTTCTATAGTGTATGTTACAAAGTCACTGGTACTCAAATTGACTATATACAAAGCAAACATTGTAGGTATCAAACTTACAAAAGAAAAGAAGAACAAATGTTATATCCTTAGAAGAATACAAGTCCCTCTAAAATCATTAAACATCCTTTTATATACATGTATACAGCCAAGAAAATGTAATCTAATTAGGTTTAAAATATACATAGTTCACTTTTGGAGTGACTAATTGAAACTTACTGTCAACACCATCTGTGAAATGTTCAAATACAGGTAGCTGTACACCTGTAATGAAAATAAACCTTGTATACCAACAATGTACAAATCAAAAAAGTTGACACTGATCAACAGAAGCACTTAACAAGAATGCAAAATTTCTTGTGAATTATAGTTTCTTATAAGTTATCATTAAAGGTAAACTACATGTTTGAACCTTCTTCTAAACTGCATCATCATCAGTCTTCTATTTGTGATTTTGACATTCAGTGATATTGGTTATTTCTTTAGTTGAGCTAGACACCAATAAAATCAGTATTTCAGTCAAATATCTACAGGCTGTTCCTGGATGATGTACCAGTATTGATTTATTTTTCCAAGTCGTAATTGACATTTTCTTGGACTACAATATGATCTTGTTTTAGGCAAACAAATAATCATGTATAAACATGTACAAAACTCAGAACTTTCAGTTAAAGTGTTATGCTCTCTATACTGTGCTAATTAAGAAGGCTTTATAGCAATTGAGAGGAATCTATATAAAGCTATAATATGTGTACATGTACAGTCAACTTTCACCTTTAACTGTCACATCATAAAAATAAAGTTAAAACATAATCTAACCTGCAACATTGTCCTTCTTTGATCGTACTTTCAGCTGAGCTTTGTTGACATTTTGTAGAACAGCATGATTGAAGTCTCCTGAGGTAAACTTGGCCTCTGCTAGTGAGAAAACTGATTCCTTCATAACATCCCCCATCTTCATCTTTGTCTATAACAACAAAAACAACCATAATAACAAAATTATAGAACAAATAAAATTACTGACAAATTTATGTAATATCATTCAAGTTAGAAAAGAAGCTTAAGACTATTATATTTATTCTGTTTAAGACAACAACCTATTAAAATTTTCTGACAAATGTTTTTTGGTTTAAGGCAATAAATTTAATTTTTGTATCTTTTGTTTGAGATTTAAATATAAATGTGTTTCCCAAAGTTTGAAAAAATCTTATGCATGGTTCTTGTGTCACTATGAAATGTTGCTGTATTAAGGCAGAATCCTTAAATTTCTTTGACATATTGTCATACAATGAACAACACACGTCATGTCAATTAATACTGTCAAAAGATCACCATAAGCTTGCTCTGTGAAAAGGTCATTTTAAACAAAGCTCATCAGTGTGACTGTGTCTACAGTTACAGAGTTAAGTTTACCTCTATAATTTTTTTTAGAATCTGTCGGAATCTCATAGTTAATGCATCAGCTTTTTTCTTCAGTAAACTATGACCTTTCTGAGCTCCCTTCAACCTCTGCTTCATGTTTGCCATAGCCCTGGAAAAATAATCAATATTGTATACAGTTAGTATGCATCATCCAAACTGATTATCAGAATATGTACTTAATAAGTGATAGTAACAGGAATCAGCCTATTTCAATTCTCTTGGGCTTGTTTCTAGACCTTAAAGGAACTCCATTGAGGTTCAAAAGTCTTAAAACATAAAAATTTGAAATCCTTAGTTACATAGACCAACTGTAATACAAAAATGGAAAATATGCAAACTATTATAAAAATACTCACTCATAATTCTTTATGCAATTCTTTGCCAGATTTTAGTTAAAACCAATTAAAATTTAAACCATTTTCCTTTAAATATTTTAAGTTATTTATGTAAAAAAAACCTCAGTAGACTCTTAAATTTTAATGACTTTTGGAGTCTGCGTGTTCAAACAGATTTCTACACATCTTCGATGACTTCAACCTTCTGTCCTTTATTATCATTTCACATGAAAATTATTTTAAAACCCATCCAGGTATGAATCAGCTATTGACTAGAAATGCACAGTAAATACTGTAATGCATTTTTATGCAAAATGTCCTTTCAAGTTGAGCGTGACCTTGACCTTTGAGCTACAAATGTGGGTCTCCTGTTTGAAACATGAGCCAAATAATAAAAGTTCATAATTTCAAAATTCATCTACGAATGACAAAGATAACAACCAGACACAATCATACATTCACAATCATAACATGACTTCAAGTCTTTTAACATACAGGAGTAACATAATATAATGTGACCAACAACTGGAGATTAGTGCTGCAGTATCTTTTCATCCAATCAGTCAAATTCGCCGCTATATGTTGATAAAATATTTGGAAAAAAAGGGTTTTTCTTTTTAGTACATAGTAAATGGTGTTTATAACTGAAATATAAACTAACAAGCATAATATGGGGAAGTCAAAGACCACAACTGCAAAGCTTTGGCTTGCCAGGCGCCTATAGACTACACATGAATATTCAAAAGGAAATCAAACAAAAAACAATAAAAAAATCTATCAATGAAATTTTCAGTGTATCTAGTTGGGCGCTGACATTTTCAATGTAACTCAATGTTGAATGATATAAAAAGGCGGGGTATTCTGACAACAACAAAAACACAACTTTTTGGCTTAATAGTTATCTTCGAGTTGTTCCTATTAAAGGGGTGCATGAAATAACGAATGAAACCTTTAAAACTGAAAATAACCAATGAACAATTATTTTTATCAACTTCCCTGTTCATAGCCATAGGATTTGTTTAATTTCATATTATCTCAACAGTCTGTTTGTACCTAAATTGTCTTTACATGGCATCTTTATTCATATATTATAATGTATTTTTTTATACATTTTGTTACAACATTATTATGTTATGTAAACACTATGCTTATCAATTCACTGAGGCGCCTAATCTAATTAATTTGGCTTGAAGTATTAGACCTGTTTGACAGACTGTTTTTTCATATTGTCAAATCGTAAGAAAAAGCCATCGCCCGTCCAAAATTCTCTTGATGTCTCTTTGACAAGTCTATTTATTTTGAGTGCTTATCCAGTGGGTAGTTGGTATAGATTCTAATTTAGCAGTCCAGGCTCAAGAACAAAATGGGGATGCATGTCTCAGATGCAAAGGAGTTTTAAACTTGAAACACCTATAGGGTTAAGGTTTGTCGAACTAAGCTTCCATTAAATTCTTTGGTTTAAACAACATTTATTTCTTCTTCCATATTACAAAAAAACAAAATTACAATACATAAAATTTATTGAACCCAGGGTTGAGTAGACAGTAGAAAGCTCAAGTTAAAGCTCAGTCCTGAATAATTTAATTATTTGAATCTAGACAAATAAAGCACTCTACTTGGTTGATGATACAATATAGCAAACAAAAAGTTTCATCATTAAACTTACATACGACTTGGAAACACATTTAATCTATCTGATGACATTTTGACGTTTCTTTAAAAATTACCGGAAATAGAAATGATAATCATGTGAGACACTATTTTTATCTTCAAAGAAGAGTTCCTGAAGGGCATCGTAAATTTTTAATCATTTTCCTGACAGAATCACAGCATGTCAGTTGTATGTTTTATTTTTATTTACTACCATGATGTATGGAGAAACATAACAAGCTATATGTGTTAAATACGTACAATTTTCTAAAGCAAATAATTGAAAGTTATTAGTTTTCGCGATAGATTTTTCAATTCGCACCTTATTTAGCTCGTACCACGAAAGTTTCCTTATTTTTTATGGAAACAGACAAACCACACAAACACGAACATTCAGTAATTACTTTTTTTATTTTTTAGCTCACCTGTCACAAAGTGACAGGGTGAGCTTTTGTGATCGCTTTTCGTCCGTCCGTCGTCCGTAAACTTTTACTTTAAATGACATCTCCTCATAAACCACTAGGTCAATTTCATCCAAACTTCACAGGAATGTTCCTTTGGTGGTCACCTTTGAAAATTGTTCAAAGAATTTAATTCCATGCAGAACTCTGGTTGTCATGGCAACTGAAAGAAAAAACTTTAAATATATTCTTCTAAAAAACCTAAAGAGCTAGAGCTTACATATTTGGCATGAAACATCTGCTAGTGAGTGTCTACCAAGTTTGTTCAAATAAAAGCCCTGGGGTCAAAATTAGCCTCACCCAGGGGGTCATTGATTTTCCCTTTATACATATAGTAAAAACTTAAAAAATCTTCTTTTCAAGAACGCAAAGAGCTAGAGCTAAGATGTTTAGCATGAAACATCTTCTAATGGGTGTCTACCAAGTTTGTTCAAATAAAAGCCCTGGGGTCAAAATTGGCCCCGCCCCAGGGGGTCATTGATTTTCCTGATATGCATATAGTAAAAACTTAAAAATTCTTCTTTTAAAGAACCCAAAGAGCTAGAGCTAAGATATTTAGCATGAAACATGTTCTAATGGATGTCTACCAAGTTTGTTCAAATAAGAGCCCTGGGGACAAAATTGGCCCCGCCCCAGGGTCATTGATTTTCCTAATATGTGTATAGCAAAAACTTAAATAATTTCTTTGAAAAAAACTCAAATAGCTAGAGTTTAGATATTAAAGGCCCAACTGGACTATAAAAGCCAGCAGATGGCGCTAGGGCAGGTTTCTTATTAATTTTATGCATGCTTCACTTCAGGGACCCTTTTTCAAAGATTTAAAATTAATTACCAAATGCATTAAAACAACACTTGGCATGTTTGTAGGCATAGATATTTTTGATAAAGATTGACCAAAATTATTCAAAATATAACTTTTTTAAGTGTACTTCTGGAAAAAAATACTGGCTGTCAAATTTGAAATTTGCATTTCCCTGGGAGGAGCCATTTGATCATTACAGGTCATGAACCTTCAGTAGTAAACAGAAGCACGTGGCAGTGTTTATTTCAGGGAGAGAGATTTGTAGCAGACAATGTATATTTCAGGGAGGGAGATTTTCAGCAGACAACACATTGAAATGCTGAATAAAACAATAACTTTTACTGACTTGCTTTATCAAATCCAACAAATTTACAATGATCCATTAATCTATGATTTTTTTTTAAATTTCAAAGTACTAATTTAACTTGTATTTAAATGGTTACAGTAAAAGTAACTTCTAGGTATATTTCATTTACACTGTATTTTGCTGTAAATATCTTGTAGTCAAAAATTACATTTCACAAATCAAACTAAATGTTGCATATGCATAAAATTTTTATACATTAACAGTTTAAAAATATTTTAAATTCCTGTCAAGAACATTTTTAGCAGGTTGTTCCTAAAAGAAATGCCCCATGTAAGGCACATCTTTTGGATTTTTATATAATTGTCTGACTTGATGAATCCATTGAAAAAAAAAGAAAACAACTTCAAAAATAATATCTGGACAAGATGACTTGATAATGTCTTTAATTAATCTTTGAGTTATATAAAACATTCATTAAACCTCTCCTGTGTAAAATCAGCTGTTTTTGTTTACATTCTCTCTGCAGGTTAACACTGCATGCTATTTATAGTTCAGGGTTTATAACAGACAGTTTTACATCACTGATTAGTCACACCCACAAATATTCGCTGCCGCGGCAGCGAATGTTGCCCCTTTAAGCACGAACCATCTTCTAGTGAGTATCTACAAAGTTTGTTCAAATAAAAGCCCTGGGGTCAAAATTGGCCCCGCCCCGGGGGACATTGATCATTTTCGTTTTATTTTTTTTTATGTGTATAGCAAAAACTTAAAAATCTTCTTTGAAAAAACCCGAATAGCTAGAGTTTAGATATTAAGCATGAAACATTTTCTAGTAAGTGTCTACAAAGATTATTCAAATAAAAGCCCTGGGGTCAAAAATGGCCCTGCCCCAGGTGTGTCATTGTTTTTAATTATATGTGTAAAGAAAAAACTTGAAAAAAATCTTCTTTTAAAAAACCCAACGAGCTAGACCTTAGATGTTTAGCATGAAACATATTCTACTGGGTGTCTACCAAGTTTGTTCAAATAAAACCCCTGGGGTTTAAACTGGCCCCGCTCTGGGGGCCTCTATACAGGTGAGCGACTTCAGGGCCATCATGGCCCTCTTGTTTTTATAGAATTTGATTGTCTGAATGAGCCAAACTTCATTTACTA
This sequence comes from Ruditapes philippinarum, assembly GCF_026571515.1. NCBI lineage: Eukaryota > Metazoa > Mollusca > Bivalvia > Venerida > Veneridae > Ruditapes > Ruditapes philippinarum. Next base: position 555,344 of record NW_026861019.1, read on the forward strand.
AAAAAGAATTCTTCACAACAGCAGGTGTCAAGTGCCGTGTGGCAGCTGTAAAAAGTTGCCCCGTACTTCACTTCTGTGTTGTTATATTTTTCTGGTCCTTCGGGATCATTGATGCCAGCACTATTAAGTGTTGAGAATTGAGTACCGCTCAAGCCGGTGCTAGGGGGCATGAGGGATGTTGCACTTATTCATTATCCGTCATGTACAGACTCAATCAAACCGAGTCTGCAATTCTTAGGTGATTTTGTTCTGATTAATGCTTCCGAGGGATCACTTTGGTTCCAGATTTTTAAGAAAAAAATATGTTAATCACTCTGAGAAGATTATTTTTAAATAAAAAAAACTTTTTTCCCCCTTACAAATGCTTTATCGATCTCTGCAGCCTGTAGTTTACAAAATATTTGGTTGAATTATGAAATAGAGTAAATCTGGAACATTTCATTCTGTTAACAGATATCACAGGGTGAGAAAAATGTGCAGCCTGACCGGGACTCGAACCTGACACTCTCGGGATACCATTCTGTACATCATTACTGAACTATCCAGACACATTCACATCTTCTCCCCTAAATAGTGAACAGTTCTGAACCGTGACACATACAGTATTTATATAAATCACAGAAACATTCTATGTTACAACACCTTTGATAATCAACCAAAAGACTATAGTAAAAGACATGTTTCAAAATTTTACACAGAAGTACCCTCAAGCACAATGTTTGTCAGTCAGTATACCTTATATTTATTTTTCAATATGCAGACAGGGCTAGGTGATGCTGGTATGTATCGCATAGAAACTGATAGTTTTGGAGAGATACAGGTTCCAGCTAACAAATACTATGGTGCTAACACAGCTCGGTCATTGATAAATTTCGACATTGGTGGTCCATCAGAGCAGATGCCAGTAAGTTAAAAAAAACATCAAAATTTGAAATAGATTTTTTGTTTCGCTCTTTATTTTATTTTTAGAGATTTGCATATCAATGTATATTGTGTTTTTTTCCATTTAATTATCTGCCTTAGACATTGTAGTTATTTTTGCTTCCTATACATTCAAACCATGATAAATTTTGTATAAACTAAATAAAGTGAAGACAAAATACACTAACATGTGTTACATAATTAATATAGCTATTTGATATCTGTTTTGTTATAATAATATATATGTTGTATAGAAGATTTTATAACAGCATGAAATGTTAAAGCAGGTAGCTTGTTTATTGATAATTATAATGATGATTTTTATAGATACCAGTGATAAAGGCTCTAGCTATTCTGAAGTGTTGTGCTGCTAGAGTAAATGAAGAATTTGGTTTAAAACGAGATCTATCTAAAGCCATTCAAGAGGCAGCAGAGGAGGTAATGACCTAGCTAGTGTTATAGAGATCTCTGTTAATAGCTTACACTAGCATATGCTTCTTTGTTGGTGTGTCTTTTTCATATATTGATTTGTTTTTCATTTACAAGAATAAGTAATTGGTTAACTGTAAGTAATCTTTAGATTTCTACCATAAATAATAAAAAATTGGCAGTTGAAAATATAGATTGTATACAAATATTTGCATACCTTTTAGAATGGTTTTGTTAACTTTATGTTTCTCTATACTTCAGTACATGTATCTTAGGAGCTATATTTACTGTAGTTACGGAGTTTTTTTAGGTATGGTTTACACTTGTTGCTAGTCAATAAAGATATCCTGTAGAGTAATATTTATAAATAACTATGCACTTATAGACAATCAAGTATGTTTTGCTATTTTCTTCAGGAATAGTATATACTTCTCCTTATTTGTTAGCTTGACTTTTTCAAAGAAAAATTCCGAGCTATAGCTACAGTTTGCTTGTCATTCCCCTTCCCATTGCTGCCCAGAAACTTTATCATTCTTGAACACAAAAACCTTTTGGGCAAGGCCTTCAAGAAGACCAGACTGGTCATGATCTTGATTCATAATGATCTTGACCGTCAAGGTAAATGTTTAACTTTGGCTTGACTGTATGATATCATTGGCTATAACTTTATTATTTATAAATGGATTGTCTTCATACTTGGACACAATATTCCTTTGGACAAGACCTTCAAGTAGTTAAAATTAATATTTACCTTCACTAATCAATGACCTGTACATTTAATTGAATTTTGCTTGTTTTTTTTTGCTTAAATTAGTCTAAAATTGGATTGTCTTTATAGTTTAATCTAACAACCCTAAAGACAATGTCTTTAAGGAGATCATACTCAATTTGATCTTGACTAATAAATAATTTTGACCTTGAGGGTCAAATTAATGTAATTTCACTGTTCTTTTTGCTATAATTGGCTGTAACTTTGTAAGTAATGAATTGTTGTCTTCATGCTTGGGACAAGACTTTAAAGAACATTTAATTGAACTTGAGTCTTGACCTTAGCCTTAATTTGACCTTGACATTAAAGGTCAAATTTTGGAATTTTGCTACAATTGGCCATATGTTATTTATTTATTTATTTATGGATTTGATTTATGCTTGGACAAGATAACAAAACTGACATAAGTTGCAATTAACAATAAATTAAAGATTGGGAGGGGAGAACAACACATCAAAACACCAGGTCGGTTTCTATATTTATTTTAACTACCGGTTTTGGGTACTATATACTTCATCAGGTTATCCTTAGTTGCAATTTTTCAAATATGACCTTGACCTATAAATGACCTTGACTGTTAAGGTCAAATATTGAATTCAGGTGACTTAGATTGTCATATCTTTGTTATTTTTTACAGATTTAATTCATACTGGGAGAAAGAAACCCTTATGGCGAAACCCATATGTTGAATAATTCAGAGATGACCTTGACATTTATTTAACTTTGATAGTCAAATTATTAAAATTTGCTTAAATTGTTATTAATTTGTTATTTATTTACTGATTTTGTTATTTATTTACTGATTTGATTTATAATTGGGACAAAGTAACCAGTATGTTAAAATCAGTTATTATAAAATAATTCAAAACTAACCTTAACCTTTAATTGACATTGCCTAGGTCAAATTATTGAAATTTCTTAAATTGTCAAAAAAAAATAAAAATAAATAAATAAATAAATTAAAATGCAAATCCAAAATGTTAAAATATTCTGATATGGCACTGATTTTTAATTGACCTTTTAAGGTCAAATTATTGAACTTTGCTTACATTGTCATATATTTGTTATTTATGGTTTTGATACATTCTTGGACAAAAGAACACATATGACAAAACTGAATGATGATTATACAGTTGTGACCTTGACCTTTAGTTGACTTTGACCATCAAGGTCAAATGTGAAATTTGAGTTATATTTTGTACATGGAAATAACTTTCTTAGGAGTATTCTTTACTAGTTACTACAACATCTTCCTCCGATGCATTTGACTTAAGAAATAAGAATAAGTTGAGTATGGCCCCTGCTAGGCAGTGGGTCATGTTAAATTTCCTGTTGTTGTCACTAGCTTTGCACTGCATATTTTAATAACAGTTAAATTGCTGTTTATAGAATCAAAAATGTATAGAATGTTCTGTATGTGTGTGTTTGTATGTTTGTGTGTACATGTATTCTGTGCGTAATGAGGGTCATGCCCTTTCTGGCACTGAGAGTACAAACCCCAGACATGTCACCATTCATGACTTTAAAGGTTATTATATGCCAAAAGTTGACCAATACATTTTGAATTTAGTAATTCACTGAATGATACTTAATATGTATGCAAGTCAATTTTTGTGACGACTTTAATTTTGATACACAGAAAGCAAATGATATAGAACATATTTTATTTTGTTTTGCCTTTTCATTGAGGATACTGGTAGCTTTAGTCAAGGAAGGGCTTGACTCGTTCTATATTATTCTTCACAGAAGAAATTGAGGTTGGCTCATGTTACTGTATTTGTTATGTTTGTGGCCAAGTATCATCCAGACATCCATATACTAAAGAATATGTCTCATATTTGGGTTGTGATGAAGAAAAACTGTATATATTTGGGTTTTTTTCTGGCCTTAATTTGTCCAACTAAATGTTCTTTATGTTGCTAATCTCTCATATGAGGCCACTATTTAAAAATAAATTGTTTTGCTAGCCTATTGAAAATGCCCTTTGAGGTTGTCACTTTTGAAACAATATTGTTAATCTTTATCAAGATCACTATGTTTACATTCAGATGAGCAAGTGTTTATAGTCAAAGGTGAAGGGACATGGAGTGTTGCACGCAAAATTCTAAAAAAATTTAAATAGCATTTTTGTTAAATAGGCAGTGTAATAACACACTTTCTGATTTGTTACATTGACCCTTGCTTTTAGAAGTTAATACCATTGATGATAGTAAAACAACATCCATATGCTTTTAATGTTTATAATCCTGCACAAAAATATTTTAGTTTTCATTTAGAAAAAAGATTTTGTGAATAGATTTTTTTCTACTTGCTTTTAATTGTTCTATGAAATCCCCACCTTTTAGATTGCCATGCTGTCAAATATGAAACTGGAATATTGTAAAATATTTTTTACATCAAGCTTTTAAACATTTTGATTAAGTATAGTTAGACACAGTACACGTTTTATTTGATGTTTAAAATTTTATATTTAAGGTATTGAAGGGAGGACTAAATGAACATTTTCCACTTGTTATCTGGCAGACCGGCTCAGGTACCCAGAGTAATATGAACATGAATGAGGTACTCAGTAACAGGGCTATAGAGATACTAGGAGGAAAACTGGGCAGTAAATCACCTGTACACCCCAATGATCATGTTAACATGAGCCAGGTAACAATGCCAGTATATACATGTATTAAATTTGCCATTAACTGTTGACTGCAATTATTTGTTTATTCAGCATTAGGCTTATTTAAATAAATGACCGTCAACATTCCTGTTGTAAGCATTTTCTACTCAAGCCGGTTAAATGTTGCTAACTATCGGTCATGAGCTGAGCTGGCATAAATGTACAAGTTAGACTGACAATAAATCATAAAAATAGCATAATTTCCAGGTTTTGAGTACACTAAAGCTGTAAACTTATTACATTACAATGATGTTAACAGATCTCTTTTAATCTTTAGAGTTCTAATGATACATTCCCAACAGCAATGCATATAGCAGTTGCTATGGAGATACATGAGAGGTTGTTACCAGGGTTACAGATGTTACATGATGCTTTAAAATCAAAATGTGAAGAGTTTAAAGACCTTGTGAAAATAGGGAGAACTCATACACAGGTATTATAATGTAATTGTATAATATATCTTAGCCACCTTAATACAGAAATGAAGAGATAGATAAGTGATAAAAGTTGAAATAATTGGGCATGCAGAGAATATAAGAAAGTGTTTGTTAATGTTTCTTTATTCTTGTAACACTCCTTATTTTGGTATCCATTGGCATTCGTTGAAAATTAAAGGTCATGGTTCCTTTACATGGCCCAGCTTTGGGGCTTTTTGTCTCTGTCCAACAAATATTGTCTTACTATGCTGTAATTTTTTTCTTTGTTATATAAATGAAAACCCATCTTGAAAGATCAATTTAAATGTAGCTGTGAGCATTTTCATTCTTACACAATGATTTAATAATTTAGGATGCTACCCCATTGACATTAGGTCAGGAGTTTAGTGGTTATGTACAACAGATAATAAATGGTATAGACAGAGTGAAGACTACACTACCTAGACTTTATCAACTGGCTGCTGGTAAGGTTTTCCTTGTATATACTTGATGTTGATAATATTTAGTTTAAACAGAATTTATTTTAGTATGATTGTGTAGGAAACAATAAGCTTATAGACACACTCTCAAATCCATTCCTTGAACCAACCAGTACTGAGAAATGAGTGTAAATTTATTTGCTCAAGGAAACAATGGCTTTTCCCTAACAGGGTTTCAACAGATGTGGCTAGAAATCCTTACATTACTAGTCCAACTCGTTAACCACTCAGTCATGCATCAGTCTATAACTAAGTGGTGCAGCTCACTTACTTTGAATCTGAGATATCATTACCATTGCCAGATTGGATTCAAGTTAGGGACTATGAATTATTTTATATGAGGAAGCCAACCACCTAACTTATATCCAACTCCATCCTTGTGACTGAGATAGTGCATGGAGTTGCATCTGATTAATTCCTCCACCAGTAAAGCTGGAAAGTTGCATATGATCTTTTCATTGTCTGTGTAACTTAAAACTGAAACAAGTGAAATTGCATATTAGTGCTGCATATGTGTGTTTGTGTTCTTTACTAAAATATTTTTAGAGTACATTTGTATTACATATATAATTGTTTATACAAATATATTGTCTGTCTACTAATAACTATTTTAAAGCATTATTTCTTTCATGTTTTATTAGGAAAGTTTAAAAAAAAACAACTAAATTTGCAGATTTGACTAGTTTAACATCAACATATTGATATGATGCTGATTTATATCTGACTAATATGTTTTATGCTGATGGATCCAGTTGTGGAAATGTAATGCAAAGTAGGTTTGAAAGGTGTTATTTTTTCTACAGTTTTCATGAAACATGTCATCATAAGTTTTGATTTAAACAAGTAGGGATTATTTACTTACATGTATTTCAGGGGGTACTGCAGTTGGCACTGGCTTGAATACTAGAATAGGATTTGCTGAAAAAATAGCAGCAGAAGTAGCAAAATACACAGGTACATTTTTCCTTTCTCTCTGACCATAAAAGGTGTACAAAATATTGATATTGTTTCACTTCATTTTTTGTTTTCACTCAAAATTACATTATGCCCATCCAAGAGTTTAATCAAACTTTGCTCTATAATGTTCAGAGTCTTTGTCACTTTTCATCAAAATTAGTCTAATACAATATCTTTCATATTTTTGTTCTGCAGATATACCGTTTGTAACTGCCCCAAACAAGTTTGAATCTCTTGCTGCCCATGATGCTATGTTAGAAGTCCATGGTGCCTTAAATGTGGTGGCTACAAGCATTATGAAAATTGCCAATGATATACGGTTCCTGGGTTCTGGACCCAGGTGTGGACTAGGTGAACTAAGTCTGCCAGAGAATGAACCAGGAAGCAGTATCATGCCAGGTATTTTATTCATTTTCCGTTTGAAATGAAGATATTAGATTTGATTACATATATTGCAGTTTAGATAATTTGCTTAAATTTCAGGTAAAAGAGGAAAATAACTTTTGATTTCAATAATAAAGTGAAATTTATAATCATACTTTTCTTCTCCTTAAAAAAAAACAATAAAAACCCCAAAAAGTTTATTGAGGACAGTACAAATACAATGTGTTCTTGAAATATTACTATCTGTATTACAGGGAAGGTGAATCCTACACAGTGTGAAGCTATTACCATGGTGTCAGCTCAGGTGATGGGAAATCATGTGGCTGTGACAATAGGTGGAAGTAATGGCCATTTTGAACTGAACTGCTTCAAACCAATGATGGTCAGTAATGTACTTCAATCTGTACGTCTACTGGCTGATTCTAGTGTGTCATTCACTAAGAACTGTGTGAATGGTATAAAAGCTAATCGAGATGTTATAGGAAGATTGCTCAATGAGTCACTGATGCTCGTCACAGCTTTAAATCCTCATATAGGGTACGACAAGGCAGCTGAAATAGCCAAAACTGCACATAAAGATGGGACCACTCTGAAAGCTGCAGCTTTGAAATTAGGATATTTAACAGATGAACAGTTTGATAGCTGGGTGAAACCAGAGCAAATGTTGGGACCAAAGTAACAAATTGTGATAATGTGATTATAATAGTTGGGACTAAACTTGACACTATTGTGCCTTACATACATATTCCATTGAATTGTGATACCATAAGAAGGTGCTTTATTTAATATATAGTATAATTTGGATACGGGAAAATTTCTGGTCATTTGAAAGTGTACGGAATAAAGGTTGTTTTTTGTTTAATTTTCAAGTCTCAATTTTATTTTACGTGAATTTGCATTTTATGTGAATTTGCATTTTCTTTTTGTTAATTTTGAATGTTTTACATTTACATTTTTATCAAAAGTGTTTTACAACATATTTAGTTTGATGTAAATATTTCATTCCCAGCTCACTACTTATATGTTACTTAAGTTTATAACTAAGTTGGTCTTTAATTAGCTGTACACTGTTTAGCAGTGAAAAACTTTTCCTATTCGTAACTTAGTCAACTGATTACTAACAGTATCACAAACTAATCTATGTGTGTTTTTTTTAACTGCTTTTGCATGTAACCAAGGTCAAGCAATGATTATTTTATCCCAGTGTAGCTATTGGATAGTCATTCAGCCAATTTACATAAAACTGTAAACACTGGGAGTTAGGCCCATTGCCCTTGACCTCTGTAAATTTTATTCTTGGTTAATGTTAAGACCTATCCAATCAGATTACAGGTGTTTTTGTACCTGTAATGTGTACCTGTAATAATGTAATAATTTGGGTATAAATCTACTGCTTGAAGTCATTATGTAATTGTGAGATTACACTTGGCATTAAATCAAAATTTAATAGTTATTTTTAAAATAAAGAGAATACCGGTATTAAAGATGTTATATATATACATGTATATGTAAGATACATGTATACAGCTTTCCATTATACCATATAACACAAATTTTCATTAAGAGCATGTCATTATAATTAGAAACAAAATACATGTACAAAATTGATTTGATCTATGGAATATTTAAATATTTTGTTGCATTGATTTCATTTATGGAACATTTATTTATAGACAGAATCTCAGGTTATTGTTTACCACAAACAGAGTTGATTATAATCAATTTTATAATACATTTAGGAAAGTACTTATCTTATATATTTATATCATATTATCAGACTGGATTTTCTGATGTTTTCACCAGTGCTGAAAAATTTCATCTTACATGAAGGATATCATTCTGGCACCTTTATCAGTAACTGAATAAGTCTTATACTTAGGATGATGTTATTCTACTCATTCTCATTTTCTGAATGAAGTTGTCAATTTAAATTTATAAGCTACTGGTGCTACAATATAATATTATAAGAAAAAAAGAAGTGAACAATTTTATTTTTCCAACTACTTGTTTAATTTATATGTGATATGCAAGAAAAGAATCAAACACAGGCTATTATTGCTGACAGGAATATCTGGCTCTTGGGTAACTGTTTAGCATTAAATGCAGCAGAGCCTTGTTCCTGCCTAACACAGTTACCATTCAGCCAGTGTAAAATTGTTATAATTGTAATGTTTCAGAAATTGTTTTATCAGATGATAAAATCTGCATTCCATAATTTCTTTGGCATATAATTTTATATCTTTTCATGAAAAAACATGATCATTGTCAAATCAAATGTAGCCATCTACTTATATATATACTCAACTTATTTTTTCTGGTAATGTTTGACTTTATAAATGATAAATGACATGAAATATGCACTATTTATGCTTTATTAAAGTTCAAAAGGTTTATGAAAGGTTGATAAAAAAATGAAGTCAATGAAAAAAAAGACAGGCTTTTTGGTCACATGATTCATGCTGTTTTGTTTTTGTTGTTTTATTTTTTGGTTACAGGGTTGTAATCTTGTCCTTTGGTGCATTTATTTTACCATTAATATACATTGTATTGAAACCTATACAGGAGAAATAATGAATAAAATTGACAATCAAATCCAGTTGTTTAGCTTGTTTTTAGTTCACTTTAGCAATTTGTGCTCAGAGGTGAACTTTTGTCATTGCATGATGTCTAGTCCAGTGTGCATCCTTATACAGGTGAGGAACATCTTCCAAATTATATGATAGATTTTGGCCCCCTACAAAAGTTATGTAAATGGTTCCAGTCTGATGTATAAGTAGGTCACATGAGCTGAAAATATACCTTAAAATGATGGTCTTTAAAAAATCTTCTCAGTAACTACAATACCCAAAGCTCAGATATTTGGGATGTTGCATCACTTTGTGGTCTTCTACAAAAGTTACTTAGATCATGTCACTGGAGTCATGTTTGAACCTGCTTTTGGGTTACATAAGTTCTATAAACTTATATAAGAAAACACATTTAATGTCCTTTGTTATTATTATTATACTGACGGTCTGTTTAAAGTGGCATATTTCAACTGATACACTAAAATTGTCTTCCTAATTCCAGCTTTTAAATACTACAAAAGGACATTGACAGGGATATACATTTTTGGTATTAATTGTTTGAAAGTACATTGTGACTTATTTCACCAAGAGGTTAATTATATCAGATAGATTTTTCTTGTGCATTAACATGAAATTATATTACATGTATTTAATGTGTGTCTGGCATGTCTATATCCTTACATTCCAAACCTAGCTTCAATGAATTAATAAGCCTTTACATCTACATCATAGTGCTTAAATATCATAACGTGAGCTTGTTGTGTGGGAATAGCTATTATAACAAATATATTAGATGCAATTTGATAGGCAAGAGCAAGTTAAAAGAAACTACAAGTCTGAGACAATACTGACTTAGAACTGGTAGAAAGGATGTAGCTGCCAAGTAAATAGGCCAGCCTGTAAGGACACAGGTAGACCATTCTACAGACAAATGGGAAAAAATGAATATGAGTGATACTGTGTCCTTGAGTAAACATCAGGTAGTTCTGGTTTTTCTATTGGGTGCCAGGACAGGTGGTGATGGTCAACCCTCACAAGATTGTGTTGGATTTTATAAAGAAGAGTAACAGAGCTGATGTTGCATCTCAACTCAAGAGTTTGCATTACTTGGGAGAAGTAACCATTTGTTGTAGGCTGAAATTTAGAATGTTTTCTAGGGCTACGGTACATTGTAAGTGCTCTTGTGCCTACAGACATCTATTGGGGATTCATTTGAACAATCTATTGGCAAAATAAAATCACCCAGTATCCAAGTTCAGCTTGAAGCATGTTGTGCACAATTACTGACACCTACCTCAACCGACTACCGGTACATTACTTAAAAAAAATCTTAAAACTTAGAAAGACAAAAAAATAATAATAATAAAACTGATATGAACTACAACATAGTTTTGATCAATAAAACCTCTTATACAATCTGGGACATATTATATCCCAAAGAAAACAAAATATTTCATAAATATCTAGGATAATTTTGTAAACATTTTGTTGAGTTTGAATAGCTACTGCTATCACAGAGCTATATTTAAATAAAAAGTAATAAAGTCTCTGCTGCTAGATATAACCACAGATTTTCACAGAAACTTGAAATTTTATCAATATTAACGATAATATGCAAAATATACCCCCATATAATATAAAAAAACGTGTTTATTTATAGTAAATAGTTTTTTTTTATATTATCATTAATATTGGTTATTGGATAGAATAGTTCCAGTCCGTGATATCTGGGACATAAGATATAAGATATCTTATGTCCCAGATCTTATGTCCCAGGTGATATAACAAGATTTTTTTAGATTTAAGTGTTAGACATTTCATTCGCCTAGAAATAAATCTTTAGTATGAAAACTCAATGTGATAGTAGCTTTAGGGACCATTTCTCATATTGTAACTCTAGAAAAATAAATCATATCGCGTTAGCACTTTTGTATCCGCGGATTTCAAAAGTTGCCGCTATTTAAACTTACTTGAAGAGTCGTCAAGGGAAGTAACTCAGGTAAACAAACAAATTATATTTTATGAATTAATTTGAAATAAATCACACAATTAGTGGTATAAATTCAAGAAACACTTGAAAATATAACAATTACTTCAATATTTGCGTCTCAACTTTTTCTCTAAATATAACTCTTCATATATCTCGTGACAATTTAGCGATAATCCTTTCGTCACGTATTTTCGCGTTATTATTCTTGACACCATGCCCACTCAATTTCGAAAATAAGGGTACATGTACCCACTGAATATTAGATTTTCATTTAAAAATGGGGTGCATAGTAGTTAAAAGATGTTCTTTATATCTTTAACTTAAAAAGAAAATAGGTAAAGCCTAGGCCTTTTTAAAGAACAGGGAAGACAGATAGTCCAAATATACTTAGACATATTCACATAAACAGTTAAACTGCGGATTTGATTTTGAAGCTTTTTTTTCACATTGGTAAAATCTGTTTTAATTTTAAAAGCAATGTTCAAGTGATTGAATATATTACTTATTTCATTTTCTGATAAACATAAAACTTGAAAAAAGAAAATGAGAAATTTTTCAGGAAGACATAAAAATAATGGGCTACGTAAACTGCATTACCGCCGTGGTTGAGGGGTTTGAGATGATGACTTCTAATCCAGTTACCTCTCTGGCGTGGATTAGATCCCCGGGAGATGCTTTGGTAGTTTAGCACGGAGGAAGGTAGTCAAGTACTGGTGTAACTCTCCAGGAACGATGGTCTAAGGAAACTACCCGCCTATATGACTGAAATACTGTTGGGAAAAGGCATAAAATGAAACAAACAAACAAACAAACAAAAGCATTATTCAGTCCATATTTTGTTTCTCATAGTTTTGATCTGTAGGTGTCATTTGGTATTTCTATGCACGTTTCCATTTTCAATCAAACAGATGAGCAGAAATGAAAAATTGCTATTGCTTCATATATACCTCACCAATTATTATTATTTAAGTTAATTCAAAATTGGGGCACCCATGAACGACAAATGACACTGGAAATTTTACTGATAGGTATATTTTTTTAATTTATTTTTTTTATTTTATTTCTGTACCTTTAAAATATACCCATGTTGTGTATTAAAGCGGGGCAAGCCATAAGCAGGCCTCAGTGGCCTTTGACTTCTTGATTTTGCCACAGGTTGTTTAATAATTTATTAATCTGTATCTGGATAATGTCAAACTTGTGTCTTAGGCAGAAATTATGCAAATTAGAAAATGCAAGTCAGTGTTGTGAGAGAAAGTTAAACCAGTAAATTGTAATTATCAGGATATGGACTAAATTTTAATATGCCATTTGCCATGCACAGTCCAAAAACACAGAAAAATTATACCATGTGTCCTCAAATATGTTAAAAATGTTTGTTTACTGGGTGTCTGATAATTGTCTTTTATTGGTTTTTAATCTGTTGGAGACAATTCAAATATATTTTCATTCTAGATGCATAATCTCTAGTAAAATAATTTTCATTAAGAAATATATATATAACTTACTATAAAGATAATGTGTTAAGAGTGTTATGATTCGTTCTGACACATTGAGTTTTAGTCCCCCTCTGACCTATCTACCAGTCGGTTATCTGCTCAGTGGGCGCATAGTGTTATTTTTTCAGTAAACAAATCAGAATGGCTTCAAATGTCAAAGTAGAAAAAATAAATCTAATTAAATTCTCCATTAAAAGTTAAATAAAGGATACATATTTTACTTACTTTTGTAATTGAGTGGGTATGCTGTATAAATGTTTTGTAAAAAGGTTTATTATTTAATTTTCAGCCCTGTCATTTCAATAGAGCTGTCATTGATAGTCTCAGACAATATCGATGTATCGTTGATATTTATCTGTCGATCAATAATTGATACACATTTCAAAAGAACAATAATTATACCCCCGCACAACAAAGTTGTAAGGGAGGTATACTGGAATCAGCTTGTCTGTCCGGCCGTCTGCACAATGAAGTTGTAAGGGGGGGTATACTGGAATCAGCTTGTCCGTCCGGACGTCTCCCCGTCCGTCTCCCTGTCCGGCCGTCTGTCGGTTTTTCCTTGTCCGCCCAATAACTTAAGATTCCTTTGACCCACAGTCTTCATATTTGGCATGCAGGTTAGTCATGACTAGTAGATAATCCCTATTGATTATGAGGTTGCTTGGTCAAAGGTCAAGGTCACAGGGGCTGTGACTAACAAAAGCTTGTCCTCCCAATAACTTAAGATTTCTTTGACCCGTAGTCTTCATATTTGGCATGGAGGTTAGTCATGACTAGTAGATGACTCCTATTGATTTTGAGGTCACTGGGTCAAAGGTCAAGGTCACAGGGGCCTTGACATAAAAAAGTTTATCCACCCAATAACTTAAGATTCCTTTGACCCACGGTCTTCATATTTGGCATGCAGGTTATTCTTGACTAGAAGATGACCCCTATTGATTTTGAGGTTGCTGGATCAAAGGTCATGGTCACAGGGACTTTGACTCCGCCCAATAACTTAAGATTCCTTTGACTCACAGTCTTCATATTTGGTATTGAGGTTGTTAATGACCAGTAGATGGCCCCTATTGATTTTAAGTTGACTGTGTCAAAGGTCAAGGTCACAGGGTTTTTGTGTCGCCTTGAAAAGGTGACATATAGGGGTTACTATTTGTCGGCGGTGTCGGCGGCGGCGGCGTCTGTGTCGGCGTCGTTGTCGTTGTCGGCGTCGGCGTCCGCTAAAGCGTTGTCCCCCTAG